>NC_047670.1:14218045-14518045 GCF_011762505.2 Arvicanthis niloticus | reverse complement strand
CAGCAAAATCCTGATAATGAATCTGAGCAAGACAAAAGCAAGTAGCAGCCTGTCTCACGGAGTGCCGGCTTTATTAAAAAGGTCTTTATGTGGGGTGAGGAGCTGAGGAACAGACAGTGACTCCAGTGATTCCGGCAGAAGGTGACTTGATTATGCTGAAGGAAAGAGAAGGAGCTGATGAAAAACGAATACCTGTGTAAAGTGTCAGCAAACAGGTAAAAGAAAACTATTTAACTCCAAATTAAGGCCCAGACTCCTAGGTCTCCAGTCTGCTAGAAGACTTCTTGTTTCCTGCAAATGAATGCCACAAAAATTCTGCCAATCATGAGATTTAAGGTGTGTGTATGGGGGGGGGGGGTATTTACTTGACTTTTAAAAAAATCGATGTTTTTGACATAAGATTGCCTGTTTCCTTACCTCAGGACATTCTTGATACTATGTGCATCTTGAAGGTCTACACAAGCGTTTCTGGGGCTTTTGTAGATCATTCAACAAAGTGTCTCTCATACACACAAACTTTTGAAAACTGCTTAGTTACTCTGCCTTTCAAAATGAAAAAATGACTGCCCAATAGAATGGCAGCGGTCGAGTGGGCTGAACAGGAAGTCCAACAAGCAATGAAAAATCAACAACAGTGTCCAGGATCGGGAGGCAGAACGTTTTCTTACTCACGTAAGGACACAGCCAAAATCTTACTCTACTGTAGAACCATTGTGCACATAGCTAATGAAAGCTCAGTACTCAAAAAACAAAAATCGAAAATGATGGTCTGTGCCTCTCCCAACACTTAGTGAAAGGTTCCTGAAAAGAGAATTAAACAACAACAACAATACTCATCAAATTACATGCATGCTTTAGAAACACATGTGCTGCAGGAAGAATTAAACTAGTTCAGTAATGCCATTTATATATTTTTCAGTTGCAAAAGCATGACATCATTAATATTTAAAATAATAAGGCTCTAATCATTGTTGTGGGTTTGCTGTGTTGGTAAGAAAACAAAATAATATTTTGAAAAAATAAGAAAGAAACCCTAACAATATTATGTTTGTCTGTTTATGTACTGACAACAGGCTAACATGTCCCCTTGTGCACATATATTTTTTTGTTGCTAATAAAAATAAGGCAATGTAAATTTTACTTATATAATTAATGGACAGTAAAGTTTAGATAAAATTAAATAATTCAAAACAACTGTTATCATGTAAACAGATAAACATTCTATTGTTAATTGATTATTGAATAATCCAAATTATTATAACTCAATATGGATTTAAAATATTCAATACCATAGACTATTATATTGAGTAATTGCTTTGATTTTTAAATTTATTTTCAATTGTACATTATGTATGTGAATAATTGTATGTACAGAAGGTTAGTAAGTGAAAAATGGCATAAAAGTAAGGTAACAGATCAGATTGAGAAGGTAGTATTCCTAGCTAAGAAAACTGAGCAAAATCTGAAGCATAAGAAAGAAATTTACAAAAAAACTTAGGTGTATAAGATTTTAAAATATAAAGTATAAAGTGATTGAAGTTTATGAATATATACACACATTTTAAACTATTAATAACACCCAGCATCATCACAGACCCGTTGTGTGCTGGGCGCGCTGCTGGCACTATTTCTTCTCACACAGATGGAACTTTTTGGGGGGTGAACGTCAGGCAGAGTGGTATTCAGTGTCATCTGAGAGGAGAGTGGTCATTTCAAACCGTAGGTCAAGGAGCTGGCGACTCCCAGTGCCTCAGCACAAATGAACAAGCAATAGGCAGTTACCCCAAAGTTCACTTGAAGATTATGAAGACGGAAAAACAGTAAACTTGACATTGTAAAACATTTAAGCCGTCCTCCGAATGGGAATTAATGAGTTCTCGGGATAGCCATCTTTTTGTCCTGTTTTCTCAAGGGGGAAGTAACACAGCATCCCAGAAAACAAGTTGTCACAATTAGTTTTATTCACCATTTTTTTTTTTCAGATTATCGCTGCTGTCTCCTGACACATGGCTTTATTTTCTCTTTTAATTATCATACACGAAGGCCTCACTAAACCATTTATGCATGCGGCGTTCCTTCAAATGTTCAAGGAGCAGCTTAGAATTATGTTGTATTGTCTTCTTCAGATTTGTCACAAAACAAAAGCGATTATCAGCCCCAGGGAAGGAATGCAAGAAAGACATGCTGAAGAAGATTAAAATCACACACAAATACACAGAATTGCAAACTTAGCTTTGTAAGTTCTAACTTAATTCACTACCAAAAGTAAAATAAAGATTAGAGTCTTGATGACCCCCTAAGTCTTTAAGCAAGTGACTTAGCTTAAAAAGCTCTGCAGTTAGCATGCGATGAACTTCTGTAGTATGTGAAGCACAGGAGTTATTTGTATTCTATGAGAGGAAATAGAATAAGGGCAAAACCAAGAAGAATCTCTAGGAACAGAAATGAATAGAAGCTTCCCTGATGAACTTAAAGTCTGGTTGAGAAGGAAACATGAATATTTAGTATTGTTAAGATGGTATGCCATTATATAAAAGCACTTGTAAAAATGACCCCTGTAAGCCTCCCAACTCTCAGAATAGCAAAACATAAATTTTGCTTATTTAAGTAAATAAAATAATCCAAATTTTTATTGAACTTAACTAGTATTCAGTTAAGCAGAAAATGTTGCTAAAAAGAAAACTGTCAACAACTGACAAGCACACAGCCCTGTTTGCAGCAATGTCTGTTCTGATAGTATTTGTCTTAACAGAATTGTATTAGAATAGAATTTCATTAGGTGCACAAATAGTCATAAAATTCTTATGAAATACTGTTACTGTGTATGGATAAGAAGTTTAAATTATTGGGTAGCCTGCAGTAAATTAAGCAAATACGTAAGAGAGGGAAGTTCGTGTTATTAGAAGACAAAAATGTGATTTATACACAACTAGTATCTGGCCTTGAATATTAACTGAAGAATGATGGTGAGGGCTTTGTTAAGTGTACAAGATGAAATGCTTTTTAGGAACTTTGGTACCTGGGTGAAGTCAAGCATAACACACTCCACACAGATAAGAGCCATCAGTGAAAGCTGTTGTATGACTGTGAGTTGAAGTTTCTATATGAAAATCTTAAAAGTCAACGTTCATCCCGGTAGACGGGTTGGCCTCTGAAAACAGTATGTCAATACTTAGAGTAAGCAAGCACTGACTGTCGGGAGAGCCAAACATGTCTCCTATGCTTCAGCGCCAGCTTCTAATTACCAATAAATTTCTTCTAATCTCCTTCAAAGGCCTTCCACAGCCTCTGTAGATAAACTTTAGTGACATCACACCATCTCTAAAACTAGATTAAGGACAAGTCAAACATTCCCACGCATTGCAATAATACATACCAAGTGAACACAGCCCTAGGAACTGGGGAAAAAGATAAGGAAATGCACAGTGGTCGCCCTTAGAAATGTTTGCCTTAGGCTTTTCAGATGGCAGATGGTGACCCTTCAGAGGCTTAGTAATTAATTTAATGGATAGAAGACCAAATGTTTTAAAGACTAAAGTTACTTAGAACAGAATTTTAAAAGCCACATGTATCACAAACAGCAAAGAAAGCATTGTTTCACGAAAGTTCTGTCTCAATTATCTACACACACACACACACACACACACACACGTATATATATATATAGTCACAATGTAAAATTTATTCCATATTGTGGGTCACATTCAAAAGTTGAAAAAAGTTTCTTTGTTTGGGAAAGTCCCTATTAGAAATGTTCACACAATGGTTCATTCTGTAAAGACTGTCACAAACTGGTAACTTCAAACGTTCTATCTAAATTAACTGACAAGACAAAATAAATACCCACAGAACAGGTAGTCAGGCACCAGCAACGTCCTGCTTGGGAACATGTTATCTCCACTTAGATCTCCTTCATTAAAATGTTCACCAGTCAATCACGATGTTATTCAGTTGCAACAAAATACTTTTGGCATTAGTTAATACAACAGAGTGAGGTGACTCGGATACTGCTTGGACATGCTTGGGCCTCAAGAAGGGGACATGCAATTAGGAACACTATATTCTGAGTTGATTTTTAAGGCAGAAAACTTTCATGTTGTAATGGTGAGCCACTTTCATATGAGTCAAGGGAGGTATGGTATCAAAATACTTACGTTCTAAAACACTCTATAACATAGTCCTGCTGAGAGCTTGGTCAGCCAGTCATATCTCACTTTCAGGGACTGCTTCATTACAACTATACATATCTGTGCTCCAGCTGGGCTTGCCTTCAGTTTTTCAAACTAAATCCTTACTAAGTCATAAACAACATGAGGTCAGAGAACAATTTTATTCAATACTTTGCACACAATAAATATTAAATGACCACTGTCGAGTATATTGTTGACATTAACATTTTATATTTCATCTTATCAAAATAGCCACCTATTTTTAATACAGGTAAAGTTATATAAGATATATATATAGTCTTATATATATAAGATATATATATAGTCATATATATATATATAGTCTTCGGAAAAATCTCAATTGATACAGCCTAAGTGTCTGTATTTCATAGATAATTAAAGTCACTGGATATTAATGGCAATCTTTGATCCTAACAGAGAGTCACAAACCTAAATCACAGGATAACAGTAGAAGCTGGATCTAGGAAGTATGCAGACACTTGGCACACCAACCTATGTGGAAAACCCACTACCCTGGTGGCCTGGAGATTGCAAAAAACTTTCCTCAGCTCCAAGACTTTCCTAATTTTGAAAGTGGGAAATACAAATGAAAACGTACTTAGAAACATAGAAAGAATAAAAGTTTCACAAATTACTGTAGTAATTCAGCCCAGATCTCATATTCTCTGAAAGGTCGGTCTTGGCTCATGTACACTGAAATACCATCCCATAGTGCCAGCACTGGAAGGTTCCATGAAACACAATTTGTGCTGTGGCTCCATTACTACGTACATATTGGGAAGATGACTGTCAGCGTCAGGTTTATGCATAACTCATGTGCAATGTGGGGAGGGGCACCAGAGGAATGACCTTCCAAAGCCAGATTTAGGCTCCCAGCACTGTTGTCCCTGCCTGTCTATGCCTACTCCATAGTTTCAGTCAATCTGTCCACTCTACACAGAATCACTTGCAGATTTCTCACCTACATGTTCAGGGCTCTCTCTCTTTGCTCTTATTTCTGATTTCCTGTTCAGTGCCCCCTGGTCCTATCACCTCTGGCCCCATGATGGCTGAGCCTTCCTAGATTTTGATCTAGTCCTTACAGGACTCAGTCTGACTGGCACCCTCACAGGGCTGTGTCTTGTATGACTATTGTCTGTCAGAAGAGCATTCCTACCTCATCTGCCCCTCCTCCAACCCTCCACCCCGACTCCTACCTGTAGGACCGACTGAGTCCCTGTCCATCTCCAGGGACACCCAACAGAGACATGGCGATTCAAAGACTTGCTATTTGCCAAGTGCTGATTTTAGGTACTTCTGTTACTATATTAGTTATTATTTACAAATTGTATTGTTTAACTTTCTGTAGATTATACATTTTACAATACCTGAAGTTCTTGAGATTTGATAGATTTTTTTTTTAGACTTCAGAAGTTTGGGCTATCAAAAAGATAATTTAGCACAGCATGGAAAACAAAACCAATTACTCAAAACACATTGGTGTTTCTGTGGTAAACTTCTAAATTATTCCCTCAAATGGAATAAAAGCAGTGTTTCACAGCAATGCAGGTCGGAATCTCTGCCGACTGGGTTGATTGGGTAATGTTTTACTGCCAAGCACACTGTCTATAACAAGTTCTCAGGCATTTTGGGTTTCAAAATCACATAGCAAGGATTGCTTGTCTAATAAATACCACCGACCTTGGAATGAGTATTTTCCTCTCTAGACTATGTATATCACAGCATCAGAGACATCTATTTCCTCTCCCCCTTTCTTTCTTTTCTCTCCTTCTCTGCTTTGTTTTGTTGAGCCAGTTTGCATTCCTGGCTCTTCTGGAAGGTATGTAGTCCAGGCTGACCTCAAACTCACAGAGATCCCCCTGCTTCTACCTCCGAATGCTGAGATTAAAGATGTGTCTATGCCCAGCCCTGGAAACCATCCACTCCAATTCTTCACACCTCTAGAAAACTGTCCTACAGAACACCCAACAAAAAAATCAACATTTATTTCAACAAATTTTCGTTAAATAAGAACTGTGCGCCAAAACCATACTCAAGATTTGGGAGACAGATTATTTAAAATCTTGTAATGCATAGTCCCTGACTTTGACAGCATTCAGGAAGACCAAAGCAGAAAGCAAATGTTAAAATACAAGTCTGTGGCTAAGCACCAGAATCAGTGGTTCAGACAGTGAGGAGGTCCTCTGGAGCAGTACTAAGCTGAAGCAGAGACCTGTGATTCAGTGCACTATGCCGGGCTGTCAATATATCTCACAACTGTCAGAGGTGACCTAATCATTTATGGCCTGGATGGGGAGCACTGTGCAGCTTGATGGGAAATTCTATAGTTCAGACAGTCATATTTTATACTGAAAATCACATAGCTTTTGCATTAGATACATGTATTTTTCATTCTCAAACTATTTCATTGACACTAATTTTAGATATGGGATTTATAGAGATGACTCTTCAAACCTAAAACTATAGGTTATAAAACTATGATGAACCTCATATGCAACTCTATAAAGCTGCCATAGACATCACATTCTGTGCAAAGACCAAATTACTTATGTGGGTTTTTTTTTTTTTTTTTTTTTTTTTTTTTTTTTTTGGTTTTGGTTTTGGTTTTGATTTTGTCAACTGATGTTTTTTAAATTGATGGTGCACATCTTTTATCCCAGCACTCAAGAAGCAGAGATGGGCAAGTCTCTATGAGTTTGAGGTATCCAAGCCAACCAAGGCTACATAGTGAGGCCTTGCCTCAAAGAAGCAAACAAACAAACAAAAACCAAATTTAAAACATTTTGTATATTGTGTGCGTCAGTGTGTGTGGAAGTGGGGGTTGGGTAGGTGTGCACATTTCTGTGTGTGAGTAAAGGCACATATGCACCACATCAGGCACTAGCCCTCAGCTTTTACTGGAGTCAAGGTCCCTCTCTTGTCACCACTGTATATGCCAGGACAGCTGGTCCTAGGCTTCCAGAGCTTCCTGTCTCCATGTCCCATTTCATCATAGGAGAACTAGGATTACAAATGCAGTTACTGTGTCTGGCTGTAAAGTGAGTGCCAGGGATTTGAACTCAGGTCCTTGTGCTCACATTGCAAGTGCATTACATACAACATCCTCCCAGCCCCAGAATTATCTCTTTTTTTAAATTCAGATAACATACTTTCTACAGACCATTAAGCAACATTAAAGATGCAAGAAATCTAATAATTGTAGTATATTAAATTTACTTTATAATATAATTTATCTTGCGTTGCTTAGGTTAAAACGTTAAATATTCCTAGAAGATGCTAAATAAGATCCCACCTGTTTTACAGATGACGTAAAACACGGTGATAAGGAACTCAGGTCTATTAGATCTCTGAACACTTCAACAAACAGGCTCTAAAACGATGGCCTCACTGCCAGCCCCTCAAATGTGCATGACTGTTTTCGCAAGCAGGCAGAGTCAAATAATCACATTGATTTGCTCATAAAAATACTTTATAAGATTTATAATCTTTGAAATTTCTGGTAAAAAATACAGAAATGAAAAGTTATTAGAAAAATGTTAAGAAGGCTAGGCTCTGACAGGCTTCAAATAGGCAGTTCAGGAAATGAGGCCTAAAGTCCAAGAGCTGGGCAAGTCCAGGCACATCCAGGCCTCAGAAGCTGCCCTGCCACCTTGCCTGAGGCAAGGACTAATGGGTCAGCAGCAGTTTCCAGACTTCCTCAGCTACAGTTTCCGCGTCCTTGCCCCAGTAATGGTTCTGGAATGTCCCTAGAGATAGAGCAAGATAAAGGTCACCTACCCCAGAATTCCCCTAATGAGCTTTTAAATCTGGCCCGTGAGCTCACTTTGGGGTCTCTATCTTGGTAATGGGAGACCCCAGCATGCTGAACTTCTGCAGAGTAAAACACTTGTTGTGTTTACATACTGTTTGAGTCCAGGGCATCATTCATGGACCCTTAAAATGTAAAGTCTACCCCTGCCTCCAGGTACTCATTAAGTTGCCAAGGTTAATCTTGAACTTAAGGCATCTCCCTGTCTCAGCCTCAGAATGCCTGGGATTGGCAACTTGCACCTGTACACTGACACTGTAACACTTTTCTAAGTCGAATAAGGGGAGTGGCCAGCCAATAATCACTTAGGAAACTGCGATCATTGACCTGTAGACGAGGATTACACTTATTATAACAACCAAAAAATATCTTCACAGTATGAGTCCCTTAAAGAAGCTAAATTAATCATCTGATATTAAGTGAGTCGTGAAGTATTTTTAGAACATCGGTTTCTATCAACTGAAGAAAGAAAACATTCTAGCTATCAAAACGGCAGGAACAGCCTGGCAAAGGGAGGCCATGAGAGATGTCAGATGAGGTTTCCTGTGGGGCTAGTTTGGTGGGAATGTGTGGGACCTTCTGTAGAGTTATTTAGGATGAGTGTGACGTTTTTCTTAACGAGAAGATTGGGAAGTTGCCCTAAAAGAGCCTTATGTGATGTGCAAGGCCCAACACACAGGGACGGAGTGTCTGGAGGACTGAATACAGCTCTGAAGAACTGAAGCAGCAAATGGGTAAACAGAAACAGCTGGGCGGGGAACCTGGGAAGGACACACCTAGTTCAGCCCGGCAAGTCAGCAGGCTGTAATTCAGCTTTATCTGTTATTTCTGGTCCCCTGACCACCACAGATTACATTTTATAGCTTAAGGAAATAAACCTTTAAAGGTTGCTTTCATTCAGATTTTAAAAAGACATTATAGCATTGTCTTTGAAATTTACTTTAAACTTTGAGCATTGAGGGTTTTGTTTTGTTTCCTTCTTGAGAAAGAACTGTTTGGGTGTTGAACTTGCCACATGACTCCTTTCTAAAGCCATTCAACTGTACACACTTTGTACTTTTGCATTTTAAATCTTAGACGAGACACCCTCTCTCTCCCGAACCCCAGCCCTCACTTCCAAACTCCATCACAAGTTTGCTTCTGCATCCTCTAGCAAATCCGTTCCTATGGTTCAGAGACACCAAGCCTTCGGTGTTACTGATATTTGAAAATCAAGGTATTATCCTATCCCTGGTTACTACAATTGCATGACAGAGTGAAAAGACCGAAATGTAAAAACCGAGCATACGAGAAAATTTACTACTGAATATTGTTCCAAAGAGCCGCGTGTGGCACTCGTTCTGCAAAGATACGGGGAAAATCCAAGCAATCTGTTTATCCCTGGTGTGCCTGTCAGTTTGGCTTCTAAATGTTTATGTTTGTGTCCATAAATCTGTGCTTCTGTTAACTTTAGTCGGAGACGCTTCTCTTTGCTGTGGGTGCCAGTAATTTTAGAACTGAGAATATTTCTGTTGAGTGTTAAATCGAATGCCACTCGTTCTAAGGCTCAGGAGACGCCCGCCATAGAAGAGTCGGTAGAGGAGTATTAGAACCAGAATAGAGAAGGAGGTCGGTGTAATACTGTCATCTAGGCATATCATGGCTTTCATCATCTGCACAAGACTGAAGGAGACTGGGCTGACCAACGCTCTGCCAGGGAGCAAGGAGGTGCTCGGGAGGCCCCGCCCCTCCTGGGGATCAAGGAGTTGAGGATTTCTGTGGGAGAGAGAGACATTTTTAGTGGTACAGGCACTGAGAAGTTGCTCACCCATGCTCCTATAAGCAACCTTCATTAAATCCACTGTCACACTCACAAAGAAAGGGATGGAGGAAGGGAGGGGAGGGCAGAGGAAGGAAGGAGGAGGGAAAGATAAAAAGTAAAAAAACATAAAAATGATAGATGAAAATAAGAACTAGTCGGGAAGAAAAGGGAGATCAATAGGACGGGGAGAGGAAAGGAAGTGAATTTAATCAAAATACATTATACACACGGATGGAAACGTGATCATGGAAACTAGGGGTATGGGCTGGCCAGAGGGCTCAGCAGTTAAGAGCACTTTCTACTCTCACAGACCTAGGTTTAGATCCTAGCACTCAAACGGAGATTCCAACCTCCTTTAACTCTAGTGCCAGGAGATTCACTGCCCTCTTCAGACTTCCATGGTCCCATGCACGCACATGGTGCACATACATACACTCAGGAACACGAGTCTACAGCAAATAAAATAAATAAATACGTAAAGCATTAAAGATGATTATGTATAATTAATACATACTTTAGACTTTAAAATGAAAAAGAAATACAAGTATCATCTTTTATTCTGTATCTGTAACACAGATTTTAGACATAACTAGATATTAATAATAAAATATATTAAATATATGTATCACATACACATATGTACATATGTGTGTATATATGTATGTATGTATGTATATATGTATGTATGTATATGTGTATGTATTGCAGAAAGGGACTGTAGGAAGGAGACTGGTAGGATGGGGAGGGGAAAGGGAAGGACAAGGGAAATGTCTTAGGATTTCTATTGCTGTGATTAAAAATACCATGACCATGAACAACTCAAGGAGGAAAAGGTGTATTTCAGCTTCTTGTAGCTTGTGCCAAGTTGATATAAAATTAGCCAGCACAAGAAGGTAATATAGTTTTGAGTATGTGCAAAGTGCCATGATATTCATGTTGGAAAATGCCAGGATGAAGCCAATAACTTCATATGGTAGCTTTAAAAACTATAAAAATGTCCCTGGTATATAATTACTTCTGCTAATATGTCCTATGTAAACAGAGGGTGTGAAAGCGATATTTCCACTAAATCTAAATCATTACTGGAGTCGGTAGATTTGGAAGCAAAATAAATAAGTGTAACGTTTTTCACAATTCATTCTTCAAAAAAATATACTTCAATGTTAATTATTCTTAAAGAAGTTCTATTTTTAATCATGTTTATTTGTTGATTTTGGAGTGTATCTTTGTGATGTTTGAGTTCATGTGTGTACACATACCATAGCATGTGTATGAAGGCCAAAGGACAATTTTCTCCTCCTACCTTGCAGGTACCAGGAATCAAAGTCAGGCCACCAGGCTAAATGGTAAACACCTCTACCCATCTTGCTAGCGCACAAATTGCTTTATTCTTGCATTAATAATGATGTTTATGCCTTAATTCTCTTAATCTTACCACAGAAATGTTCATTTTTTTCTGAACCTTAAAAATAATATCTTAATAATAAGTATTAATTTCATCTGAAAAATATTTGCAACATTTTTTATTTAATATCCATTTCTGCTCTTATAATGTAGAGAAGTAGTATGCAACTTGGTAAATAAATTTTATTAGATATGGAAGATTATACTAAAAATCCCTACATGTGTTGCTCTAGATACATAATTAATGTTCAAAGCTCAGTAAATGCAACACTAAGGAAGCATTTTAGAATATCTAACAAATGAAAAATGATTATGACCAATTTTGGCAAGTTAAGTAAGTGTGTGTGTGTGTGTGTGTGTGTGTGTGTGTGTGTGTTCAAACATGTCCACATGTATTTGGGTACATGCATATATGAATACATATGCATGTTCATGTGCATGTAGAGGCCAGAAGTTCATAGCAGACTACTGTATGCACTGAGGCAGGGTCTCTCACTGAAGCTGGAGTTGTAGATTTGTTTAGTCTCACTGGGCAGCTTGGCCCTGGAATCCTTTGTGTCCGCTGGGATCGTGGGGGGCTCCACTCCTGCCAGCCTTGCTATACGGGTGCTGCAGATCTGAATTCTAGTTCTCACACTGTGCAGCTAGACAGGCTAACCACCGAGCTGTTGCCCTGACTCCAATAAGCTATTTTTGGATATCTAAATTTTACTTGCTTTTAAACTTTATAATATGTTTTTACTTAACTTTATAAGGGAGTTACATGAATTCATACTGGGTTGTGCATGTTGGGTTCTGTCCACTTAGTTAACTTCTTGGGGGACACCATTCAAGACACACAAAAACCACTGGCTGCTGCCTGTGTGGAACTTCCATCCTTTAGGGAGAGCGGGGCTCAAGCACACGCTACTCTTATACACCAGGAACACGATGAATGCTCTAGGGAGACATGCACAAAGCTTAGAGAATCTAGGGGTGTGAGAGATTAGAGAACTTCACCGAAGATACAGTGTTTAAATCAGGCTTTGAGGGACAAATAGAATTTGCAGAAATGAGGAAGACATAAACCTCATTACTGTCATGTGTTTATCGTACCCACTAAAGTTCAAGCATTTGAGGCACTGTGTTCAGTACCTCACTTGCTGATGTGACACATTACCTCACAATGGCTCACAGGTTAAGAAGGAATGTCCATCATGGCCAGGAAGATGTAACAGAGGTCCTAGCAGCAGACACACACACACACACACACACACACAGCTAACACTTAGCTAACAGTTAGCTAACACTTCTCACATCTGGAAGGCCAGGAAACAAACACAAACATTGACACCCCTTTTCTCCTTTTGCCCAGTCTAGAACCCCAGCCACCTACATTCAAGCAATGTGGGTCTCAGTTAAACTTCTCCAGAAACGCCATCATAGACACATTCAGAGGTCTGTCTCCTAGGTGACTGCAAGCCCAGTCAAGTCAACAATGAAGATTAATTCCCCACAGGAATAATACGACATCTATTAAGAAGATATATGAATATATTCTCTTCACTTATGAAATTGAAGTCTATAAGGAAACATATCCAAATACTAAGCAAAAAGCTGTATTCTAAGTTTTATGAAACTAACAGAAAAAAGAACAAAAGTGGCCTCTGGATAGTGGTGCTTGCTTACTGTAGAGGGCATTCTGACAGTGATTGACTCAGTTTTTTAATCAGAGTCTTCGCCACATCTTAATCAGTCATTTTCTTCATGATGTCCTTATTGAAGTCACATAAATATTGGCTAATTTGAAAAGAATGAGATGAGAAAACTTTGACTTAAAATGTACCATTTATGTGGTAAATATATAGAAGAAGAAATGAAAATGGCGCTGATATGCCCACAGGAAGTGGCACTATTAGGAGGTGTGGCCTTGTTGAAGTAGGTATTATCCTGTTGGAGGAAGTGCGTCACTAAGGGGTGGGCTTTGAGGTCTCAGAAACTGAAGCCAGGCCTAGTGGCTCACTGTCTCTTCCTGTGTCTCAGCTACCTCTCCAGCACCACGTCTGCCTGGATGCTGCCATGCTTCTCCAGCACCACGTCTGCCTGGATGCTGCCATGCTTCCTGCACGATGATCATGAACTAAGCTACTGAACTGTAAGCCAGCCCCAATTAAATGTTTTTCTTCATAAGAGTTGCGGTGATCATGGTGTCTCTTCACGGCAGTAAAACTCAAACAAAGAAACTTTATGTAGTGGTTGAGCCCCGGCTCTGGCATATACTTGAAATATAAACTAGAGCACACTGCTGTGAGCCTAGTAAGACAAACATAAAATATCTACAGACAGTTCACTGAGGATCTCAGTGAGGTTCATAAATAATGCTACACAAATTTAAGGTCATTTGCTAAACATATTTGGTTTCCTATATAATTTTCCTAAGTTATTTAAGCTAATCTAACCTTACCAAAGAGAAAGAACCATTTAGTCTGGTTTACCTCATCCTTGTTGGGGATGTAGATGGAACAGGAGCCATAGACCTCCACTATCCACCACATGGACATCAGGCTGGAGCTTTGTGTTTTAGCAGAGACTGGGAAAACGGCTAACTAGTTAACATCTGCACGAATCATAGCCATTGACCCACCCACAAAAAAACCTAGTCATACAGATCTCAAGTTTAATGTCTTGAGGTCCTGCTGTGGTTAATTTTGGCCAGAATAACATTATCTCCAAATCATGCTACAATAGGGCCATTGGGAATCTTCTTTGAAATAGAAGCTCTGCTAGGAAATTATGCACATATGCATTAGAGTAAACATTAGCAGATGACAGGTCTCTTCATGTCCCATGAAGTTTGTCATTTATAATCACTGCCAAATAATTGTTCAAAACGACACAAATAACTTTGAAAACCAAAGTCTAGCTCTGCCAGCCTTAATGGGAAACCTATCCCTCTAAGGCTAGACCACATATCCCTCTAAGGCTAGACCACATATCCCTCGAAGGCTAGACTACATATAACTGAGGCGAACCCGCCCAATTCCGTATTAGTCCCATCGTTTACACAGGATTCAGGAGTCTATGCTGGCCACAAGCACATCGGATTTAGAGATTTCTTCTAATCTCTGATCAGAGTTTACACACTAGTCTGCATTAGGTTTTGGCCCTGCATTTGAGCATGACAACAAATTAAATAATTCATTTCATCTTTGCATAATTTCCCTAACAGTAAATTAGTAAGTGATTTAATCAAACCCTAATTATATAATTTTGATAAAGGCTATTATAAACACCATTGTTATAAATGTTTCAAATTTTTATTTATAAATTGGATTGACTTTGCCTGGTTCCTTTGTTACAGACATGTGATCTCTCAGAGAGCAATAAACAAAAAAAAATTGTAAACATCTTTATTTCAACAAATTACGCCAAATCTTAATAGACATTTTGTTCGAGAGCCTGAAGGATTTTTAATGAAGTCTATAATCTTTACTGGTAGCCAAGAACTGAGATTCTGGCCTTTCCAGATCCTTTTAAAATTCGAGGTCCGAAAACCTGAAATTTTCACTTTTACTTTTCAATCTTGAACTGACATTTCAATCCGGGAGGAGAAGGAGAAGGTGCAAAGACACCAAACACCTGAAGGTACCCTAAAGTGGGATCACACTGCTAAAGTCCTACAGGATCCAGGAATCTCTCCCCCTCGTATCCCGGCTGCGAATTCGTCCCCGCAGCGCCTCCTGCCGGTCGGAAGCACGGACGCCGGGAGGGCAGCTCGCGGTCGAGGGCGGAGGCCAGGGACAGGCGAGCGATCTCGGCAGCGCCACCGCGGCCGCGAGCGCGCGTGGGAGCGTGGGCTGCAGCGCCGCAGCTCTAGGAAGGGGAGAGCGGGCCTCGGCTCGCGCCTGCGCCCGGAGTCGCCCATGAGGGCGTCGGCTCCGCGCCGGCGGTCACGTCTCACCGGGCCGCCCGCACCCCCATCCCGCCCGCCTCCCGCAGCGAGCCCCACTCTGCGCTTCCCGCCCGCCGATGTCCTCCCTGGGCTCCCGCCCCTCCCCTCCCCCCTCTCCCCGCCCTCCGCGACCCCACGCGGGAGTGCGGCCGTCAAGGCGCTGCGTCCGGAGCTAGCTGGTGGAAGAGCTGCGGACTCACACGAGGGTGGATGCGGCCGAGAGGTTTGGGGTCATGGGAGAACGGTGTTGGGGGCTTGTGAGACTTTCCTAGGAGAGGCCCTGTAACCTTCTCTGTTCCTGCCCACTCTCCTGCACCCCCACTCTGTCTTCTGCACCCCGCCCCACACCTCTACCCAGCCCTCTGCCTCGCCTTCCTCCCCGCTCCCCCCCCCCCCATTTCCCTCTTCTTGATGCTGTTTCTCCTCCAACCTCTCCACTTCATCTTTCTGGTCCCCACCCGCGCTAACCTTCACTGCTTGATTGCTTTCAGCCCTCTCTCTGCATCCCAAAGTTCTCCACTTGCATTTGTTTAAGTGATCATCTTCGAACCTAATTATTTCTTAGTTCATGTGAAATAAGATCTCTCAAGCCTAAGGCTAATTTCATCCTATAGCCTGTTCAGTACAGAACAGCTTCGGGTATACTAGAGGTGCTACATAAGTACCGAGTGGACACTCAAAAGAATCTCCACACCAAGTCTTCTACTTGGGTCCCTTCGCCAGGTTTGTTGGTTTTAACAGAAGGCCATCCACTCGTCTGGAAGGTCAAAGATAGTGTGTGGGCCTGCCTGGTACCAGCGGCACTCAGGGGCACGCAGGAACAAGTGTCATAGCAGGGTGAGCAGGCTATAGACTGGTCACAAGCCAGGCTGGTGGAGAATTCAGCAAAAATCCAGACCAGCATGCTGATGGTCCAAAGCCTGATCTGTGCATCTGCAGTTCCAAAACTCCAGAGCTGTGAAGTGGCTCTGCTGCTAATCTCATCGAGCCATTTGGTAGCCCACTGCTGTGCTCAGCCTGCACTCAAAGAGGACCAGTGGATCGAACCAGCCACAGTCTGAGGTCCATTGGCCACTTCTGCTACTCATATCAGGGACCATATCCGAGCCCGAACCACAGACGGGTCATGTTTCTCTTTCTGCTCTTGGGAGGTAGTTACAGAGATAGGTAATTAAGTTGCACCTGCTATTCTCTGTCCTTGCATAGACAATGCTAATTAGCTGAGAGTTTCTAAGAAGGTTGCAAGCACCAGAACTTGGTAGGATTTGGAGTCAAAATACACAGTCCTTCCTTTCAGCTAAGAGGGTTTAAGCAAGTTACTAGCTTTCCTCATGTACCAATTGGATAAGCTAAAATCTTCTATTTGGAGGTCTTTTCTCAGAGCAGAAAAGCTTGCTAGCTAGATTTTACTAGCTTGATTGTGTTGTTTCCCCTTTTTTTCTTTTTAATTCTTTAAAATGTCTACACATTCAGAAAGAAATTTAAGAAATAATTTAAGTAAAACACTAAGAGATGTCTGGAAAAATGGGGAAACGAAAGTAGATATCAATTAATAACATAAAAAAAAGAGCCTTCTTAATGACATAAATCAGAGCTGTTTAGACCCAGGCCCCTAATTCAAGTTTATGCAGGAACGCTGCACTCAAGTTTGCAGGAGGCAAGAACCCTGCTCATTTGGTCAGTTCTAATCACACTGTCTTGTATCTCTAGACTGCCCCAGAGTCTCCTTTCAGTGACCGGAAGAAAAGTAGATAAGAAAGCCCAGAGAAGAGAGAAATGGGTCATAATTCAGAGCTCCACCGTTCCTTTAGCTTCATAGGTGTAGACACCATATCAAAAGTTTTAAAATAGTTAACTAACTCTGTATTATGCAGCACCTGCTCTGACGTGAGCGAGTGCTCACACTGTGTCGGGGTGTGGGACACACACTATATGGGATAGACTTTGATATTGAGTTTAAGAACTGATGACAATGAATAGTGTGCAAAGTGTTTTCACACAGCAATACATGAGTGTCGTGAGAACCTAGCATCAGGACCAAGGAAAAGTTCTTCACAGGAGTGACCCTTAAGTGAGCTTTAAAGGAAGAAATGAAAGGGGCAATTGAAGGCAGAGGAGGACCCACAGTGTGCAGAAAGGCCCAAGGCTAGAACCAGCTTCCTTAGGAGAAGTGCTAGCAATCCCCTATAGCATAAACAATGAGCAAGCATAGTGGGAAGTGGGTGAACAGAAGCTGGGAGAAACTGGCTGGGTCCGATGGACGCATTGGAACGTTATCTGGAGGCTGAGGAGAACCCTTGGAAGATTTTACATGGGAAACACATGACCTGCTTTGCTTTTTCGAAAGAACATTTTTGACAACAATATTGAGGGCATGTAGGAAGGCTGGCTGGATTATAGGGAAAACCAGTTAGAAGATTATTGCAATGGTGCCTGAGAGAAGCGATGAGAGTCTGAAGGTTGGGTGGAGATAGTGGTTATGGAAATGAAATTCAGAGATTACAAGGGGAGCGGGAGGGCCTGACACCAGAGATAAGAAAGAGACCTGCTGACTGATGAAACAAGAGCTGGGTAAGAATGAGTGGAGCAAGATTCCCAGGCTTAGGTATCTGGACACTCAGAGGTGCCACTTACTGAGAGAGGAGCTGGTACTGGAACCAAAGAACAGCACGCTCTCTTGCTCAGTTTGGAGCATACACTTCAGTGTGTCTGTAAGACATGCAAGTAGAGGCCAGAAGAATGGACAGCTACGGAATCAACAGGATCTGAGCTCAGGAACATTGAAACCATCAGTGTAGTCAAGAACGTTAAATAGCCAGGCATAGTGGTGTGTACCTCCAATCCCATTAATTGAGAGACGGGCAGGCAGGTTTCTGTGGGTTTAAGAACAGCCTAGTCTACAGAGTGGGTTTCCGGAAAGTCAAGGCTATGAAGAGAGACCTTGTCTTAAAAAACCAAAGGGGAAAAAAAGAATATTAATGAACAGGTTTAAAAGGGCCGGGAAGATGGTTCAGTTGGAAAACTGGGTACTTTTCAAGCATGGATTCCCTGTTCCAGGCATGGTCATGTGCATCGGCAAGCCCAGATAAATGGGCTCTTGGAACTTGCTGGTCACCCAGGCTAGCTACATCACATGAACTCCAGGGTCAGTGAGACACCTTGTCTCAAAATCGGAGAGCAGTTGAGGAAGACATCTGACTTTCTGACTTTAATCTCTCTCTCTCTCTCTCTCTCTCTCTCTCTCTCTCTCTCTCTCTCTCTCTCTCACACACACACACACACACACACACACACACACACACACACACACCATACACACCATACACACCAAAGAGCAAATCTAATAGACTATCAAAGGCAAAAGGACCTTTGAAAAAGATTAAGAAACAATGGCCATGACGATAGAAAGAAAATATATGAATAAGCATCATATAGGAGATACAGCTTATACGCTAACCAATGGCTTGCCCTGCCCCAATGTTGGACATAGGATTTATGATCTCCAGCTGCTAAGTGCATGCTCTATAATTGGACCTTCACCCTCCCCCACCCACATACACATTATTCATGGAGTCCCCCGTGTTCTTAAAATCTATTTACCCTAGAAGGTCAATGATTTCAAGTGGAAAACTGTAGTTCTAAAACATTAAGTAATTCGACCAGGGTCCAAGAGTCAGGCGAAACCTCCCAGTGACTATGGTATGTGTACAAGTGCTTGATCACTGTGAGCCTCAGTTTCATGTTCTGCAAAATGGGATTTGATAGAATCCTGCTTTTGAGGATTGTTGTATGGATTACATGAGACTGAATGACTGGTAGTTATCCTTAGTAATAAACATACCTACCAATAACTACAATTTTTAAATGTCTGTTCTTATTTAATACATGTATAACTGTGTGTATGAATGTATGACATACATGTACAGCCTGAGGAGGCCAGAAGAGGGTGTCAAAGTTACAGGTGGTTGTGAGCCACCTGACATGGAGCTAGTTACAGAACTCCGGTCCTCTGCAGAGCAGTGAATGGTCTTAGCGACTGAGCCATTTCTCTAACTTCCGTTTGACACAGACTCTTTAAAAGATGGTACTAGCAAGATTGGCCCTAGGGTTTTGAGCAGGAGTAAGCAGATCTCTGAGTGCAAGGCCAAATTGCTAGTTCCAAGATAGCCAGGGCCACACAGAGAAACCCTATGAAAACAGGCTACAAAGTGAAGGAATGACTACACAAGCATCGCCCAGCATCTTACCTATTATCTGCTGCACGTGCAGCTGTAATCTATATATTTTGAAAAAAGAAAATTGAACAGAAAGTTACTGTTAATGTCCTTAAGATACACATTAAGTTTTTTTGTTGTTTTTTGGGTTTTTTGTTGTTGTTTTTGTTTTCTAAGAAAACAGATTATCAAATACACTGCAGGGGAGTGGGCTAGGCAGGGGAGGGGGCTAGGCAGAGGAGGGGGCTAGGCAGAGGAGGGGGCTAGGCAGGGGAGGGGGGTAGGCAGGGAGGGGGCTAGGCAGGGGAGGGGGCTAGGCAGTAAGTAGAGCACTGCGTGCTATGTCGAGCTTTTGACTCACTCAGTCTATGTATTTGCTACTTCGTGTTCTCTGACCTATATCCCCCTACATTCCTGGTAAAGATTTCTCAATCTTTCATAACCCTCAGATTTCTACTCAAAAGTCACCGAGAGAGGTGGGTTTGGGCAAAGGCAAAAACTGACAAGAGTCTAAGAACCGCAAGAAAACATTATAATAAAAGGAACCTCCCAGACTGAAGGTAAGAGAAAGACCTTGGAGAACGGATTAGAACCCCACACAGACACACACAATATTTATATTACCAAAATCAAAAGACCTAAGGAGACATAGAAAGAAATAAATGGTTGGTAGTGTTCAGTGATATGCTATTAATCCTCTAATATGATTAGGGATTTCAAAGTATGGGGACTTTTGATCATGGCATTTCTTTAAAGTTTTTCTTCATACTTGTTTCAAGGAATGCAAAACCATATTCTACCCCAGGGCTTCAGGCCATTTACTTATACAGTGAAGAATCTAGGCAGTTTGGGGAAGGGTTTTGTTTTTGGGTTTTTGTTTTTTGGGTTTTTTTTGTTTTGTTTTGTTTTTTTTTTGTTTTTTTTTTTTTTTTTTTTGAGATAAGTTCTTATTGCATAGCTTATGGCCCCATTGTGAATTCATGTGTACAACCCAGGCTGACATCAAACTCAGAATCCTCCTGTTTCAGCATCCTGAGTGCTGGGGTAAAGGACACACCTCACCACATTGTTTCTGTGCAGCATTCTAGAGTAGCAGACTTCATTTAGCAAGAGACTTCCAAGATGTGGCCTGTTTCGGTGGTTCTAGAAGCCATCTGGATTAATCATTTTTATAGTGATAGCTACCCATAAAAAAGGGGCAAATCTGAAATGTCATTAGAATTTATTTCATTGACTCTAAAATAAATAAATAAAGACAGAAACAAACAAACAAACAAACAAAACAAAAGCATTTTCCTGGTTTCAAGGTTAGCTTCTCTGGTGCTTGCATATGCCAGGATGCAGTAGGTCTTTTCAAATGGAGAGTTATGGTCAGAGCAGTGTGGTAATTCTGGGTTATACTTTCTAATCATGTGTTTTTATTATTAGACTTTGCAGAGACTTTAGTTGTTAATGTATATGGTATGGTTCATGTGTTTTGATGACCGATTCTGTTTTTACAAAGTACTTAAAAAATTTTCTAGTCTATGGATAATGCTTCATTGCTATCACCATTTACCAAAAAATGGCTCCCCTGGAGCTCTTAAAACTCTGTCACCATGCTTTTAATCCTCCTCTCAGCCTGTGAGTGCTCCTTCACCCTGTCCTTCTGCCCTCACCAACACAGGAAACTCATACACACTTCTTTGGAAGCCTACAAATACCTGCATCATAATGTATCCATGGGTTTCTTTTTCCTTATTTGTCTCTCCGATACGTTGGGACAGTGCCTTATGCACGATGATGCTAAAATATTTATTATTGAGTAACAAGTATTGAACAAAAACATAGTTTCAATGAGAGGAACATATCCTGGTTACAGACAGACCCTAGGGTTCCTGATAGGACCATAGGGTGTAGATAGACAAAGAGTACACCCCCTCCTGTTAACACACCCACTAGGCAAACACCTATGCCATATTGTTTCATCCAGGCAACCTTAATCATTACCACGAGCTCCTGCGAGTGGAACCATATCTGAATAATTCCATCCGATTGTTTCCATAAGGCTCAAGAGAGAAAACATGACCAGGGAAAAGGAATCCTTAATTATGTCTTAAAGATATGATCAAAAGCAACGTTTAAGAAAAGTGCTTCCAGGGAAGAGCTGAGGACGGGACTCAGGTTGTAATAATCCATTTCCCAAACCCTACAGCATGTGATCAAAGCTGACACACATTATCTCAGGCTTGGTACCAGAGTGACTCTTTTTCTTACATCTTTGGAAGTTATTATTTGGATGATTAAGAGGATGAGGATGTGCCATCGGAAGGCTGGCCTGATGTGGGCGCTCGGAGCC
The DNA here is from genome assembly GCF_011762505.2 of Arvicanthis niloticus. Lineage (NCBI taxonomy): Eukaryota > Metazoa > Chordata > Mammalia > Rodentia > Muridae > Arvicanthis > Arvicanthis niloticus. Next base: position 14,496,359 of record NC_047670.1, on the reverse strand, counting down.
CTGCTTTGGGAGCTATTACAGTGTTCGAGTTCCTCTTTTTCTTCTCTTCTCTCTTTTGTTGCATAATGAAGCTGTGGCTTTGCCCGTTGACACACTGTCGTGTGCTTTAGACCCTTCTGAACACAAGTTAGAGCTTGTCAGGTGAGGACAATGGAGTGTCCTTATTAGAGGTGGAGGAGGCTGCCATCAGCTTGGTTATTAGGCAAATCAGAATGATACAAGTCCTCTTGATAACCTGACTGTCCAATATTTGATCATGCAGTCAGTTGAGGCCAAGGATTTAAGAGCTTCACACCCAGTAAGACTTTCAGCTCAAGCCGGTTAATTAATTCTTCTTCCAACCACACCACCAAAGGGCAAAAATAAAAGCATGAGCTTCTAATTCCTTCTCTCTCTCCTCCCATTAGGTGTGCGAATGTTGACTTATTGCTTATTGTTGGCAGATCTCCCAGGAAGACTGAAAACTTGCTAAACTCACTGGCATATTTGAATTAAAAAAAAAAAAAAGCTGACAATGTCCAAGGTTAGACTCCAAAAGAGAAGAGGCAGCGCCATTTGCTGCGGGCTGCTTGGTGGCGTCACGAGTCGATTGCCCAAAGACTCTGCACATTTTATGACATTCAACTCAAATGTCTCATTTGCTTTTAGAAGATGGATTCTCTCCTACTTTTCCCGAGTTGTCTTAGTGAAATTAGAGACAGGGATGGACCTATCCCTGAAGGTGCTATGAGGTGGCATTTGAGCAAATGGTGCTGTACTTTCTAACATCCAGAGATCTGGTACTAGAGCTTCACAAAATAGACAATTCCTTCTGGTACTAATACTGTGCAAGAGACCGGATGAAGACATTTCCTGGGCCCTCCCAAGTGAAAGCTATTCTATTTTTTCTTGAAACACAATAAAGATTCCAACACAGAAACCATGCTGCCAGGCTCCCAGTTCCACCCCTTCCTTACCTTCCTTGGTAAGTTTTGTTTCTGTATGCATTGCTTCTGAAGACCTGAAATGGAGGTGAGATTGGAACGCAGAAAACAAAACAAACAATAAAAACAAAAACCCCGGGCTGGAGAGGTGGCTCGGTGGTTAAGAGCACTGACTGCTCTTCCAGAGGTCCTGAGTTCAATTCCCAGAAACCACATGGTGACTCACAAACATCTGTTATAAGATCCAATGCCCTCTTCTGGTGTGTCTGACAGTATACTCACATACATACAATAAATAAATCTTAAAAACAAACAAACAAACAAACAAACAAAAAAAACCAAAACTCTCCTTAGAAATCAAGCATTGCTGTGTATGTGTGTACATGTTGCTATGTCACCCAGATTGATTTGAAACGGAGATTACGGGCAGGTCACCACACCTGGCTGCTGAGGCATTCTCCAACTACCTATCCACTATTGCAAATGTGTTTTAGAAAAAAAACTTTAAAATTTTTTCTCTACTTCCAAAAGTAAGTCTTGTATGGGAATACATTATTTATTCCTTGGTCGCCATAACTGTGAGATCCTCGAAAAGAAAGGTAATTGAGAATTATTATGTTATTCCACAAAACCAAATTTCAACAGTTGTCCAATAGTGGTTCCCAAAGGACTGAAAATTGAACATTTAACCTGATACTTTCCAGCTCTGCCACTTAGTTTATTTCTAATATAAAAGAATAAAAATTTTCACAGGTTGTGGTGGTGGCACACACCTTTAATCCCAGGACTCAGGAGGCAGGGGCAGGTGAATCTCTGAGTTTGAGGCTAGCCTGATCTACAGAGTGAGTTCCAGGACAGCCAAGGGCACATTAGAAACCCTGTCTCAAAAACAAAACAAAAAAACCCAAAAAAGACAAACAAAAAGAATAAAAATTTTCAAGCCTTAAGTTGGCTATGTAGCCATAGAAGTTGTTTAGCTGTTTAGTCCTGTGCCTTGTGTGTGTACAGGGACGTGACTGCTTCAGTTCTAGTTATTTTTGTAAGCATTTCCTGGGCACCTGTGTGCCAGTCACTATGCTAAGGTCTTGTATATAACTTGCATTCGTGTAGTTCTAGGATAGTGAGTTAGCAGAGAGGATTCAGTTATTAGTTTACAAGAAGGCTTCAGAGAACCAGGAAAGCAAAACAGAGCATGGACTAGAAACGATAAGTGGCTAGGCACAATATTTTATATACATTTGTTGACTTTATTCTTTTTTTTTTTTTTCTGTTTCACTGTTGTCTGAGTTGTTGGACTGGCTTTATTGAGAAAAAAATTTATAACATAACCTGTAATCTTACTTAAATAGAATAAAACTGGAATTAAAGAACGGGGGTTGGGGGAAAACATAACTGTAAAAACAAATCAGCAGCTCTGCGAGAGTACTTGCTTTGTTAATATTTAAATTCAAGTATGTTTTTAAGAAGAGATTGGAAAGAAGAAAATACTTTAAGGCAAAGTCAGAGAGAAAGGCAAAGCATCAGGAGAGAATAAAGACACTTGGAAAACATCATAAATACAAGTTACTGACGTACAGTAAAGACATGTCAGAGACTCGAGAATGTGAACGCAGTTTGGTTGGTGGATATCAAGAGAGTGAATCAGGGCTTTTGAGAAGGGATAGGAAAGATGAAAAGACAACCAAGTTAATTTGGAGATGAGCCAGGCTCGCTTACAATAAGCCAAGAACTGACTGAAAGCACGTGAAATTCAAGAAGGTGGCCAAGGAAGCCCTGCCTCCCAGGGAGCAAAGATAAAACAAGGTGTAGCTCAAGGGGTAATATAACCAATACGTTTTTCTTTGTGAAAAGAGGAGCGGCTGGGAGCCTATTAACCAAAGATTCACGCTGCGTTTCTCATCTGTGCAGCCAAAGTGCACAATTCACCAGGAATACCACATCGAAAAAGAAAATGTTGCTACTTCAATATATACTACATCACCCATTTTAAAAACTAAATATAATGATGGGATTCTGTCAAAACATATTGTTAAAAATCACATGCAGAGAATGAATATTATATTTGAATTTAAAATATGACTTTTAAAATTTTACCAAATGTCCAAAGTTCTATTTTCTTTTTAAAGTGTTTTTAATTGAAATAAAATTAAACCAGTTCCCCACTCCTCCCTCCACACTTTCCAGTTCCCTCTCTCCCAAGTGCTTCACTCTCAGATTGAGAGTCACTTTTCCTTTGATTATATTTGTTACACTTACGTATGTGTGTGTTTGCACAAATTGGTGACCTTATATATGTTACAGAACCTAAAAATACAGTGACTTGTTCACATCAGAATTGATGTCCTTGTTGTTCTGTGGCAAACAGAGCTGCTGATTCACCCAGAAAGTCACAGTGAAAGTTAATTCTCCCACTGTAGTGTAATTGGAACAGAACTGATTGGTTTAAAGCAAACAAACAAGCAAACAAAAAAACCAACCAACTAAAACCTTCTTATAATCACAGAATGTAATGGAGGAAGCCTTTTAAATGGCTTTGCCCACTTTGTGCTGCTTTGATTCAATTCTCTCCCAAACTGCTCCTTCCAGAGCAAAGAACCAGACAGATTATTTTTTGTTAAATCAGGCTAAATCAGATAAACTGTGCCCAGGTAAACTTAATCTTATAGCTGAGATTGCATGATTTACTAAAATGTTTTTAAATAATTATATTTTGGTAGAATTTAAAATTTTATATGCATTGTATACTCTTAATAAAAGGGGAATTTAAAAACTTTTTCTGAAAATTTAAAAATATATAATAAAAATAAACCAACATTTCTTAACATTTTTGGAGGTTGGCTTTTAAAATTACTTTTATTATAATCTATTTACTTATTTTGTGTGTGTGTTTCTGTGTGTGTGCAGGTATATACATGTGTCATGGCACAAGTGTGTAGGTCAGAGGACACCCTCAGGAGTTGTCCACACACAGATTCCAGAATCGAACTCAGATCATTGGGCTGAGCAAGTGCCTTTACCTGTGGAGCTGAAAGGCTCTTAACCTTTTGAATCACAGCTGACCCTAAAAATCTGATGAAAGTTGTAGTTCCCTCTCTCCAGAAAAAAACAAAAATCAAAAGAAACCAAACCTCATACATGTTTATATGGATGTGATATTTTGCTTAAAGCTTCACAGTTTATGGGCTCTCTGGTCGCCCCATGGATCCAGCAAGGTCCATGTTCTCTGGTCCATGAACATCTGTAAATAAAGCCACATTTGTTTTGGCAAGAAGACTTACCAGTAGGATATTTGCCTGCTGAAGTTTCCATCCTCAGAGCATATATCTGAGAAGAATAATTGTTTTAATCTCTCTCTCAAAACAAAAACAAAAACAAAAACAAAAACAAAACAACCAAAACTTTGGCTCATTCATCTCTCCTGTTTAGCCTTAAAATGAAGACCAATTTCCTTTGGGTCAAACCCCAAATTCTTAGTGTCTTGACTTCCTAAATGCTTGACAACTATAGACACTTTAATGAAATCCAAATGGGTGAAATTCAACACTTCATCCTGATGTTCCTTACAGATGTTCTTAATAAGGATGTTGGAGAAGCCTTAGAAGGCGAGCTTCACACATCAGCCAAGGAAGAGAATTCACTGGAAATGAAGATAGGGAGTAAGTCTGGAGTGCTCCTGTACCAGTCAGTATTGAGCATGCTCAGTCAGGTTTGTGTGGAAGCATGGGAAATGCAGACAAGAGCTCTGCAGATGGCTTTCGGGGTAGTGGTGGGATCAGGCGTCCTGAAGTTACACATTTAAATTCTCCTTGGAATGTTTTCCCATAAGGACTTCATTACTGGCGAGCAAGATGGCTCTGCAGGTAAAGGAGCTTGCCACCAAGCCTGATGGCCTGAGTTCAGTTCCTGAGACCCTCATGATAGATGGAGAGACATGATTCCTGCAGGTTGTCTACACACTGGTATACACACACAGATAATAAGGGTTTTTTTTTTTTTTTTTTTTTTTTTTTTTTTTTTTTTTTTAAGATTTTTATTTCACCGGGTGGTGGCGGTGCAGGTCTTTAATCCCAGCACTTGGCAGGCTGAGGCAGGTGGATCTCTATGTGTTTAAGGCCAGCTTGGTCTACAGAACGAGTTCTAGGGCAGCCCAGACTACATAGAGAAACCCTTTTTTTTACTAGACACAAATGAAGACAATCAGTAGAGACTTAGTGAATGCTGGAGTTTGGTACGGAGGTAATGTCACAACACCGTCAGAGTGGGTTAGCTCGCCACAAGCATTTTCTTTCTCTTCCTGACTAGCCACCAGCAGCCTGTCTGCAAAGCTCTGACTGGAACAGTCCCAGTGGGAAATGATTACCCTGAACATTCTTTGAGCCTATCTGGAGGGGAAAATTTGCACACTTGGATAAACAAAAGCTTGTAGTAGCTTTTTAACCAATGAATCTTCAACTTTAAAAAAATGAAAAGAATCAGTCAACTTATCTGACAAGATGTTCTGTTGAGATGTGTCTCCTTATAGTGCCAAGAGTACTGTTGGCTTCCTCAGGATGTGTGAACGTGGGGCACATTAGCCTGAAAAAGAAGACCAGAAGGAGTCAGTCTGCATTAAATTAATCGGAGTTCTGAATTCTGATCTAGAACCTATCATTCTGATTACCTACAGAGGCTTAGGCAAGTCACTCCACCCCACTGCTCCTCCCCGTCCCTCAGCCCCACTACTCCTCCCCGTCCCTCAGCCCCACTGCTCCTCCCCTGTCCCTCAGCCCCACTGCTCCTCCCCTGTGTCTCAGCCCCACTGCTCCTCCCCTGTCCCTCAGCCCCACTGCTCCTCCCCTGTGTCTCAGCCCCACTGCTCCTCCCCTGTCCCTCAGCCCCACTGCTCCTCCCCTGTGTCTCAGCCCCACTGCTCCTCCCCTGTCCCTCAGCCCCACTGCTCCTTCCCTGTTCCTCAGCCCCACTGCTCCTCTCCTGGTCACTTTTTCCTTCACCCAGGAAATGAGGATAATGCTGACTATTAATAAGAAGATTGTGTAAATTTAATGTCATGTTCAAAATACTCAAGTTACTTATAGCTATTTAATTAGGTTTTTAGCAAACTAGTGTGTGCTGTTACAATAATATTGAGAGATTGTCTGAGGACAAGGAAGTAGAAGTCTGTGTGGGTGGAAAGGGAAGGTTCTAGAAATGGTTTGCATCTTGGAAAAATCACTTAACTTTTCTGCTCCTCTGCTGTGTCATCCTTAGATAGAATACAATTCTCTATGTCGTTCCATTTAATTTTCTCCTCTTCCTCCTCCTGTGTCTGATCTCTTTCTAGTAGAACACAAGTTCCAAGTGCACAGAGGCATTGCCCCACCCTCTCTAACATCACCAAATAATGTCTTATTACATAGCCAGTAACAGACATTTGCCCAAAGCGCCTTTTCAGCTCTGATGTTTGGTTCTTCTTTGGAAAGTGAGTTTGGGGGCCTAAGTAACATGCTTGCTACACAGGCCTGAGGTTAGATTCCCCAGAACTCACCAAAAAAAAAAAAAAAAAAAAAAAAAAAAAAAAAAAAAAAAAAAAAAAAAAACAGGCAAGGCAGCATTGATCTGTTATCCCAATTCTGGGGAAGCAGAGACAGGGACATCTCCAGGACTTGCTGGCTAGTGAGTATGACAGAATCAGTGAACTTCAGATTTAGTAAGAAACCCATTTTCAAAAAATAAGGTGGGAGATGTTGAAGAAGACATGTGAAATCAACCTCTGGCCTTCAGAAATGCATGCATGCACGCACACACACACACACACACACACACACACACACACACACACACATTTATGAGATAGGAGAAATATTTCAATGGTGGAATGCTTGTCTAGATTGTGGGAAGCCCTAGATTTGGTTGAGAGAGAGAGAGAGAGAGAGAGAGAGAGAGAGAGAGACAGAGAGAGACAGAGAGAGAGACAGAGAGAGACAGAGAGACAGAGACAAAGACAGAAAGAGATACACAGAGAGATATTATAAAATCTTCAACCATATGAAAATCTACACAGTTAAATATAATACAATACCTGCCATTGTTCATTTTTCATCCTAATTTCTGTATTTGCTTCAGATATCTTTTAAAGAAAAATTACCATAAATATTGTCATAAATAGCAGTCAACACTTGCTAATTCTTTTTTTCTCCTTAATTATAATCATTACCCAGCTTTTGGTGTTCATTATTTCCAAGAACATTTTATATTTTCATTATATTTTTATAAACTATCATCCTCATATTACAAATGTTGTGTGCTTGCCATTCCTCAACTTGCTTTTAAATATAGAACACTAGCATTTAATACACAGTATCGATCTGGTCACTTTAACTAACATCTACTATTCTCTTGTGTGAATATGATTTTTATCCACTCTCCTGTTCCTGGATATCTATGTTCTTTTGAGTTTTCAATATGTCAGGGCTGAGGATATTGATCAATGGTAGAGTGTTTGTCTCACCCCTCAGCAGAAGTCCCACATCACACACAAAAAAAGCAAGCAAACAAACAAGTCTTTGTGCATACAAGCATGCATCAGAAAATATTCTTATCCATATCTCTTTCTGCTTGAGTTTCTCTAATGGACCCACGGGGTTGAAGGAATATATTTTCAGTTTCACTAGTCTAGGTTACAGGCTTTGATGACTTGTTTGTATTATTTTTGAAAGGGGTGGTCAGATTATTTGTGTTTTTTCTTTTTTAGCCTAACAGGAAACAAAGGGTTAATCAGTCTTAATAAGATTGTCACCTTTATCTTCTTTTAGAAAGAAGATAATTTTTTTAAAAAAAGAAGATAATTTCTTCTTTTCTATCTCTTGAGGGACAAAGGCAGCAGGATCCCGTTGGAAGTAAAGGCAATTATTATAGTGTGAGAAACACTGGATGGCTCTAGATCAGAACCACACAAAACAATAGCCATGTCCTGTCATCACATTGAAATATTTACAACACAACACTGTCAGTGCCTGATGTCGCAAACACAGTGCCACGTGGTAAACACAGCAGAGGCCTGCGAGCAAGCCCCTGAGAGAGTGATGAGTCTGTGACTCAACTCTGTTAAGACAGAGAAACACTGATTATTTTAGACCAAGATAATGGGAAGTGATCAGTTCTGATCTATAAAACCAGCTAAACTTCTTTCATCCTGTCCTTACTAGGTAAGACGTCTCTCCATTTAACTGGTGTTTCAAATGTTAAAGAGTGTGTGCAATTTGTGCAACTCACTGAGCCTTGGATTTCAGGTGAGCCCTTGGAGGATAGATCATGCCAAAACTTTCCCAGTCTGGGTCTCTACAATTAAATTGTTACTGTTTTCCTACCCAATAAAAATTAAAACAAAATAAGGAAGAGAAAAGCCGTTGCATCATCTGTCTACTTAATTTACTTTTTTCTCCTACACTGATTTTCTTATTCGGATAAAGGATGTAGGGCAGGGTGGTTCGATTTCACTGGGAAGTTTATGTTGGTGAAGAGGCAGGAGCTATTACATTCTATCTCGTCAATGATCCATAGATAATGGGTCACCAGGGGATTTAAGAACTGTATCTTTCAGTTCTTGCCAGGGAGGCAGAGCATTGCGCACTGAGGCGAGCCATAATGTGACGCCTTGAAGAATCCTCAGAAGCCTTCAGGCACTCCTCAAGTGCCATCACGATGAGCTGTCAGTTAAAGATGGCGTTCTGTAAATAATTTTTGCGACAGAATTATTTTTCCTATTTCTTTGTTTCAAATTCTTAAGAAGCAATCTTTAGATCTAAAAGTGTTTTGTTTTGTTTTCTCCTGATAATATTAGAGGCAAGATCTATGTATTCTGACCTTTAAAAATGTTTCTGTGAAGGAAACAGAAGCAAATTACAAAATAGTATAGTGCCTGTGTGTGTGTGCTTGAGCGTGCACTCACGCATGTACAAGCACTTACAATCTGCTTACCCATAGCAAACATGTGTGAAGACATGTTAAACTATCACAGGGTTTGTCTCTTAGGAACGGAGTTGAGATGACGACTCATTAGCAGAGCAGAGGTAACAGTGGATTTTAAAAACTTCCTTAATATAGTTCTCTACTACATGAGTAAGTTTTTAACAAATAAATGTGATTGCTTTTATCACCTAAGAACAAATGCACTCACTTCTCAACCTGAAAGCATTACTTTTGGTTACTAGTCTTCTGCGGGTCCAACGTACAGACCCTACTTGTTTTTAACTAAACTACATGGTTGGTGGTGTGGAACTGCTGTGGTTTCTCACTTTCTGATTTTTGTGACGTCAACAATACTTGTCTGAAGTCACACTCATGTATTTCTTAATGGGAAGCATAAGCCTTCCCAGCTATAGAGTCACTATGAATTGCATAATATAAATTCTTATTTTACAGACACTGTTAAACACCTTGTCCATTAGCAACCCCACAGCTGCAGCTCAAAATGCCTCCTGCTGCCGGGCGGTGGTGGCGCACGCCTTTAATCCCAGCACTTGGGAGGCAGAGGCAGGTGGCTTTCTGAGTTAGAGGCCAACCTGGTCTACAGAGTGAGTCCCAGGACAGCCAGGGCTACACAGAGAAACCCTGTATCAAACCCTGTCTTGAAAAGCAAAAAAAAAAAAAAAAAAAAAAAAAAAAAAGCCTCCTGCTCTGATGTTTTAATGTGCTGTTAACATTTTTAAAAATCCAAAAAGCAATTTAAATTAGTTCTTAATTTAAAACTATCACACACTCATACTTCAGTATATAAACTATTTCTATAGCCAATGAATATTCTTCATACAGAAGGAAAAATGAAAAGGCATTAATAACGATATTTCAACCAACATTAAGAGGACAAAGAATGAAGAAATAAGAAATCAAAGCCAAAAATGTCTAGTGATAGGAAAAGAAGAAATGAAAATTTGGGACAGCAATGATTTAAAAAAATGTGAAAGGGAGAGACTGGCAGAGAGGCAGGACTCAGGGCAGAGAGAAACTGGACAACTTCAAGGCCAGTGAGTGAGTAAGGGGAAGAGGGCTGAGGTTTGTTTTGTGTTTATTACCATACACACATAGTAAATGGCCGGTGGATAAGATAAAGGGGGCGGTGGTGTCAAAGGCTAACTCAGAAGTTCTCCGGCTGTAATACACATAAGAACTACCTGAAGTGTTTGTTTAAAATAGAGACCTTAGTCTTTATCACCAGAAATTCCAACTCACTCAAGGGGTTAGGGAGGGCTCAGAAAAAGAGGCCCTTGGATATTTGAATGTTGACACCTTGGATAATGCTGGTCTGCAAAGAATGAAGCTCCCAACAGGGAGAAAACAGGACCCAGGATAAAGAAATCTACAGGACAGGAAAAGGAATTCTGGGTGGACAGTAAGGAAGAAAGGAAAGGAAACCAGAAAGTGGGCGTGTAGTGAGCTGCAGAGAGTGGGTTAGGAGGCGGGAGAGGTTGTGAAAAACACTAGCCAGACTCAGAGGCAAAATATGAAGAGGAAAAAACATATATTTAGCACAGCAAGGCTTTCTTTTGGATTTTTAAAACACTGTATTAACATTTTTTTTCTTAAAAAAAAACATAATTTTTGAGGGAAAGTTAAAAAAGGGAAAAGAATGTAACCCGAGTTCATTACTTAAGGAGTCACTGCCATTAACATTTTTGCTGTTTCCTGAAAATCTATGTTACTGCTAACTTTTTGGAAGTTTGCTTTTGTTTAATACTGTTGAATAAATAGGAATATGTGATAAATACCCTGAATCTGACATCAACATCTCCTACCATAAGATCATTAATGGAAATTTTAACTGTTGTTGCTTGTGGTGGTGGCATCGTGTGTGTGTGTGTGTGTGTGTGTGTGTGTGTGTGTGTGTGTGTACAGGCAAATGTGGAGGTCAGAGGTCAATGTCAGAAATCGTTCCTCAGAAGCTGTCTGCCTTGAATTTTGAGCCCTGCCTCTGCCTCCCCGGCACTGGGATTTGGAGTGGGTTCTATCACATGGGGCTTTGTAAGTGCGTGCTGTGGCTTGAGCTCAAACTGGCAGGGCAAGTAGTTTACAGAGTGAGGAAGCTCTTTAATTCCAACTCCTGCCTCCCAGTCACGTGGCTGACTTACCTATCTTTTCTTCTTCCTCTTCTCTTCTTCTCCTCCTCTTCCTCTTACTCCTCCTCCTTTTTCTTCCTCTTCCTCCCCCTCCTCCTCTTTCTTTTTTTTTTCTTTTAGTCCTGAGCATCAGGGAAGATCGACTAACATGATTTCTAGGTAGTCAGTCCTGCTATAATTTTGTTCTCCTTATTAGTGATTGGCTGAAGGTAAATGGCTTCTTTTTTTTTTTTTTTTTTTTTAAGACAAGAAGAGACAAAGGCAGGTCTGCAGGTAGGTTGTGTGAGACACTCTCAGTTTTTAAAAAGTAATACAAGGAAGAGATCACCTCTGTTTCTGCCTCTAGAATTTGATGAGGACACAATGTATCATTAATGGGGCCTGGAGCTGCTACAGCCATCTTGTGGCCCCGAAAGGAGCCCCAGTCTACCTAGGAAAGATGGAAGAACAGAAAAGTGGGTACGCCCAGGGCCAAGATGATCTTGTCACTTCAGTAAATTACAAGTTCCTAGACTCCATCTTAAAACATCTCATGAGATAGAAGAAAAGGCTTCTATTGTTGAAGCCCCTATTAATTAGATTTTCTGTTTCTCTCATTTAAAAATCACCATAACAGATACAGTATAATTTACTTAGTTTGTGTGGGGGCTTTAGGGTTCCTTACAATGTTTTTTGTTTTAACTATCATTTTTAATTAAGGATCATTTCAAGAAAGAAAAGTCACACAGCTTAGATAACAAGGTAGTTCGTGTAGGGGTGCAGGCAAGAAGTAATAAAAGAAGAGAAGAAACAAGAATGAACTTGAATTATCTCAGGTCATCAGAGCTGACTCATTCTGCATCCCCACCTCCCTTTATTGCTCATTGCTGTCATCAGTAGTAGCTATCAATGTCAAGTGACATGTTAGAAGGGAAAAATTGAGAAATACAGTCTCTACATAACACTGGAAAATGTAAATACAAGTAACCATGCACAACACACAAGTGTTTGCGATGTATTACATGGTATTTTGTTCTCTTTCCTTATTACAACAATATTGAAATTATACGGTGACAAGAAGAGCAACTCATATCCACACTCATCTCGTCTTAAGATGTTCAGTGGTTTCTACACAGTGTTAAATCCAGATGTGTTGTCACCGTGTTGACAGTCTTCTGTTTCCCAAGCACCTCCCAGGAGCTGGCTGCGCTTCCAGAGTTGAGACAGAGGTGTCCAAGTAAACATTTAAGAAGAAGCTTAAATGTTTGTACCACAATCTAACAAATGAACTGGAGAAATTCCCGGTGTTGTTTTTGTATTATCAGTGAGGTAGTTGGACCTATTTATAATTTTAGACTCTGAATTTGCTGACCTTTAAAATATGTAGTTGCCTCAGAGCTAGATTTTGTGAAGTTTTTCCTCTTACACAATGACATATAGCAAAATAATAACACTGATTACTACAGTAATAAAGCGCTTATACTACAACCTGCAAAAGCTAAATGCAAGGGAGCACACCTAAAACGCACTCAGAAGTCCACTCAGGCCATTGGTTACAATGTAATTAGTGTTCAGAAATGTTCTTCAGCTCTCACACAGATGAGAAGTTACTACAGTCACAGCTCAATCGTCATTTCTAACTGCTGTCCATTGATTTTTTTTTTCTACATTGTGGTTATGACTGATGCTCTTTCCTCCTCTGAATCTTTAGCAAGGCAGTTGATTCATAAGTTGACTATGATCGAGGGTGTAAGGACACAAAGACTAATCTAAAACACAAATAATGACTCTTCCCTGAACTAAAAAAAAAAAAAAAATCCAGCAGCTCTATTTCTTAAGACACAAGATGTGCCTTGTCCTTACAGTGCCTTATGAGTGTGTCTCACACAAAATGCATTTCCTGCATGCTCAAGCATAGAGGAGGGAAACAAAATCCCTCAGAGTTTGGAGAGGAAGCAAGTATTCAGAATTTCACCTGGAGTCATGAAGAATGTTTCGAGTAAGCGACACAGAGAGCATAGTCCTGCCTGAGCCTACACCATGGGATTTAAAGCTGTTAAATTAAGTTCTATCACACAGATCTTTTAAATTAGGTAGTCAGGATTCCTAAAATGTGCCTCTAGATTCATCAAGACAAAAACTGATAATAAAACCCTGTGCAAAGTGCCCTGTGGTGGCTTGTGCCTGTCTTCCCAGCATTCGGGAGGGAGAAACAGAAGGAGCAAAGCCAGTCTGGACTACAAAGTAAGTTCCCGGCCAGCTTGAGCTGCAGAGAAGACCTTGTCTCTAAATAAAACAATAGCAGAAATGAAACCAAAAAGCAGTGGCAACTGCCATAAGATTTGGCAACTGAAAAGCTCGCAACAAACATTTGTTAAATTAAGGAATGAATCATATGTGAACTGACCTTGACTTTTGAAATGGTGTGTGAATGGTGTTTGCCGTCTTGGCTTTCTCTTCTGAGCTTCCAGATTCACTTATGACTCTTATTTTATTAACTAGAATAATTGGAAACAAACAGTAACCTATACCAATCTAGACATCTGTGGTGGGCACCTCCAGGACATGCTTGCAGCTTGGTTCTGGGCAAGGATCATTCTTTTCTAATTCAGCTGATGTCTGTACAGTGGAACTATGACACTTGTAGTATGTAAGGGTGGGTGGGGCTGTGAGTCTGACTACATGGAAAAAGGCGGAAAGATTAGGGGGGTTTCTCTAGGGACAGTCGATGTTAACCCTGCCCTAAAGTACTCAAATCTTCCATGTCAAGGCAGGCAGAATCTTGAGAGAGCAGGGGTAGGGGAGGTCACAGAGTTAATTCTGTACAAACAGAAGAAAACAAACAGCACTTACACACACACACACACACACAGAGGGGGAGGGGAGGAGGGAGAAAGAGAGAGAGAGAGAGAGAGAGAGAGAGAGAGAGAGAGAGAGAGAGAGAAACACTTCATTCCTAACCTTTCTAGTGAAGGCTTGCTGGAGATGCATTTGTGTTGTGTTAGACAAATAGACAGGTGAGGAAACATTTTGCTGTGGAGAACTGAACCCCTGTGAGACACAACTATGACTTTCATCTAGCTCCCTTAAGGGATGAATCTGAAATGCTTTGAAACTTCCTGGGAAGTGATATCAAACAGGCATTAGTGAGAAATTTCAAATCTTATCTTCAAATTCCCATCTATTATTCTGGAGGATCTTAAGGTATCAAACAAAGAAAGGACATGTTGCTTGCTATCCCCTGAAGGTTAAACAAGCCATCCTTGCACAAATAATGTACTTTGAAAAAGAAGTCTGAGAGTGCCTAATTCAGCCTGTTACTCAGTATTAAACTATGTATGAGCGCCTACTGGGCCACTGGGCCACAGGTTCCACAGATGTTCTCTAGATTGGGTCACTTCCCTGGCAGTTGGCAACATACTACTGTTTACCTCTACAGCAGAGCCTCCCACCAAATCGTACCAACTTCAGGACTGTCACTGTCCTAGTGTCCTGTGCTCCAGTCCTACTTGGGAAACACCGAAGTGCTTGGAAGGCCAACGTGTGTCTACTGCAAGCTCTCTACTTGGAACAGCCTACACTTGACATTTTCCCAAGGGCAAGCCTCTGCCAGTGACCTCACTCCCTTTGCTTTGTGGAGAAATCCTAACCTTCTGACAGAATTGATCTCCACCCTTGGAGAGAAATATTGTGTGCAAACACAACTAAGTAGTTTCTCCTTCCTTCCTCCTCTTCCCCCATCCTCAGTATCTTCCGGTTCCAGGAGAGTTTTTATGCTCATTCCCTGAAGGCAGGATAAAGTCTGTGTTTATAGTGAGAAATCACACTGTTCAAAGTCTAATAGTAGGAAAAGTTGCCCACCATAAACTTCAACAACAGGTCAAGGACTTCTTCCAGAACACGAAGCTCCCTTCTCTCCCCTAGTTGTGTTTCTAGCCATGGGGCCTTTCAAGGGTGTGACAGTGTGTTACCGACAATGGTTACTATGGTATACTTACCTGTAGGAGTAAACTTAATAAACACAAGAGACTGGAATAAACAGAGGGATAAGACCCCAAGGCTGTTCAATTTTATATATTTGAAAGAAAGAAAAGGACACAATCCCATTCCAAAATGCCACTGTACAAAAGGGGGAGGTACTCAAATTTTATTAAGAGAACTGGAAGTCCTGTTTCTAAAACCTAGGAATAAAGAAAATCCTCTCCATTGAGTCTTCAGGGGTTGTTCACTCCTCCAGAACCCACGGGGATTGGCTAGCAAGATGGATCTCAAGAAGCACTGAATCAAGAGGTTTTATTTTTGAAAATACAGTCTTTAAAGATAAATTTGGTTTTCGTTTTCCATGTCTAGATGCATCCAACAAGATACAAAACCAGACAGAACAACAGGACGAAGACCCGCAACATTATATACAGAGCTCTAAAATGAGCCGTGAATATCTACAAGGATCTAGCACATGCTGGTTTGGAAGGGGATAGTGTGTGGTTTTCTAGAGAGTTCTCAGTCCTCAGAAGAACAGTTAACTCCCTGGAACTGCAGGTGCGGATGCAGGCAGGGAAGAGCTGGGGTCAACCAGGTTGGGGATGGGCCCCTGGGGTGGGAGGCCTGGAGAAGTGTCTGGGGGAGGGAGCCGGGGCTCGCACAGGACAGATCCTGGGCTTCGCTAGAAGTTCTGCCGCGGGGTGTGAGTCAGGCTGTGCCGCCGCAGATCACAGTTTCGCCTGAACACTTTGCCGCACCGCTCGCAGCTGTAGGGCTTGATGTCTGTATGGGTGAGAAGGTGAGTTTTCAGATTACTTCTCTGATTAAAGGTTCTTCCACATGTGGGACATTTGTGTGGAGATTCCTGTTCAGATGTGAAGCAAGGCAAAGGATTAATCCTTCACACCACCACGGCACCCTCCTCAACAGTTTCTGTCTTATCCGTATCAAGCCTTAAAATAACAAGTTTGCGACAACAAAAGAGGGGACCTGCAGGGACAGATCTGTGCTCCTAATCCGCCAATCTTGAATCACACGTGCAAGCACCCGCAGAGGCCCGATTGCACTGATAAGACCACCTCGGTGGGCCACGTATTTCACCGCCGCGTCAAGGGCGGGGGTGTGGGGGAGGTGGCTAACCCTCTCATAAGGAACCACATTCTCCCGTGGAATGAAGCTCCTGTTTGCTGGAAAATTAAACTATTCCTTTATATTTCGAAAGCTACAAATTATGAGGCCCCCGTGAAGACTGCATATGGGATTTCACCATGGCGCCACTGTCAAAATTACCTTTTTTTTCTCCCAAACACGGAAGTTTTAAACGCAGAATAGATGGGATGAAAAAATATATAAAATACTAACATTAGGATTTATTATTAATCGGCTGGGCTGTTCATTAAGAAACATTCTTTATGTTACATGATGTTAATTTTATATTTAAAAAACAAGTGTTACTCCCCCCCCGCCCCCAACCCCAGAAAGCTAATATAAAAAGAGCCATTAAAGAGACATCCTGCCTTGGTCATTTTGTGTAAAGACATACTGGTAAAAGTGAAGCATCCACTTTTGAAAGAAGAAAATAAACTTACCTGCATATGTAAAGTTTTGTGAACTGCCAGAGTTCTAGACTGACAAAATCCTTTCCCACACTCCTGACATTTGAAGGGCTTTTCTTTGGAATGGATATACCTGAAAATCAATACAAGGCTTCATTGAAATGACCATCCCCGTGGGTTAGGATTTCCATTCCACAATTTCTCCAACAAAATTTTCAGAGGGCAAAGAAAGCTGAATTTCTATTATTTATGTTGTTTTTAGATTTTCCGTGCAATTCTGTTTATGGTTAACCTCAACTAACAGACTCTTCGAAACATTCACGGGCAGTCTGGCTTCTTGTTCACTTGACCGCCTTCTCTAGCAAGTTTCTGGAGCTCAAAACCCAGCACAGAAAGCTCTTCTAGGCCATCGGGGGTTTTCTCTGGGCCTTAAAATGGCCAAATTAAGACGGAAGACAAGGCTGGGGGCTGGGGAGGGGGCTGGTTTTTGCGAATCACTTCATTTTTGCCTCGAGGATGAAGTCCCGCCTCAGAAGTCACAGGTAGGATTAGGTGAAACCTCCACACAGTGGCAATTTTTTAAATCCGTTGTCCTTTACTAATTCAAGATATGAAAGTAGGTGGGAGGTGTTTCTAAATACAATGACTCGAGACCCCCACAAAGAATAAGAAACCGGGAGCTCCAGGTCACTCAGGAGGTATGTTGGGGCGGGGGGGGGTTTAAAAGCCAGTAAATCGGGGAGATTCTCCGGAAATGGCGCCACAGCAGCCCAAACCTGCACCCTTCACCCACCCATTCAGCTGGAAGGAATGCGCCACCCGCAGCCTTTTCTCACTCAGTACCAAGGCCGACTCAGAGGAAACAAAATTACTGACTCCTAGGCCAGATTTTTCCTGCTCAAAGACAGAGGAAGCCCCTTTCTTCTCCAAAAGAATGCAGCAGCCAGCGGCAGGCTGCGGGGGGGGGGGGAGGTAAATAGACTGGGGGTCACTGAGGCAGCTTTGGGAGGGGTTTGATAAGCATTCTATAATAGAGGGGGTTTTAGGGACACTTGGAATATCTAATAGGACATTTCATGGGCAGATTCACCTTCCCATCGTCCCCCGCCTCACCTGTGATCCCGTAAGTGATCTTGCCTCCGAAACGCCTTGTGGCAGATGTCACAAGTGTACGGCCTCTCGTCCGTGTGGGTCCTCTCGTGGATGAGCAAATTGTACGATTTGGTAAAGTGTCTGCCGCAAAACTTGCAGATAAACTCCTTTTTCGTTTTGGAGGGCAATCTCCCTCGGGAGGGCTTTCTGTCCGGAGTCAGTTTGCTGAGGCCCGAGATGGGGCTCCCCAGCCCTGGGCTCAGCTTGCTCAGGTCTCCCACTTTAGGCGGATCTTCTTGCGTGGCGGCCACCGCCAAGTTGGCAAAGTCAAAACGAGGCCGATCCTTGTGTAAGGCTGGAAGGACATGGGCAATGGCCCCCTGCTTGGGGTGGAACAGGTGGGTGGCAAAGGGCAGTGCGGGGAAGGGGAAGCGAGCGTCCACGAGGCCCTGAGCAGCCGCCATCTCCGTGATGGTGGAGCGGACCTCGTGCACATTGGGGTACCCCAGCGTCCAGTGGTTCATGTGCATGGTCTGCACAGCACTGAGACCGTAGAGGCCCTGAAGGTGGTCCACTGCGGCGGGGAAGGTGTTCACTGCCTGCAGGAAGGAGTAATTGGTGAGCTGCAGCGATGGGTGCAGTGGGATGGGAGCTGGCAGGGCCTTGCTCCCCATCTTCTTGAAGGCTCCGGAGGGGTGCAGGGAGCCGCCCCTTTCTTTCAGGTCGCAGAGGCCGGTGGGTGTGAGGGGAAAAGCCCCCAAAACAACAGCTCGCAGAGGAAGCCCTAAAAATGTCCGGGGGAGAGAGGGAGACACCACGATTAATTATCCAGCCTCTTCAGTCCTTGGGCGATCTCGCCTGTGACATCTCTTAAGCTTCCTTCTCCTCAGTCTCCAAGACTGTGAGATCAGCCCCGCGAGTCTGTACCGGTATTCCCAGAGCTTGGGCAGCAAGAGGCCCTCGGGCGAGAGGGTGCTAGGAAGATCGGGTTCCAGGACAAGGGACTCTGCCCGGGGAAAGAAAGGCAGGCAGAGGGCTCTGGTGCTGCACCAGTCTGGACCCCTGTCTCCCGCATCCACTTGGGAGGGAAATCATGAGGGCTGAGAGGTCAAGGCCCACAGGCTGCAGACCCAGCTGCCGTCGCTTGGAGCTTGCCAGCTCCCTGGGGCACCGCAGGTTGTGGTTCCGATCCGGGACCCAAAGGCCTGGTTCTATCCACATGTGTGGCTTCTCCCCAAGCGGTGTCCCACTCAGGTCGCCTTTCCCGCGCTTACCCGGAGCACTACGTCCTCCCGGGCCCTAGCAAGGCTTCACTTCTCTTCTCGCTGACCTCGCTGGTTTTCTTTTTCCTTCCTCCGCCTTACTCCCATTTATCAGAAGTGACGGGCCCACAGGAAGGAAAAGTGACACCTCGGGGGCTGGGTTCAGCTTGGGCTCACCCCTTCTCAGGGGCTGCCCTCTCCTCCCACCCCCTACCAAAATCCCTTCCAGGTGGTTCAGACTCCAGCCTGGTTCCCCGAGGGTGAGGATGCGGAATCTGAGTCTGGAACCCTCTTATCCCAAACCGAGCGCTAGGATCTCAGAAAGAGGGGGCTGCTTCCTGATCTGGCACCCCCAGGAGGCCTTAGGAGCAGCGGAAAGGAGTGAGCATTCGGGAGGAGGCCAGAGAAAGAACTGCAGGGCGGCGTGGTCCTTGCACACTACGAGGCCTAAGGCAGCCTGCGGCTCGTGTCCACAAGGGCAACCTAGGTTCCCTGGAGCACCTCACCTGCGTTCACGGTGGGCCCACAGTTTCCCACAGCCTACCCCTTTTTATAAGCAAGTTCTGGCAGGGCCGCCTAGGGTGGCCTCCTAGGTGCAGGGTTTAGAGCTGAGAACTTCGCCAGGCAAGGAAGAAAGCCGGCCAAAGGCACCGCTAACACCGGGACACCTGAGGTTTCGGAGCAAGCAGGAGGATGCTAAGGCATGTCTGGCTCTCCCTGCCCACCTAATCCTTTCTGTACGAAATTTCTACCCCACAACGTTTAAGAAGTAGTGTTTGGGCTTAGGGGGCTGCGCTATGACACAGCGCTCTGACAATGCTGAAAGTAGCTGCTTCCGTGGGCCCCCACCTTTCTCCGCTGTTTGGAACAGTTTGGAGACAAGAGATTTATTAATGAACTGCTTCTGCCTAGTGGTATGTGGTCTGGGAGTTCAGGCTGGGAGTTAATGAGAAGTGTGTAACAGTCGGAGGGTCTCAGTCAGAGCATTCAACCGAAACTGTAACCTCCCATTAGTAATAACTTTCCCACCACACAAATCACTATTCACTGTTGTTCAGTGGCGACACTGAACTCCTCTCCTATGGAGCGTGTTTGTGGTGTGTGTGTGTTTGTGGTGTGTGTGTGTTTGTGGTGTGTGTGTGTGTGTGTGTGTGTGTGTGTGTGTGTGTAGGGAGGAAGGTACTAATATCACCGATTGTTTTCTCTTCAATTAAAAACAGTACATTTCATCTTTATTTCCGTCTCCATAGGTAATGAGGGTTTTCCAGAGTCAAACCATTTCCCCCTAGTGTGGAAAAGCAGCCTCTCTCCTGCATCGAGAGGAAATCGAAATGATTATTTGGGTTTATTCCCAGACTAGATTTCTTAGAAATAAATGAGGCATGCACGGATCCTCAGCATAGGCGGAGGTGGCAGGGTGGCCGTGTTAGTCGACAGAACGACTATCAAAATTGATATTTTTAACTCCAAACGCTCCAAGTGAACTTTGCCATAAAGGTCACAATCTTAATTCTGTCTGCAGACACCCAAGTGCTACTCTCTTCCTCTCAATAATTTATACTGCAGAAACGAGACTTTTATAATTTTTGTTAGTCCCCAAATCGCCACTTCACAGAAAGTTTGCTTTATTTACAAGGAAGAGTCATCTTGGCAAAGGAAGAGCAAGCCAGTGTGTCCTCTGAAATCTCTTTACAAATAGAACACCCCCAAACACCTACCAAACATAAATCACCAGGGATTTCAGAGTCCCATGCTCCTATTTAGTCGCTAGCAATGTATGACAAACTATCCCATAAGTCAACTCATAGATCTAAGGTACTTTCGTTTTGTTGGGGCTGCGTGCATACTCCATCTCAGGCACTAACTGTGGGTCCTCTGCTGCCATCTCTCCACCAGCATGTTTCGGATCACTGGTTACTTTTAATTTTGCGAGGAGGGAAAGTTAGACCATGAAAAGTCATAAACGGTTCAACGGAGATAAAGCTGCATTTCTTTCATCGGTTTTCAGTGGAATTCCCAGGCATGTTAGACGTTTTGTAAAATTTAGTTTCACTGGCTGTCAGCAAAGGAGAGTTGTATATATTGACTTCAGTTTGTTAAAATTTTAAAAACACTGGAGAACATAGGGTTTCTGATAATTTGATAAATAATTTCCAATCGTTGGCAACAGCGAAATTACATTGAATTATCTATATAAAAAATACCGTTTGGGGTCATTTGCTAGACCCTGTGTATTGACTTCTGAGTTAAACGACAGTTGGATGATTGGGTATGTTCACTGAATTTCAGTTAAAACACAACAGAATTGTATATAAGCCAGAGAGCTATAGTAGAAAGTGATCTAAAATCATGGTAGGGAGGAGAACTTGATCAAGGGGGGGTGGGGGGTGGGGGGTGGCACGGAGTTCCTGCCCCTTTCCTGTGCCTCTGCCTTCCCAAAGAGTTAATTAAATTAAGATGCCTTCCGTATAATCTGGGTTTGTCTCGGCTCCCTCCCTCCCCGTGTCATTTTCTCGTTCTGTTCAAGACTGGAGTTTGTGGAGCAGAGAAAGTTGCTGTTTGAAACCAGTTTCGCTTCGGGAGCAGCTAGTACTCCTTTGTTCTCTGCTCACAGGTGGGGAGACCGAGCCAGCGTCGCCGCCTCCACAAACACCTTGTCCTGCCTCCTTCCTACAGCCGGGACTCCATTCCGAGCTATTTCTCGACAGCCCAAGCGTCTCAGCTCTTGAGGAGCTTGCTTGCTGGCCTCTGGGCGAAGACAGGAGCGGGAGGAAAAGCAAGAGGCCAGCACACGGTTGGAAAAAATAATCACCTATGACTGAACTATTCCCCTGTGAAATGCGCCTTCGGAGTCGCTGGCTTGACTGCACCGTGTGTCCCGGCCCTTCCGTGCTGCGGGCGGGAGCTGCAGTAGGAAGCGTGGATCCCGGCTTTCTAGAGCAGGGGAGCAATATCATGGGGTTCTGGGATCTGGCCACAAAGTACGACGATCGGCCTTTATAAATCTTGCCGAATGCGTAAATCTACTAAAACCAAACTAAGGGGCAGCACACAAAAGTACAACTGAATGTATTAGCTGGGAGTCCCGTGCGGGAACCCGAGGAAGCCAGAACAGGAGACCCGGGACTAGGGTCCGCAGGGCTGCCTTTCATTCTCTGAACTTGTAGCGCTCCGGACAGAGAACCTGGGCGCCCCCTGAACACCCACATCCCTCCCTTCCTTTGGAAGGCTACAGCCTGGCCCCGGAAAGGACACTCACCGCCAGACCCGATGTCTGCCTGGGCAGCGCGGTTCAGACTAGGTCCGGGCAGCAGGACACACAGCTTGGAAAGGTCATGAGGTCCAAACTGGGCGAACTTCTTTTTCGGAGCGCTGTCCCGGGAACTGAGGACATGATCTGGGGGAGCGAAAGCAACAGCCGTACTTGGTCTTCGGTAGGCCGTGGAAGCGGGATGTGTAAAGACTGAACGTGCTCTGGAGGAGTGCTCAACGCTCGCCAAGATCCCGGTGCCTGGGCCAGTTTCTCGCCGCGGACTGCGGGTAAAGTCGGAGCCCGCAGCCCTGCAGGGCCATCACCCTCCGGCAGCGAGCGCGCTGAGCTCCGTCCCAGCCCGCGTCCCGCCCCAGGCTGCCCCTGGCCCGGAGTCCAAGGCTTTAGTAGCGGCCCCGCCTCCCCTCGCGGCGGGCGTCCTGCTGAGGAGCGGGGCTGCAGTACCCAGGCTCCGCCTCCACGCCGGGCGCCCGCTAATGGTCCACTCTGTTTACTTGTGTTTGGATAGCAACTGAGTCTTAAAGGCGCAGGTTTGCTTGAGGTTTCCCAGTTAACCCAGACCCAGAGCCCAAGGTGACTCAATTCAAACCCCACACAAAGACAACGCCCATCCCCTCTTTTTGGATGACACTTTCCTTACACTGTTTGAAGCTCGGCTACTGGGTCTGTGCTCTTCTGAGTCCGCGGAGAAGTCCAAAGGGCATTCTTGTACTTTTTCTTGGTTAGCTGCTGGCGTCATTTACACGTCTTAACACGTTTAATAAGACCATCTGCTTCAAAGGGCCAAAGCTATCACTTTTAGATTTTGTTTTCCAGCACACACCGCCCTTCCTCCGATGTAAAACAATTCTGCCCATACTTTTGGTCAATTATGGCTATATGTGTAGTCTGGTTTCCCCTGTTTTCAAAACGAAGTTTGTTTATGAAGGTGACAATTGACTAGTTTCATAATTAGTGCAGAGACATCTGGAATGTTCCAGAAGAAACTTCTTCCAATATTCAAGCTTTAATCAGCTAATGTACATTTCATAAGCAGTTAACCAACTTGGGCAAAGGAGTGGGGCATCTGCAATCCATTGGCAGACAGTAACGTGCCCATCTGGAATGGGTGAAGAACAATCATTTTTAAATTTTAGGAAAAGACTATTCCAGTGCCCCAAAACGTGCATTATCTTCATTCTCAGCAAAAATTGAGTTCATTGTTCAGCCGCCAGGAAAATTGATTGAATTTGACGTGTACTGTTAAGTTTCCTAGTTCTCCTACAGATTTGGTTTTGTGAGCGTGTAAATGAGAGGGCATCCCAGCCCCTCTGGAGAAGAGTGGCCGGGAACGACAAGATTCATTTCAAGCTGCTTTTTGGACGCAATGCGCCGGAACAGAACTAAGCAAACCGTCGCTGGTCCCAAACCACCTGAGGACACTTTAGCCGGTGCTTGCAGAAGCAGAGATCTTTTAAAGAAACTGTACAATTCAAACGTGTTTCGCCAAAAGATGCTTTTCGGTCGCCCCCTCAAAGGACAATTATAATAACCTCAACTGCGTGAGGAAGCGGAGAGGTGTAAGCAGAAAGCTACGAGCCGTCAAAGAGTAAGCAGGGAGGCAGGCAGACGCCACAGAAACGATCTCATTAAGGTAAAAGCCTTTTAATTTTATTTTTGTCACGGTGAATATAACTTTTCGTTTCTTTGGTAAAAACATAATTCAGGAATGGCAGATCATCTTCACCAGTTGTAGGTTTGCAAGGATTACAAAGTGAGCCTGGGACAGAGACAGGAGTGTTCAATATCCTGTAGGGCTTAACTACTTTAGAATAAATTTGATGAACAACCTGGACGTAGAAGAACGCCTAGGAAGAAGAGGGGGTTTAAAAAACCCTTTCTCGAGTGAGTTCCATAAGGGTGCTTTCATTTTAGCGCTTGGTCCTGAGCCTCAGCTCCCAGGATGCCTGCGGTTCCCTCTCTCCAACCACCTCATTCCTTCCACAGCCTTTCTCAATTTAGAGAACTGGAGGGAACTTTCTCTTCATTCAGACCCCCCAGGACACATCCGCACAGGGTGGTGACCTGAGCTCTGAGCTTGTGCTTTCTAGTCCCTTGCACTAAAGTGGAGGCAACTTCTGCAGTAGCAGGCTTCGCACCTTCACGGCCCGTGAGTATTGGGTACTGAACCACCCGCTTTTCCCGTGGGGTAGACAGAATTGCTAACTCCACACTAGCTGTATCCCCCTCCTTTTTGCACACCCCCCAGCCAGGATCTTACTGTAAACACGTTTACCTCGCGCTTCTCTGCCTGCTAAGAACTCTGGGCTAACCCAGCCCGAGCTCCGCTGCGGCTGGAAAAAGGTAGAGAGGAGTCCGAGCGCCTTTGCAGGTAGCAGCGCGGCCCTGGGGGCCCGGCGGCCTGAGCGCTGCTGCGGCACCGGCAGGTGCAGCCAGTGCAGCCCGTGCAGCCTGCAGCCGAGTGCGCAGCACTGCAGATTCTCTAGGCCTCTGGGAGACCACCTGGGACCCGCACCCAAACTTCTCCGCGCTCAGACCTCGGGGACCCCCAAGTTCGTATGCATTGAGAGAGAGAGAGAGCGCGCGCGTGCCCGCTCACCAGGTAGACAGACCCACAATATGCCTCGGTGTAGAAAACTGGCCCACCCGGCCACCAACGAGCCGTGGGCGTCCTGGCGTCCTGGCGTGCAGAAGCCGAGGTCCCCGAGTCTGCCGCAGGCCAGCCGCGCCCCTAGGTCTTCGCCGAGTTGTCTCAGCTCCCTGCCGGGTTTCAGCTGCCTGTTCACTTCTGTATCCGTGGATGCGATCAACTTCAGTCCCCTCTGGCTCTGTTTTGCTTTTGACAACAGGGACACGCTGACCTGGAGCGGGCTGAACGGCTGCTGCCCAAAACGCAACAGCAATGTTTGTGGTTCGGGAGGAAGGAAACAAGGTCTAGCAGAGGAGCTGGTGTGTGTGTGTGTGTGTGTGTGTGTGTGTGTGTGTGTACACGTGCGTGCAGCGCAACCCCCAGCCCACCCAGGACTCTGCGGGTGGAGCCAGCAGGTGTCAGACACAGACACCCTGAAGTTAATTGCGTGCTGCGGACATCCTAAGTAAATTGAACCCTTTAAAACCAAGTTACGGACAACGTATCTTCTTCCCTAGGATCCCTCTAAGGGTCGGCTTCCAGGCTCCTAGTTTTCTCCAGTTTCTGCGGAACCTTTTGCTGTGTTTTGCTGCAGCCTGGAGGACTTGACATAACTTGACTTAGAAATGCATGCACTCCAATCACTGAGCGGTGAAGGGGCCAGACGAGCAGAGAGGCTTGCTAGTCTTAGACACGGAGCTGAGGGTGCGGAGGGGCCAGGATTAAGAATTCCATTTAAGAAATCGTGGCTGCATCCCGGGCTGTCCAAAGGAACAAGGTGGGGAAAGCGCCTCGGCCGGCTGTAGCTCTGCAGCCCGCTAGAAAGGCCGCAGCGCCCCCTGGAGGCGCAGGCCTAATAAGTCGTGGCGTGGGCTCCAGGGTGTGAGTGTGGCTTCCAGCCACCTCACTGCTTGTTCCCTTGGTTTGAACCCGAACCCTTTTGCAGGAGAGGAAAAAGTATTGTGTGTTGCAGGCTGCTAGACCGACCCCGCAGCCATGAGTCCTCGCCCGGGCTATCCCCAAATCAGGCTCTTGATTGGACAGCCCCAGATGCCCTTTGCTGGACCATGACCACTAGAGAGAGATGAGGAGGGCATATTGGACCCAGGAGCACCCTTCTTGACCCTGTGGCCGTCACTTAGCTTCATCCCACCGGAGTCTGCACCATACAAACTTCTGGCTACAAGCAACGGGGACACCTAGTCACTTGGGAACAGCTTGGGGAGACCGAATATGGAATCTCAGGGAAAGCTACATGACCATGACCAAGTCTGGGAGGCAGATCCAGAGGTCCAGTTTGTGTTTGGATTGTCAAGTCTCCCCCATCCCCCACCCCCAGGAGCTGGAGCAAAGCCAGTCCCAGCGACCTGTCAGCAAAGTGGGAGAGGTCCAATGCTCTCCTACTGGTCTCTTGCGTTGGGGGCACACTTCTAGGGTAGGGGTCGGGGTCGAGGGAAGAGTGTGTGTTCTACTGGGGCAACAGCGGGCGGGATAACGCATGTGCAGGGCAAGACTGGCAAGAGTTGTTTCTGCATCTCAAGACCAGTGCCATGAACGCAGGGTTCCCAGGTGCTTGATGGCAGGGAGGTCTTCCTCCCAATGTTCCCAAGGCAGCAGATCTCCTGCGGTTTCCCTGGATATAAAGAGCTAGCTCCACTCCTAGGTGCGAGCACAGACGAAGGATAGCCTTCAATTCTTGGTGCTGAGCTGCTCAGTGTCCACAACTAGGAAGAGAGCAGAGGTCAAGAGCCAGGAGCCTCCCTAGAGACTTCTGGGACCAGATGGGCCATCCTGCCTTGAAAAGATCGCTCTTTAAAAAGGAATTAGCATTGGAAACCTGTGTTTCATCAGACTTGTCACATGGTGGCCATGTGTGTATGTGTGTGTGTGTGTGTGTATGTATGTGTTTGTGTGTGTGTGTGTGTGTGTGTGTGTGTGTACAGGCACACACACGTTTGCTTGCTTGCTTGCTTCCTAATACTAAAACGATGGAAAATTCTCGCGGAAATCTTGATTTCCACTGAGTTCCAATCCTTCTGGCCCGGGCTCAGCAGCTACTCTCCTGCTGCTGACTTTTGTTTTTTTAAAATGGGGCCAAAGACAGCCTAGGCATTTCCAGCTCTCCACACACGGTAGGAGAGTTATGCTTCTCAGCGTGGTCTATTAACATCACATGGAGCTTGTTAGGGAGGCCAAATGTATTGCCCTACCTGAGTCAGAATTGGGACCGATCCCAGAAAACTGTGTTTAAGTCCTCCAGGTGAGTATGACGCAAAGTTTGGGAATCACTGACCTAGATCAGTTTAACATTTGGAAGCAATGGTGGCAGCAGCACTCACCTTTCCGGCTTCCTCTTTCCCTCTCTTCCTTTTCCCCCCATTTCCTTTCTTCCTTCCCTAGGGAAAACACTCATTCAATAACAGCTGGCCTGGACAGCTTGCTCATTCATTCAATGGTTTGATCACTTGTCTACTCTCTGATTTTACAGGGGGCAACTTCAAAATCCTTGAAAACCTGTTGAGAATATAGCGTCTTTCTCTTTGCTGGCCACCAAATTCTTAATCTAATACTAGGTTCTATTTGACTTCAAAATACGTTTCTGTTGGGGACCAAGTAAACAAAACTCTCACCTCATCTTCTAGCTTCTGTGTCTCTAGGATGCTCACCCACTCTCTTTACCTAGGCAAATGCTATTCTTTTCTGTCACCACCTGGTGGGGATTCTACTTATCTGCTGTGTACCTTTCCACACGTCCTCCTGTGTCCCACATACCCTCTCAGCATTAGGTCACAGGGCACGGCAGAGGGTAAAGCATCTTAACAGTAGGATGAAGGGTACAGGTAAGGGCTTGGGGCTGCTGTGTTCCAGGACTACCCTGAGGCTGTCTATGACAACTGAAGGACCCTGAGGCTATACATTCAGCTTACCCATCTTGCTGCACGGGTTCCAAACAGCTCACATTCTTCATCTGGCTGCTCTAAACTGCCTATCAACCAGGTCACATAAACCAGCACATGGGTCTTCATTCTGGAACTGCTAACTTGCCACCCCTCAGATGGATCAAGCCATTTGCCTTTCTCTAGGGAGTACAGAATGATTTTCTTCTGAGTAACTAAACTCTGAATATCATTAGCACTTTCTAATCTTAGGCCAACCGAATCCACTTCCCTGCAGAGTTCAGGCTCCCTCTCTAGGACCCGGACTGACTCTCTGTCTGTTCTCATAGAGCAGAGACCCTTCCACCAGACCTGGTGTTTCCCTCGGAGATTCCTGGCTCAGGGAACTGGGCGATAGGAAGCTTCTGCCTCACAGACAGCAGCAGCCTCCCTAAGCCAGGCTAATTAACTCTTTTGTTGCCTCCAATTTTCAGACTTTAAAAAAAGCTACTTCTTAAGGAGTCAATACAAGAAAGCCACTGAGAACAGAAAATCCATTTTCCTGTGGATCATAGTCATGAGTTAGTCTGTCTCTAGTCTAACAAATAGATGATATTTTAAAATGACATTTTCTTATGGGGATTTTAAAAGTATAAAATGTATAGTGGGCAGGAGCATGGTAATCTCTTTATAATCAAGGATCATATTTCTTAACAGGATTTTGCTTCCAAGTGCAAATAGTTTAACACAGTAAGATTCAGAGAGGCCAGCAGTTGGGAAATGCCAAGGCCAATATTTGAATTCAGACACAAGTTTTAACAAAGGAAAATGTATATCCTTGTAGCTGTTTGCTTGTGAATATTTCCCTAGAGGATTATACACTATTTTTTAATCCAATCCAAGTTACCAAACTCCAAAGAGACTACCAGGTGCCAATTTATAAGGCCCATGCAATTTCCTTTCAACAAATATTTTTTAGTGTCTATTATGTACACTGTACTGGGCAACTATGTTACTGTTTGAAATCTTGAACTTTTATCCTGACATGGGGTTGGGGAAAGGAAGGTGGAATTTTTAGATTGGTTGCCCTTGGTTTTTAAAAAGGTGTTTAATGTTTCTATTTATCAGTAACCTTTGAAACATATATTATTCTTATAAGTCAACATATAAGTCACGTCAGATCAGGTGATAATTTCGATATAGGTTTCCTGATTGGTGGCTATACTTCACCCCTGCCTCTTCTCACTTCTCATTCTGTAATGAGAGCCAAGGAGGAAAGGGTTATTTCTTCCTCTGGCACCCTTGCCTGAGGAGGCCAGGAAGTAGAGATGGCTAGATTGCCTCAGGCTAGATTGCCTCAAGCTAGATTGCCTCAGGTTTTGGGATTCAGGATAAACTCAGATGAAAGCTCGAAGAATTTAAGTCTTATAAAGTGATAAACTTTATTAATTTGCCTTTGGGCTCCAAACATAGATAATGTCATAGATTGGGGACACACCCTGAGAGGTCCACTCCTTTCTAACCTATGCCTGTCTGGTCACACTGCATGTGCTAACTACACACACATTCTAGTTTACAGTCACCTAACCCTCTTTCTGTGTCCTTTGTCCCCACACACCCAGGCCTATGCGTGACAAGCAGGCTTGTATCCAGGATCAGGTTGGGTGCTATGATGTCAGGACACTGGGCTGCAGTATTCCTAATATGCATTAGACCACAGTCACCTTTTCCTGTGCTTGGAAAGCTGGCATGCATGGTGATGCCCAGGCCACAGGGTGCTAGTGGTAGGCCCACCCAGGCCTTGGAGAGTCTGAAGGAGAACATGAATGTGTCATATGGGTGTGTTCACTAGTTTTGTTCCCTCTGTCTTATCCTTAACCACATTATCTTGAACCAAACGACCTGGGAATAACCTGGGTTGTATTAAGACCATTGTTTTCTAAAATGCTTGCAAGTCGAGGAAGCAAGGTCATGGGTAGGTTTTAAATGTGGTGTTGTTGAGACAGAGTCTGGCTGTCCTGGAGCTCACTTTGTAGACCAGACTGGTCTCAAACTCACAGAGTTCAGTTGCCTCTGACTCCTGAGTGCTGGAAGGTAAAGGTGTCTGCCACTATGCCAGATTCAAGTGTTCATGTGTTGAAGTGTATGTACTGCAGATTCAGTGTGACCTGTCCTGGGTGGGTAGGCTACAGCAGTGAAGAAGGAGCTACGACACATTTGTAAGTGATATCGTGTATATCACAAAATCTTATAAAGAAGTTCCTGGTTGATAACTCTACTATGTTGAGTAAATATTGCTACTTATTGAAGACCTAGTTTCTGAATATGTAAATTACATATGTCTTGGGCTAAAAAACAGGATCTGTATCAATATTCTTACAACTATAATTCATTATTCTTATGTGCATATGTATGTGTATGATATGCTGTGTGAACTCATGTCACGATACATGTGTGGGAAGTCGTAAGACAATTCTTTGGAGTCAGTTCTCTCCCCCATCTCTATGTGGGCTCCGGGGATCAAACTCGGGTCCCCAGGCTTGAGAGGCATGAACTTTATCCATTGAGCCATCTCAACAGCTGTTCTCAGCAGTTATGTCTCATTCTTATCCATGAACACGAGCTGATCTTGCTAATACAAAACAATTCCTCCTATTCTACAAGGGTTTGGAGAAGAAACTGAGTGGAGGAGGTGGGAGAGTGTCCAATGCCTAGTTATCTAGAGCATTACTTAGGCCACTGCAACTATCAATTGTCTACCTTGATAAACACTTTTATCAAGAGAAAAGTGTCTGGATAGTCACTGTAACTGAAAACAGGGCTAGCATGGTGTGTATTATGTTTTACTGTCCCTCTGATTTTATTGCAATTACAGTACCAATCTATGATGAATAAATTTTTCTTTAGGGTTTAAGCCCTTATTTTAGAGATTAATCTAGTGAAAGAATGATATCATTAACTTTTGGACTTCACAGGTATGACTCTCTAAAGAAGAAAATACACCCAAATATTCTGAAGCTGTGTTAGAAAAACCAAAGTACAGTGTACATATGAACAACAAAGAGACTGAGTCCTTCCTCAAGAAACTGAGTGGTATGGCAGATACTGTTTTGATTATCGGGTACTTGGACTCCTTCTACCATGATGTGTCTCCAATTTCAGGACACAGAGACCACCTTCTACTCTAACATGGCTTCATTCTGGCCACTTACCAAAGACCATGACGAAGGCAAGCTCACTTGTGCGCTCTCTCTCTCTCTCTCTCTCCCCCCCCCCCCCAAGAAAACAGAACCTAGTCATTATGCAGATCTGACTGCCAAGGTAGATTTTTCAAATGAAATCTTTACTCTGGGTCCCCAGATACAATCCAGACTTCTCCCAGTAAGGAAGAGACCAGACACTGGGGGACAACTGGTAGTCTCAGCCATAGCTGTCTGTGTTGCAGTTTGCTTCCTTCTGTGTGCAGCAGTATAAAATATATATGTATTGCACGATACTTACTGCCGTGTATTTGCGGTCCTGTTTCCGCTCCCCTTCGGTGGGTTTTGAGCACCTCTGTTTTCAGGATTTCATGTTGGAGCCTCGACTACCACCCCTTATCCTTTTCTCCTTTGTTAGAGCTACTCTAGGCAGCCTTCTGTTTAGTGTAAGGAGGTATGGACAAAGAAAGTGGGTAAGATTTAAGGAGAGGGGTGTCAGGAGCCAGCCTGGACCGAGCTGGCTATGGATCCTTAAGAAGAGCCATTTGTACCACATGACACCATGCCCTTGGGACATGCTCTGACAGTCAGGTGGGCCGAATGATTTAGTCTTTGCAGCAGAACTCCATGGAGTCCTGGGGACGTGAACTGAGCCGTCATTAGTAGAGGCGTTTCTATATTCTTCCTGGCTCTGTTGCAATGTGGAGCAGACCCAGGTCGGGGTGGGCCGCAAAAGCCCCAACAACTTTTTTTTTACAGCCTCCTTTGCCGGAAGCTGAAGGGGGAAAAGCCTGCTCAGGTTCCTCGGAGGGGCACAGTCAACGCTGCAGGAAGACCTCACACAGGGAGGAAGTGCTCAGCCTGAGCCCAAGGACGTCTCAAAAGAGAAGTCGAATCTTACTTACCATTTAAAGTTGTTCTGTTGGGACCTCTCTGCCTCTTGGGTTAGCTCTGCCTTCTAGCCTTCCACGTGAGTGCTCACAGGCTTAGCTCCTCCCTCCAAATCTAAGATGGATACTCAGTAAGATGGATGGGTCTTCAGATGGAGGCAGAGGCAGGTAGCAAAGGCCTGCTGTTCCCAGTATCATTTGCAGTCCACAAGTCAGGTTGCTTCCCGGTTCGGGACAATTATGAGTATAGGGTCATGTGCAAGGGTGTTGGTGCCAGTGTGTGGGGAGTTCGATGTTTTTTTCCTCTGCAGAAACATCTGGAGTGTTGTTGAAGACATACTAATATACATTTACACAGGCCCCAGGGGAGTCCCATGCCTGAGAGAACTGCCTAGGTAGTTCCTTTTACACGTTTATTTCCTTAAAGGAGGTGTTTTATATTCTACCCTGTAATTCAATTCTTTTGGCTCCCACTCTGCTAAAAAGGAAAAGAACATACAGCCCAAACAAATGTCAAAACCTAGGCTCCTCCCTTCCACCTAGCAAATGCACAGAGTTTATACTGGCTAACACACATCTGTAGGCTATGACTTGTTTATGCCAGCCATGCAATATTTTAAAAATAAAGTATAATGTTCAGTCTGTGTACAATCACATTTTTTTTATCAACCCCTCACAATCAAACATACTTTTCCCCTTTAGGGTGTAATTACATGTCTAAATAGTAACATATACAGTTGATTTATAGGAAGGGCATGAATGTTTTATAGCAAACACACTCAGATGTTTAAAACACACACTGATAATTCGCCATATAGTTCCCAATAACCTACAAAGGTAGAAAAGACCACCTTAGTGGGTTCGGCCCTCTTTTACACGTTGGGCTTTGAGGGTTTTAAACCAAGGAATGAGAACCTATGCTAGTATCACACAGTCCTTTTACACGTTGGGCTGCAGAGGCTGGAGGGATGTGGGAGTAGGTGAATGAATTTCCTTATTGGGGGCGGGGTGAATTTCCTTAAGCTAGACCTGAGACTTCCCATTTCAGGTGAGGGCTCCCTTTGCTATGGCTCACAACTCCATCTCGAGTGAAGCTGACATTTGGCTCCAGGAAAAGATGCTGACTTAACATGCCAAGTATTGAGTGCTACCAAGAACTCCCAAGTACCAGAACCCCAGCCTTAGCTGTTTTCTGTGTAGCATGGAGTGGAGAGCTAATTTGGGGAGGGCTGGATGAAATGTGTCCAGTCCTACTAACAGAGAATATTTATTTTTAAGAGTTAAGTCCCTAGGGGATTTGGCAATAGATTAGATTTGAAAGAACCGACAGGCTGTTTCCTTAAAGATCCTTTAAAAACATTGTGCTTGCATGTATTAAACATCTATAATGGCTTCCTATTGCTTATCTGTTTCTGTCCAAATATTTCAAAAGTTTGCTCTCAATTTGAACTGGAGGAGTACTGTTGCCTGGCCTTTCTCAGGAGGTGGGCCTGGGATTCCAGCCATTTAAAGACCTCTCCAGGTAATAAGCTGAATGCTGGGGAACTATTGATCCAAAATGCTGCTTAAGAATAGCTAAGAATTGATAACTTTAAAACAAAGAGTGTCAGTCCCTGTTATTTCTCTTTTCTCAGATGCCAAAATATAAATCTGCTTTCTTTTTCCTTCCTTTCATTGACTTCTACTTGCTTGCATTTGAGAAGACAAACTGCATGGTTCTCAAATTAGTTCTCCTCATCCCCAGGGCTAATTACTGTTCCTAGCACAATGGAATTGCCCTGGAGCCTGTTCTGTGATTGGAGAATCCCACTTCAGGATTATTTGACTCTGATATCTGAAAGGCATCCCTTTGCCATGACTGATTTAACTGATGTGATTTTGCTAACTGCAGGGTCTCATCATCCTGAG
Source organism: Arvicanthis niloticus (assembly GCF_011762505.2). NCBI lineage: Eukaryota > Metazoa > Chordata > Mammalia > Rodentia > Muridae > Arvicanthis > Arvicanthis niloticus. Next base: position 14,462,701 of record NC_047670.1, on the reverse strand, counting down.
AAAGTCTTTCCTGAAACTGTCCTTGGTCAAAAGGAACAACATTCCCTGATCAAGAGGGAGTATGCAATAGTTAAAGCCAAAGCAACAAGTGTTCACAGGGTTTTAGAGAAAAGACCTCGAGCTAACTAACAGGTCCAGGGAAGACTGGGCACACAGTGGGTGGGCCCTCCTGCTCATTGTGGCTGTTCTACAAGGCAGTGACACTTAGGCAGTCAGCTGAGTTGTTTGTGCTTCTAACAGGCTGTTACACAGTCAGCGCTTCCTTCCCCTGGCTGTTCAATGACCTCACTGCAGAGCGATGTTACCTCTTGAGTACCTGGTTTTACCAGTGACCACAGTAGAGGCCTGGGCATGATCTTCCCCTCTTCTTTGTTTTTAAGTACATGCAGGATGAATGTGGTGGGCAGGGGTGGGGGTGGGAAGGGCGTGTCCTCCCACTGAGTACAATGCATTTCCAGCACTGGACCACGCACAGAAAGCAAACTTTATGAGCAGTGTGATGTGACTTATTGTTCTCCATCCTTCATTGTCCTATTAATTTGATAGTATATGCTTTCAGCCAAACATTTGTTCCAAGTTCTGCCAGACTGAGAGATTTCCAGATGCAGTCCTGCCCAGAGGCTTTCCTGAACAATCCGAGCTTCTCCAATTCATGCTCCAGCTACTTGTCCACCCACAGAAGGGCTTTCAAGAACTGAACGGGGTCAAGCTGGACCGCAGCTCAGCTTCTTTCCATGATATGTCTTTTCTCTCTAGCAAGGGACCTCCCCCAGGCAAGTCTGGGACCAGCTCAGTGGCAGATACATGCGTCAGACAGAAGCAGGGAATTAGGAACTTGATCTGAGTCTGAGCAAGGGCACTTGCAGGGTTCCCTTCCATCCTTGGGTGAAGAGTTTTCCTTTAGGCTCCATGAGGGTGGGTTCAGCTCTGGACAACATTCACATCCCTCCCAGGTAGCTGGCCTGTCTAATTCTCTGGGGATTTTCATGAGGATACAGGTCACTGTCTCTGACAATTAAGCTTTAAAGTTAATTCTCAAGATAAATAGGGCAAATTGATACCACTTTGGTTGTAATTTTTCTTGTTTCAAATTCCAGAAGACAACAGTGAATCTGCTACCAGCCTCAGTTCCTGGAAATGCTAGAAACAGACATGTTATTCTCTGCCTTTCCAAATGAGGCAATTTAGGGCTGTCAGAAACAACAAAACACATGTAAACACCCTAATTCTACAGTGTGCTTGCGTTTCCGAGAGGACAGAGACTCATTGTTTCCCCTCTCTCTCTTTTTTGAAAGCTACACAAGTGGTGGTTTCTGTTTAAACTGGAATGATAGAGGGTTGTAATCTCTTTAATTCAGACCTTGCAGCAGAAAAGCTGGGTTTACTTGTGAACTGTGATTATTCAGTAACACACTCTGCATGGAGCAGGGAAAGTAAATAACTGGATCCGAACTTTATAATTACATGCAGGGGAATTCAAAGCTGCAGAGTCCTGAGCAGGGCTTGTGGGCCTGGGGCAGCAGCTGTACTTTCTGGCTTCTCCCACACAGGCCTGGGAGAAAACAGGGGCTGGGAGGTCCCAGCAGGACCCCAGGTGCTGAGGGCCCCCCGCTGAAGGATTTGTCACTCTCCGCTTCAGTTTGCAGAGACATAGATTTACAAAGGAAAATGTGAGTCCTAACAGGGTCCCATCCCTGAGTTCCCTGCACAGTGCTTGAGATACATCAAGATCTTAGTAATTTTGCTGCAAGGCTTGGGGGTGGGGGTAGGAGTGGCAGGGAAAGGAGAGAAAGGCCACACGCTGGATCCCTCTTGGAGAATCAGAGTGCATGCTAACTCATCAAAGGCTGGGAAAAGCACTGTGAGAAGCCTCCTAGTTGCAGGTTTCTTCTCCAGTTTGTTTTGTGGCCGTCCCTCTCTTGCTAACTGAGATCTTGCTAACGGAACACTTTTGGCTTTTCAAATGAGTTCATTTTGGGATGGAAAAAAAAACTGTGATGATTAATTCACTCTTTTTAAAACTTCATTTTTCTTTTCTGGTATGTTGTGTGTGTGGTATATGTACTTGCTAGTGTGAGGTGTGCATGTGCATGCTGATATCACCCATCACCTTTCCCTTCCTACCTTTATTTTTGGGACGAATCTCTTCACTGAGCTTGCACACAGCTAGGCTGGATGACCCAGGGCTTCAGGGATCCTTCTATCTCTGGCCCTCACCCAGAGGGTTGTAGGTACAAACTTGGCTTCTTACATGGATTCTAGGGGATTGAACTCAGGTCATGGTGCTTGTATGACACTCACCAACTGAGCCATCCTCTCAACCCTTCGAGATTCAAAAACAAAGTTATAATACACTCAAAAACTATGCATTCTTTAATCTTCCTGTTATTGCCAACAAAAGGTTGGCAAATACAGTGTTTTATACATGCCTAATAAACATTTGCCATTGACCAGATACCATCTCAGAAGCTTGACTTAGAACAGTGAGCTCAGGGACATAGAACAGTGGCAACAGTGGGATGAGTGTTGGTGATCACTGACACTCTGAGTAACCACCATTTTTCAGCTGTTTAGAAAGGCATGTAGACAAAACAGAACCACTACAACAATCCCAGTTTTTTTTTACAGTTCCAAAAGTGTGGCCATTTTTTGTTCAATCTGCATTCTATGAGTTATTTGCAGTGTGCTATGAACCCCAGGCATTTATAAGACAGATGAAACATTTCCACCTACTAAGGTAATGGCCTTGTGTGGCTCTAACTGTAGGATTCTTTCTAGGGGCCAGTAGATTGTGTCTGTGGACAGACAGTCCACAGATGTCCACCACAGATGGTCCCTGGTACAGGCCATAGCAATTTGAAATGCTCCAGTAATATGCCAAAAGATGCTGGGGCCAACAAGATGGCTCAGCAGGGCTTTCCACCAAGCTCGACTACTTGAATTGGATCCCCCAGAACCCTTATGATAGAGAAAACCAATTCTTACACTTGTCTTCCAATAACATGTGTTCTATGACACACAGGTTCCTCCCTCAACATTTAATGCATATTCATGTACACACACCCCAGAATAATAGTAGACAAAATAATTTTTGAAACATGCTAACCTGGGCTTTACCACATCTCTGGTTGGCCACCCCACCCCCCAGACAAGCCTTATTATCGGGAGCTTTTAGGTTAAATGACAAAAGCTCAACTCCATCTTGTTCTAAAGAGAGTTTACTGTCTGTGTCGCTGTAAGTCCGTGACTGAGAGGATGCAGGCATCTACATGACATCTACAAACAGAGGCCCAAATCTTGTCTTGAATTCCCTTTCTTTTCTTTGATAGGTATTGGTCTCATTCTCTGCTTCACTATTACTCCATGGCCTGGGGCAATAGCTGCTCATGTTTCCAGTTTAGGTCATCTTCATGAGCCCAGAGCAGGCAACAGTCTTCCCTTGCAGCTGAGGAGGCAAGCTTTGGGGCAGAGCTGCCTGCTGATAGTCTACCTCTACCATGTAGTGTACGGCCTCGGACAAGCTACTCTTCCTGCATTCCGGTTCAGGTAGTAGTAGTAGTAGGTACCGTGTCCAGCTCTGTGAGTGTTAGAAGAAAGAATAGATTTTAAGCATTTAGAAAGGTGCAGCTCACTTTTCTGTGGCCGGGATAAAACGTCACAACCAAAATCAACTTGAAGAGGAAAGGGTTTATGTCCTCTTCTATGTCCAGGTCTCAGTTCATCATGGCGGGAAGTCAGACAGGAATTTGAAGGCAGGAACTGAAACAGAAAGTGTTGGGAAATGCTGCTTGCTGGCTTGCCCAAAAGAGCGAGAGCAGCAGTCAGGCAAGCAATGCTGCCATCTTTTGTGCCCTTTTTATCTGGGGAGCCTCCAGAAGATGCCACTTAGATTTAGGGCAGGTCTTCCCAATTCAAATAATCTGATCAGGAAAGTCCCCTACAAATATTCCCAGTGGCTTGAACCATAGTTGATTCCAGATCAAGCCAAGTTGATAACAAAGATTAGCTGTTACATCTATTATAGGGCAATCTCTGATTCACTTCTGATCGGGACAGAAATGGGCAGGGCCTCTGTGTGACTTAGGAGGAAACTGATTGTCAGCATTTTGTCACATTTAGAGTTGGAGCCTTGGGCCAGTGTAACCTGAGGTGCCATGTCCTCATGGATGACATAAGATCAGAGCATGTGTGTCTCTACCGCAGGAGACCATTCCTTGTAGAGGATGGAGTCCTCAGACCTTCTAGCAGCTTCTACTCTCTCCTACACACCACCCCTAACCATCTTCCCCCACATAATCCTGCCCCTGCTGTGCACGCCTTGGGTTCATACAGAATATAGGGTTTATTTAGTATATATGGTATTTAGGATGGACTTTCTGAGTGATGGCCCATGCTGGGCTAGGACTTTGTGGTGATAGAGCTGCTTCTTAGTCACCTGCTGTGCTTGAGCAAAGCCTCCATCAATTCAGCCCAAAGCTAACTCTGCAAGGTATTTTCTTGATTAAGATTGATGTGGGAAGGCACAACTCACTGAGGGCAGTGCACGAAGCATCAAAACAGTAAGCAGTATCCCGCCATGGTCTCTGCTTCAGTTCCTGCCTGGGCTTCCATCAATGATACGTGACTGGGATATGTAACCTGAATAAACCTTTCACCTCCAAGTTTCTTTGATCATGGGATTTATCACAGCTATAGAAAGCAAACCGAGGTACCCATGATCTTGTCATTAACCACATACCTATGTTTCTATAAGCAAGCCCACTACACTTGCTGTATCACCAAACTGTACTTGAGTCTAATGTCTTTAGTCCGATGTGTCCTGTCTGGGCTTGAGAGATGTCTCTTCATACTTCACGGGGTTTCGAACCAAGGAATCATCCTCACCCTGGTGCTCACAGATCTAGGCCCCACCTATACTTCTCCATCCCAGCTCAAAATCTTCTTAGCTGTCCACTTTGCTGGATAGGTTTTTGTCTACTTGACAGAAGCTAGAGTCACTTGAAAGAAAGGCCCTCACCTGAGGGTCACCTCTAACAGACTGGTCTGTGGAAATGTCTGTGATGCATTTTCTTAATTGCTGACTGATTGTGTGGGTGAGTGGAGGGGTGGCCAACCCACTGTGGAGGATAAAATCCCTGGACCAGTGGGCTTAGGTTGTATAAAAGAGAAGTCAAGGAATAAGCAAGCAGACACACAGTGTTCCTCTATAGTCTCTGCTTCAGCTCTTGCCCCAAGTTACTGCCTTGACTTTCCTTGATGATCTGCAAGCTAAATAAATCCACTTCCCAGATTGTTCCTGATTAGTGTTTTATCACTGCCACAGAAAGCAAACTAGAACATGAGACTAAAACTCCTGGCTCTGAGGAAACCTGGGAGATATTGTGGGCTTTATTCTGTGTGGTTACAGCTTTTCCACAGCCTGATCTGGAGTCTAGGCCAATGACTCCTGAGCTCTGACCAACATACACATCACACCTCACCAAGGCTGGGAACCTTTCAGGATCTTGCCTTGCTCCTGGTTAGGAGCAATTGGTGGTGACTTGCATCAGAGCTTCCTGTGTCCGAAGCCACTGCACCTTAGGTGTCCTGGGGTCAGGTTCCCTACAGTGTCCTCCCTGCTCCACTCTGAGTCTGTCTTTTGGAGGCATCTCTGTCGGCCCTGTTTCTAACAGGCTCAGCCTTTGCTTTTTTCCCTACAGTTTGCCATCCAGCTGTGTTTGTGCTAGTCTCTGCTGGTCCTTCTTTCATGTATGTTAAGGGGGAAGAGACATTTACTTTCTCTTGAAGTAAGCACTAACTTCAATGTCAGCCCAGAGCCACATTGGGTATGATAAATTTGAGTCTCTCTAAATGGCATCTTGAACAGAGTAGAAAGTTCCAGATCCCGTATATTAAGAGATAACTGGTTTTCTAGCTGGCTAATAAATTACATTTCCATGTCAACAAGTGGGTTTTTATTTTACCATAAACAATTTCCCAAATACAAGAACTTCTAAAGAGCAGATAAAAGCAGCTGCAAATGTGATCTAGGAATAAATATGAAGAAAGGCAACAGAGGCAGCCGGCAGAGTTCCAGCCGCGCTCTCTGGGGCTTGTCAGCCTTCCTCAGCCAGGCACTCAGGAGCTGGAAGGCTTCCCTGCAGTGTTGCTTGCTCTTCCACATGCAGCTTGAAAACGTGCAGACCTTCTGCTTCCTATCAGAACAGCAGCAAACATCACCAAGATTATCCACTTCCTCCTTCTCTCTCGTTTCCCCTCTGGCCCTTCTTTGGCATCTGTGCCTTCCATGGCGGTGTTGAAGATGAGGAATCTTGATTAGGGCAGGCTATGACGGTGTACATTTTAATACAGGGCTGAGCAGAGCAAAGGTGAGCCTGTGATTTATGGAATCACGCTACTCACCAGGGCAAGGAAGGCTCTCTTAATCCCTTCCCTTTAAGCCCACCTCCCCCTAGCCAGTCACATTCCCATCTTCTGGTCACAGCTGCGCTCAGTTCCTTGAAGCCGAATGCATTTTTTCAGGAATGGTAATTCCATCTTCCTGAGTGGATTCAAAGGTTAAACAGGGTTCTGCAGAGCTTGTGCTTTCAACAGGCAGGGGGACAATCAAGAAGTGGCCTTCAGGCCAAGAACAATACAAACTGCAGTTGGAAAGATGGGCTAAAAATAATCTTTACAATTCCACGCATTCGAATGAGATTGCATTCTTTTTAAAATTTTTATTGGTGTGTGTGCGCGCACGCGTGCATACGCGCGTGTGTGTGAGCTCACAAACACTTTATGTGAACTCAGGTCACCAAGCTTGTGAAGCAAGCTGAGTATCTCACTGGCCCTGAGTTTGTGTTCTTGTCACTGAAGGCTGTGGTGCTACCTTCTCTGCCATGAGCATGCTGTGATAGTTGACCTTAAAACCTAGGTCACTCAGTTAAACTGGTTGTGCATTCAGTACAGAAAACATTTTTTCCCCTCAGCTCTTAGGTAGTGTTTATTTTACTTTGACTTCGAGATAGGGTCTCAATATCTTGTTAAGATGGCCTAAATTCATGCTCTTTTCGCCTCAGCCTACCAGATGTTGGGATGATAAGTGTGTACCACCACGTTCAGTTCCTGAGTCCAGCTGCCAATCCAATGATACTCTTCAGAGAACAGACTTCTTTTCTTTTTGGAATGGTCATGTAATTCTCACTCATGTCTTTTTGGCCATCTTTTCCACTGGAGGTCTGGATGCTTTATTTTATAACTTTCAATCTAAAGCTAAGCATTCACCATCAGCTGAGTATGTCGCTCAGTGGATCAGTGCTTGACGAGTATGCATGGGTTCGATCCCCAGGACTGTAGGTATGGTGGCATATACCTGCAATCCCAGCATTCAGGGGGGCCAGAAGTTAAGATCACCCTCAGCCATATAGAAGCTTGAAGTCAACCTGGGATAAAAGTAAAACAAATCAAACTAATATCTATCATTAACACTGGCAGAAAATTTTGGATTATTGAGCCAAAGTAAGGTTCAGGAGTTGTCAGGAGGGCCCGAGAGGCTGCTGCATAGAGGATGTCCGTTACAGCCTGACGGTGACTTGCAGAGCAGATGGGCATCAGAACAGTGACTCAGTGCAGTCAATCAGACCTCGTTGCTTCCCTTGGGGAAAGCCTGGACCGCGGTGACATCATTTCCTTTGCAGAACTCTTTCCAGATGAATCCATTTTTGAATAACTGGAGAGAACAGTTTCTCTCCTGGCCTTCTCCTTTGTTCCCTGTCATGTTAACAGCAAATATTTTCCCCACTGCCTTCTGATTGGTTCTGTACTGTGTCACACACTGACTACAGCCCTGTGACATTTTATGTGCATGGGGAAGAGCCCATCCTTGAACTCACAGCCTCATGCACTTACTGCAGTCTACCTTCCATCCATCTCTTCAGCCCTTTGACCTTGGCCAGGTAAATTTAACCCTTTGCTTCCCAGTTATGGCTTTTTACTGCCTATGTGGTGTGGCTTCATGTCAAACCCTACCTCCGAGTCCAGACTTCAGTCAGTACTGATTCATTCCTTGGCCTATGATCTTTTGTTTTTCTCTTCCAAATTGTTGTTTTATTTCATTCTCTTTTAAACTTAAGAACTGCAAGAAGTAGCTCCATCAGTCCACAATAGTTGATGCAAGATGAGCGCTGCAGCCTCCGGAGCTGTCTGGACCTCTAAGTGAGGGAGAGGTAGGAATACAAAGAAGAAAGGCTCTCAGAGGCAAACCGCTGTGACTTCACTCTCTCCCCAGGGCTGCCTGCTTCCACAGCACTGCCCTCTCCTGTGCACATACAGCTTTTATATACGCAACTAAGGCAAGCAGAAACTCAATTCAGCAGAGGAACAGAAGCAGATAATGTTTGTTTATTGACAAGGGGAGCAACCAGCCTTTGTTCATAAACTTATTAAACAGACAAGGTTTTTTTTTCTGCTGCCTAAACCATAATCTGAAGAATAAGACTGAGGAGGCCTGAAAAGGGGCAGCAGGGTGGCCACAAGGTTTGCACAGTCTCTCTCTCTCTCTCTCTCTCTCTCTCTCTCTTTCTTTCTTTCTCTCTCTCCTCTTTCTTTTCCCTTTTCTGTCTCTCTGTCTTTCTGTCTGTCTCTGTCACTGTCTCTCTCTCTCTGTCACTCTCTGTCTCTCTGTCTCTGTCTGTCTGCCTGCCTGTCTGTCTGTCTCTGTGTATCTGTGTGTACAGTGTCCACTGACGTGTATGGGATGCTGTGCCCCTGTGTACACATGTGGAGGACAGAGGTTGGCATTCAGGGTTTTTGTTTATAAAGCTCCACCCTATTTTTGTTGAGACTAGGTCTCTTACTGAGTTGGAACTTTGTGTCTCGGTTCACCTGGCTGGCCAGTGAGCTCCTGCTTCCTCCTGCCTGTCCCTCTGGAGCTGGAGGTATACACATCACTCTCTCCACATGCTCAGCTTTTACATGGGTGCTGGGATCCAATTGTAGGGCTTTATTCTTGTGTAATAAGCATTTTACCTGCTGAGCCACCTCCCAAGTCCTGACTTTCTTGTTGTGGACGTCAAGCCTCTTCAAGCACCCATCCCTTAGGAGCCTAACAGCTCCCTCAGGGGACCAGAGACATTTTCAGTGTGAGGACGTTCCTGTTTTACATCATAAATTTAAACAACTTCCACAAGGGGAAAAAAATAAAAAGAACTGGCTGGCTCAACATAGAACAGGTGCTGTGCTTTCAAATCTGCTTCTACTTCTGTCAACACACACACACGCACACACACACACACACTCATGTGAACACGAACACATGTGCACATACACATACATACACACACGCACACATACACATGCAGACACATATACACATACATACATGCACACACGTACATATACACATACACATAAACTTGCACATGCATACACACATATACACATATGCACATGCATGCGCGCGCGTGCACACACACACACACACACACACACACACACACACACATACTGGTTTTTAGCTTTTATGCTTTGCTTTTTTTTTTTTTTTAACTTAACTCTTTTCATGTGCTCTCTGCCTCTTGACTTGCCTAGGATCCAAGGTTTCAGTTATTTACTTTACTTGACACAGGGTCTTGCCTAGAAGGCACTAGCACAGGCCACCATGCCTAGTTTTAACTTTTTTCAATGCTTGTAGAAAAGCCCATCTTATTCATGGGTCTCAGGATACATAATAATTTATATTCCCACTGTGGGTCTCTGTAGGATGTTCCGACTTAAGGAGACCCCATCCGTCTTCCCTTGAAGGACAAGGTGTGACATTTCTCAGTCTTTTTTTTTTTTTAAATGACTATGGCTAGGTTTTTTTGGTTTGTTGGCTGGTTTGCTTTTGATACTTTTTTGACCATAGTTTTTATGTGAGGATGTCATTTTGCTTTACTTTGAAAAATATCACATTCATTTTTGCCTGCTATCAGTACATTGGTTCTCCGTTGCAATCAAGGCCCATTGTCAGACGCACACAGGGCAAGGGTGGCCACCGTTGATGGAAAATGCACAGCTCTCATTTCTCCTGGCTCTGATGAAGACCAGCCTGAAAGGAAAGCAGAAATCCTATTACAATTCCCACAAATGCAATCCCTAAACTGATTAGCATAATATTTGCATTATTGCTGCTCCCTTTGTTATTTCAGACCTCTTTTAACACGGGTCATTGACTGTGAGCCAGTATACATTTTGTTTCATTACAATTTGCATTAGATATATTTAAAACCTTTCCATTTGATCAAGGATCCACATTTTTTTTTAATTTAGAAGTTCCAAACATCAAACCTTCTGAAACCCCACGGATGGTATAGATCCTACCCTGTAAATGAGATGATGTCAGCAAACAGCAAGAGTTGGACAATCCTTGGCGGAACCAATTTCAGCTCATTTCAAAGAGGAAAAATAGTTTCCATATTTCATAGGAAGGGTCTGCTAATAAGCATAATAGAGAAACTTAGAAGAACAATTCCTTTCCATCAAGCTTCCAGAACAAGTATGTGTATATTGTGTATATTAAGGAGACAAGCAAACAGCATGTACTTTATATATTTTATATAAAATTTATATAAATCAATGAGTAAGTACCAAGAATTACGATTGTTTGAAACCAACGTCTTATAAATACGATGGCTGGAGAACATTCCTCGGAATAAATCCCGACAGTGCTCACTCAACAGCCAGCAGCATCGTACAAACGAGCAGCTCGTAAGTTCATCCCTTGGTTTATTTGTCCACGCTTTTGATAGTCACCACATTCTAAGCTAGGTGATTGGGAGTAATTCATTTGAAAGACAAAGTCTCCGTCCTGTCTATTGAATGTGGAAATCAGAAAAGATACCCTTTAGGAAGTGTTTAAAGGCAAGTAAGAGAAAATGAAGCAAGTCTCCGACACAGCATCACAGGCTTACACTGTCTTCCTTAAGTAGTGGCTGGAGGTAACTGGCTCCAGAGACGATCTCGGTGAGTAAGCACAAGGAGGCAGAATGTTTTTATGTTCTGTGAACCTACTGTGGGGTGCTACATTTTCTTCCAGCTCCCATGCTTGTCACTCTTGGCTGTAAGATGTGGGTCACAGTGTCTGTCTTTCAAGTCTACATTCATGGCAATAAAAATAGGAAGGGGAAACTCCAGAGGTCCTCTTGTTTTATCTGAAAAAATATTTTAGAAGTCAGGAAACAAGATATCTTTCCAGATGTATCTCAGAGAATTGGGTCTTATGTCACAGTGTTGGAATGATGCCACCTGGCCACACCTGTCTGTAATGGAGCTCCACCATGCAAGCTGGGCAGGTGCTTTACAACTGATTACATCCCAAGTTCTTATAGGGAAGTGTCCTAAGCCCTGGTGTTAGGGGAAAGGAGAAAGGAGAAAGCAGCTGGAAGCGGCTCAGATCCCGCTAACAGAAGCCTGTGCAGTATGACTCCCTGTAGGTCCTCACAGCCTGAAACAACTTGAAGACAAAATAGTCAGCCTATGTATTCATTTGTTCATTTAGGAGAGACTTGCAGGATTTCTTTGGGCTATGCCCTGAAGACATAATAGTTAATAAGGCAGACATAACTCCTGCTTTCAAAAAACTTTAGGCCCAGAAGAGAACACAGGGCACTAAAAATAATTATAATAAACTATGATGACTTGATATAATGATTCTCTAGGATCGAACTCCAGATCCAATCACAACAGACTAATCTGCAGCTTGGAAACACAGAGGATATTATTAACTAGACATAGGGATTTAAAAACATGGCACACTCACCGATTCATGTAACCAAACAACTGACTTGCTAACGTGTTCAAGGATAGGCTTCAGTGTTTCAAGGATAGGCTTTAATCCATGCCACAATTAGGGATTGGTTTTACAGGGTGATTTTCATGTTCAACTAGTACCTCCCAGCTCTACCCTTGTGCTAATACTGACAAGGAGATCATAATTTCCCAAGCTGAGGCTATAATCCTCTGCTGGTCTAACTTCAGCTTCCTGCTCTACCTCTCTGTAGACAGAGTATGTGGCTCGGTGGTGACTGTGGCTGAGGGCCAGCACGGGAGCCTGGAGCTGCTGCTCAGCATACATGGGTAACATTTGGACACACTGGAGCTTGTGGAAAGATCAGACAGCAAAGTCGAAGCCCTGAGAAAAAGCCATCAATGGATTCCACCAAGCCCAAACAACGCTGGGCCACTGTGGCAACATAAAAGGCCAGCATCCCGGCCGTGAGTAATGTGCTCTTGGCAGCTGTTAAAAGGGCCTAAAACCCCACTGGCTCCCAGATCCAGTGGGGCAGGCCAGGTGCAGGCTGACAGGAGAGCTGTGTTGATTCTAAAGGCCAGAGATGTTATTTTGAGGTTTGACTGTTTATGTCTCATTACTGCTAATTTCCATGAGTTTGCAGGCCTTTTTCTCCCCAGGCCGTGGTGGAGAAATCCATGTACACATGAAGGCTATTCACTAACCTACCTCCCCAACCCCCCATCTTTTTGTTTGATCAGAGCCATTTCTGGGAACACAACAGTCTTCATGTGGAAATTTCTTAAGCAATTTTAGCTTGGGTTTGTGGGTACCTCTCTGAAGTCACTTCTGGGTATGAGTGGATCTGGCCTGGGACATATTTAAACACTGTTTACCTTCTAGTTCTCTTCCTCTCGGAATGGGAAGTATTAGGATAGAGATCTGTGCAAAGACATACAAGTGTTAGCTTGCTGTTATAGTTAGAACATTCAATGGGGGAAAATTCAAATTCAACGGAAAAGTCAGAGAGAGAGAGAGAGAGAGAGAGAGAGAGAGAGAGGGAGAGAGAGAGAGGGAGAGAGAGAAAGAGAGAGAGAGAGAAAGAGAGAGAGAGAGAAAGAGAGAGAACAAGAAGTAAAAAGTTACACATAGGATCATATGTTACAAGCAATGTGCGGGAAAGAAGGGCTTTCCCTCAGGCTTCTCCTTTGTTCCCATAGCGTTTTCTCTGTGTGGGCCTCAAACCTCAGGGCTCCTCATCCTTTTCCAAGCTTACCTTCCTTTGTTTTTAATAAAAACATTTCTAGTTTTTATTTATGTGGAAAATTCTGAACCTTTCAAAGTACACAGAACATAGATGCATCTACCTCCCTGCTCCGATTTCATTACTATTCATCGTGTGTGTGTGTGTGTGTGTGTGTGTGTGTGTGTGTGCCAGTGTTTTAATAAGGTAAGGCTTGTCTTGTCACATATTTGCTTGTGTGCATGGTACAAGTCTGCATGCATGTATGTGCAAGGGCATTCACCAGTGCAGGGAGCTGTGGAGGGCGCAGGGTGACTTGTGGGTTTTTTCTCAATTGCTCTCCTCTACATGAAAGCAAAGCCCTTACTGACCCTGGAGCTCCAGGTTAGACTAATAGGCCAGTGAGCTCCCAGGATCCTCCTGACTCAGCCTTTGAGCTGCTGTCACAGACACAGGCCGCTGAGCCCTGCTTTTCTGTGGGTGTTGAGGAACTGAACTGAGGTCCTCAAGACTCTGGTTTACACACCCAGCCATCTCTCCAGTCTGTTTCACATTCTTTAAGGTAATAGACATACACAGTGGATGTAAATGCTATACAAGTGTAGCAAGTGGCTACATCAATTATGTCAGGAACTCCCACACCCTCACAGACCTATTTTCATGACCCAAGGAAAACCCAATGTATTTTCATGACCCAAGGAAAGTCCCTGAGGTACCATTCCTCTCAGTCTTCCCAGGCAATCATTTGTCTGATTTAAGAAAAAAAAATGTCTTTTACATTCTATTATCTATCTATGTATCTATCTATGTATCTATCTATGTATCTATCTATGTATCTATCTATGTATCTATCTATGTATCTATCTATGTATCTATCTATCTATCTATCTATCTATCTATCTATCTATCTATCTATCATTTAGTGCACACTTAATCTGGCGCTGTTATCTCCTCTCATGGAGACTAAATGAGTTAATACGTGATAGTGTGGCCACAGAAAGTACCACAGCGTTGACCATTAGCAGCAGGCGATCGCTCTGCACAGGGTACATGCTGGGAAGAGCCACAGAAGAAGCACCAAGATGCTGCTCCTCCCACTTCACACCCCACAGATGCTCTCTGAATCCTCAGATCCGGACAACACTCACCTTGAGCTCCATTCCCGGTGTTTGGTAGGGGTTCAGTAGATCCAGAACAGGGTAGGAGAGGTTTCTGACTAGTCATTTCAAGTTGCCAGATGGCATATAGAGAATAGAAGAGTATTTTCTTAGGCCAGAAGGATGGCTCAGTGGGTAAAGACACCTGCTGCCAAACTGGACAATCTGATTTTGATCTCCAGAACTTATAGGGTGGAAACCTCCTCAAGCATCAATAGAAAGGCACACCCACTCTCCTACCCAACAAACCAATAAATAAATGTAAAAATAAGATTTCAAACAGTTATAGAAGCCTACAAGCCCAAACTAGAAGATTAATAATCCAGTGTGTGGTAAGGTGCTACTTCTTGATAAGGGCAGGATGGGCCAAGGAACTCTGGCGTCTAACAGTTTCCTCTGAGACTGAAATGTTTGCCAGGAAGCTCCTTAAACTGGAAGAACTCAAAGTAACTTTAGGAAGCCCCAGAAACTGGCCAGCTGCACCCACATCCAGCATAAGCTGTGGAAACTGAGAGTCCCTCAGACTGAACACTCCAGCTGCGAAGACATCTCTGGGGCCAGGCCAGCTGCCTGGAAGAAGCAGAAACCTGCCCGAAGATGATTAGACCCCCGAGGCACCTGGCAAGGGCACTCTCCAGCTTGTGGAGCTGCCTGCAGGTCTGCAGTAAGCTCCAGGTTCCCAGCTGTGAGTTGTCACCTAGGCTGGGGTGGGCTTTGGTGATGCAGCTGTCTTTGAGTCATTTCTGCTTCTGTACATAACTCCAATAAAATTCATTAGTTTACTGAGTTGAACTTTGGTGATATCTGTACTTTGGTTCTGTGGAAGGCTCCCAATCTGAGGTGAGTAAGCTTGTGTGTTGCATCTCCCCAGGAAGTCATGTGACAGAGTGTGTTGTCATACCAAGCCTGTGGCCAACTCACAGCGTGCACTGGGAGTGCTGCTGCCTCTCTAAGTACTCCTCCTTCCTGCAGGACTGCCCATAGCTAGCTCTTCCCCATCCTCAGAGAAGCCTGACCAGCCTCCAATCACGCCTGTGCCCTTCTGACGGTGTGTGTGTGTATGTGTGTGTGTGTGTACTCATATGTGCCTATGTTTTCTAAATTACATGGCCATATTTTTTTTCTCACCTAGTACAAATCCTTACCATGCCATTACTTAGAAAGTACAACAGGCAGAGACCTTAGTCTGACTGTTGAATTCAAGGTCCCCAGAGTAGATAGTGGTGACCTCAGTGTTTATTGGATGTATAATAACTAAGAATGGCTACCAGAGGGCACAGAGAGAGCAATCAGGCTCATGTCCGGTAGAGACTGCCTCCACATAGCTTGCCTCTTGCTTCTTTTTTTGTGTGTTTGTATCTTTCACTGCAGGTTTACAACAAAGTTGGCAGCTTAAGATTTTATACTTATATTTAACTATTCATTAAAATTGTAATTACTTTATTTACTTATTTATGTCTCCTGTGTGTGAGGATGGTGTGTGTGTATGTGTGTGTGTGTGTGTGTGCTTTTGTGTCATGTGGAGGTAAGGGACAGCTTGCAGGACCCTGTGGGTCCTGGCCATGTGAGGAAGTTCTGTGGAGCCACTGGTCTGGACAGGAACTCCACATACTGCTGAGGGGCTCTGAAATGGGAACAGAAGTCATTTGCTCTCCAGAGCTCCAGGCTCAGAAAATGCTGCCCTAAGGTAAGAGAATAGACAAAAGACCCTTCAAGGATGGGATAGCCATAGGTAGGGAGGAAGGAAAGATGGTAGGGGTGTGAGTAGCTCTGTGTAGAAGAGCTGGATTGGTGTTAGTGGATAGGTGTTCTCTGTCAGCGGGTGTCTGGTTGAGACAGTGACAGATCCGTCCCATGGGAGGACAACTTTGATAAGACTCAGATTTTAAAACCACACACATTTAGAATTAATATTTTTTTTTTGCATTTTACAAAATTACCTCAAATGATAAAATAATTAACATCTGAATAGCTTTCAGGCATAAGGTACTAAAACTGTCAGTTTACACTCTCTCACTCTGTGTGTGTCACCCTTTCCTTGTGGGTGGGACTTCTTCATTTCTGAGGGGAAGTCAAAGCTCAGAGAGAGAGAGAGAGAGAGAGAGAGAGAGAGTTTAAGGATCTGTCACTTAAATAAAATTGCAGTCCAAGAATGTGGCTACACATAACAGGCAAATGAGACCGAGATGGATGAAAATGCATTCATCTCCAAGTTTTCAGGAATGTTCTCTCTGTCACCCCCTGGCCACTGAGCCGTGTCTTATCTGTCTTTAAGGCACTTGCTCAGTCTATCAGCGCCTTTAGCTCTTCAATGCCCCCAAGCATACATTGCTGGATCCACCAGCCTGTGTGGAGGACTCATGGTTAGAAATCCATTCTTCTTAAAGAGCCATGAGGACAGTTTGAAAGGATGAAATACAACCCGACATAATTAACACGTCAATAGTCGCAACATGAAACTCACAGTTGAGCAATTTGGGCCTGTGTGAGCAAACAGATGAGATAATTTGAAGCTCCTTGCTGTGCGAGTAGGGTGTGTGTGTGTGTGTACCTGTATGAATGTGCTCACACATAGCCAAAACCTACAGATCTTTCTTTAAATTTAATCACATCTTATTTATTTGTGTGTGTGTGTGTGTGTGTGTGTTTACTCATGTGTACCATGGTGCACATGCAGAGGTCAGAGCATAACTTATGGAAGTCGGATGTCTCCCGTGCCATATGGGGCCTGGTGATCCAACTCAGCCCGTCAAGCAGGAACCCTTACCTGACAAGCAATCTCCCCAGACAGATAATTTAGTTCATCTGTTTTTAATTGGCTTCACCGAGCAATCAAGCACTGAAATAATTTTAACCTAAATTTATTGAATCATCATAAAGACATTTGGATGGTTAGAAACTGAAGAAACAGAACTATCCAGTTGGGTTTGGTGGATGGGTAGTAGTGTGCTGTAGATCAAACCTTGCTTTCTCAGCTGAGCCACACTCTCAACCCCGTGTGCTTCTGGCTGTTAGAATGCAGAGGCCCAAGGTCTGTCTGGAAAAAGAAACCCTGGTGCCTCAGCCTGTGGACTCTAAAGCCCTTCACTGCTTTGGAAGACTGTCTCTAGTCATGGATTCTTTGTTTCCAAGCAGAGATACTAATTTTTGCCTGGCGTGGAAGATTCTTCCCTTGGGTTGGTCACATTGTGGTGTGAAAAGGGGTTTAGTTTAATGCCTGAGTGAGAGCGAATGTGGGGCAAATGGTTTGAACCCTCAGGGCTGTATGAAATGTCCTTACCTGGCACCTCCTCAGCAATGTGCAGGAGCGTGTGGATACCTTGTCCCAAGGAGGCTGGACCCAGGCCAAGAGTCTTGCACAGCAAGTGTGGGTGTTGAATCAACAATTCTGGTTATGACTCTCCAGGGACTCTTCTTTGAAGATTATACAACTCAGGCCAAGAGCATGGCTTTGCCTTACTGCTTTACACACTGGATTAACTTCGTGAAAACAAACAACAGCCTCTCTCTTCCTATGTAGGCAATTTACATTTTTTCTTCTGTTTCTGACTAAGTGATGTGGAGGAAGGAGGAGAGAATTCTACTGGGCACACTTTGCTGATTTTGTTGCACTTCGCAAAGCACTTTCAACACGTGGCTATAAAGAAGCTTAAATCAACACATTTTTAAAAGAAAGAAAGCTCTTGTTTGCTTTTCAGTGTATAAGAAATTCCTCTGTGTCAGAGAGGGTTCAGTGGGTTAAACTGCTTGCCTTGAAGCATGTGGCACCGAATTTGCATACCTACATCCACGGGCTGGGTGTGTCTAAAACCCAGAGCTGGGGAGGCTGGCACGAGCAGATTCCTGGGATAGTCCATTCAGATCAGGGAGAGATCCTGTTTGAAAAAATAAAGTGAAGAAGAGACTGACAAAGACATCTGATACACGAGTGCATGCACAATATAAAAAATGATAAAAGTTTAATGATGAAATAATCTGAAACATTATTATTTTTGCCAATAGCATCCTTACTTTTTAAGTTTTTAGTATTAAAATAGGCTGTCATGTCTTTTTTTTTTTCAGTTTACTTGATTACTTAATATAGTAGCATATTCTACTCTTTGTTTATTTCAGTGTTGCAAATTGTCAACTGGTATCAGTTACCTGTTTATCTACTGGAGAAAGTAGTTTTTTTTGTTGTTGTTTTGTTTTTTTTAACAATGTGCAAAAATTCTTTTTCCATAAAGGTAGATAAATACGTTTGTTTATTTAACTATCGGGCTTTTCGTTTCTTTGGCTTTGGGTTTCGGGAATTGAAGCCAGTTGATGTGCCACGCATGCTGATGTGCCACACATGCTGATGTGTCACGCATGCTGATGTGTCACGCATGCTGATGTGTCACGCATGCTGATGTACCACGCATGCTGATGTGCCACGCATGCTGATGTGCCACGCATGCTGATGTGCCACGCATGCTGATGTGCCACGCATGCTGATGTGCCACGCATGCTGTGTCACGCATGCTGATGTGCCACGCATGCTGATGTGCCACGCATGCTGATGTGCCACGCATGCTGATGTGCCACGCATGCTGATGTGTCACGCATGCTGATGTGCCACGCATGCTGATGTGCCACGCATGCTGATGTGCCACGCATGCTGATGTGCCACGCATGCTGATGTGCCACGCATGCTGATGTGCCACGCATGCTGATGTGCCACGCATGCTGATGTGCCACGCATGCTGATGTGCCACGCATGCTGATGTGCCACGCATGCTGATGTGTCATGCACGCTAAACACAGGCTTTAGCACTGAGCTACACCTAGCCCGACTTAACTCACGTTAATTAAGCATCTACTTATGATAAGCTCTGAGGGTATGGGGTTGAATAAAGAAAGCATGGTCTGTGCTCTCACAGAGCCTCTATTTCTGGGAAAGCTAAAGATTAAATAATTACACACACCTGCAATATTTCTAAGTATTAGGAAAGCGCAGAACAGAGCGAGAAAGGGCATAAAATAATTTGAATCAGAAGTTAGGAAAAGTTCTTTTGGTAAGAAAGTGACATTTAGGCCCAGTGCTGAAAGATGAGGAGGGAGAAGCTTACAGACAGTGGTCAAACCCAGTCACCGAGACAGAGAAGGGCAGGACGAGTAGAGGGTGTTAGAGTCACTGGGAGAAGACAAGTCTGTCTAGGACACAGTGAGCAACAGAGATGCTGAAGGAGATAGTCCTTGAGAAGGGGGTGGGACCATGTGGGCGGGAAGCTGAAGGAGATAGCCCTTGAGAAGGGGGCGGGACCATGTGGGCGGGGAGGTTGCTCTGCGGCAAACAGTGGGCCAGCAGTGATTGAAAAGCTTTGAGTTTTTCAGTCATATTCATTCAAATTCTTCAAACAATATTCTTAAAGATTTATTTTATTCTTATGTGCATTTGTGTGTATATCTCTGCGTGTTTATGTGCATTGAATGTTGGGGATCACAAAGACCAGAAGAGCTCATCTAATCCCCTGGAGCTGGATTCTGGGAGACAAACACCTGTCTTCGGGAGTAGCAAGCACCCTACCCACTGAGCCATCTCTCTAGCCTCAGACCGACTCAGGCTCTAACTTTATCTGTTATCGTCCTGTCAATGTGGGCAAACCATCTCCTCAAGCTGCAATTCCCTTATGTGTAAAAGAAGTTGATAATTTCAGAGTTGTGAAGTTTAAAGTGGACATCTCTGAAAGTGCTTTGTGCAGAATTAAAACATGATGGCGTGATATTGTATTTTAAATGTTCCCTGGTTTCTGTGTAGAGGATTCAAGAGAGAAGGTATGGATGGGACATTGTCACGATGATGACAGAAGAAAGATGTGAGCAGTGACAGAGGAGGAAGCAAGAGGGGTTTGTTGTAAATCGGATGGAGAAGATGTGGGAAGAGTCCAGGGTAATTGGCTTTTAGCTCTTGGGTGTAGAACTCTCTCATCGCTGAGAGTTACTAGGTAAAGTGCTGCATGAAGGAACACTCAGGGAGAGCGCATACAGAGGGCTCAACAGCCCAAGTTTTGGACATGTTAAGTTTCAGATGATTTTTGAAATGACCAAGCAGGCCTTTTGTATCCATGGTTTTGGATGCACCAGAGCAAGTCTCAAAAGTCTGAGCTGAAGATAACAATGGAGACATAGATACTGTTTCAAAGTATGGAAAGAGATTATGTCACATGGGGAGTTCAAACTGAGGACAGGGATTAGAGCTGTGCTCTAAGGAACTCTGATGTTCAGAGGTCAAGTAGAGGAGAAAAGGGGAACTAGGGAGGTGGAGATGGAACCTGCAGAGAATTAGGGACTGACCCAGGAGACGGTGGTGTCATAGAACAGTAAGACATACAGGCGTGCTCTACTGTGTGGAATGCTTCAGGAGTCTTCAAGGGGCAGCAGAAGGCATCTTGGGAGTAGGGAAGCAGAGAGCACACATGACATCAGTCCTTTGGAGACAGGAGAGGCTGACCTTTGTCCTCTTTGCTGCCCACTCTCCCAGAGTGCCTCTCAGTGATTTATTTGACTTATACCCGGTTCACATTTCTGTGTAGGGATCAGCTCTTCTTTGAAGGGCTGAGGAGTTCAGACGGCTAAGAGGCTCTCAGGGACAAGGAAAGTTATCCTGCCCTCCCAGCTGCTTCCGTGCTCCTCCCCCAGGGGCTTCTGTCATCCTGAGGGAGTCAGCTGGAATGAAGTGGTGTGAAGCAGCAGGTGGGTACAGCCCACACACCCCAGCAGCGAGCTACCTGGGAATGGAATGTCCGCCCAGGAACCCCTACTGCTTGCGCAGATGTGAGACTGGGTGGGACTAGGGCAAGCAGGGCTATCCCAGAGCCAGGGGAGGCCTTCCTGCTCCAAGCTTTCTGCAATCCCATCATCTCTCCTAAATTCTCTTTAATTCTTTGAAAAAGCCCTTGATTAGCTGGAAATATAGAGACAAGTCTGTAGTTCAGGATAGCTATTAATAAAAGGTTTCATCAAGTGCTAAAGTCATAGAGACTTTATGTGTGTGACCTCTCTTGATCCTCAAAGCAAGATGTTGATGTAGGAGTCGTGTCTCCACTGTACAGACAAATAAACAGAGGTTGAAAGGTTTAGGCAACTTTCCTTAAGTCACATGGAGATAAAACAGTTTGTTTCTCACAGGCTCTAAATGTTGTCAAGAGAAAACTATTCCAGAATGGCCCATCTATGTATAATTAAAAATTGTATTTATAAGTAGTATGGAAGATACATTTCATATTATGCGTTTTGCTCAAAATGTTCTGTTAAATGAAAAAAAAAAGCAGATGTGAAATTAAAATATAAAATAAAGACATAGGAAAGCAGCAGAAGAAACATGGAACAACTATGTGCAATGTATACATATCTGAAAACTAGATATATACAGGTGTGTGTGAGTACGCGTGAATGTGTGTGTGTGTCCCTGTGCACGTGTGTGTGTGCGTGTGCATGTACGTGTGCATGTGAGTGTGTATGGTTCTAGGACAAATGAGTGGACCGAGGTCAGCAGGCTGGAGATTTTTGTCCCTGGCTATGAAGAAGCAGGTACCAGGCAGGTTTGTATTAGCTATATGTCAGGAGGTTACAAAACACTGATTTTTCCTTGTTTTTTTTTTTTTTTTTTTTTTTTTTTTTTTTTTTTTTTTTTTTTTTTTAAGCTAAAGGAATGTTAGGTTGTGCTTAAAGCTGCTGGATCCCAGAAAGTCAGGTGCTCTTGTGCGTTGTGTACTTTGCTTCCTCTCTAGGCCAACTTCCTTTACAATTTTCTACCATGCAGAAAAGCTAAGTGAGGTTTTGCTGGCTGAAGAATGTAATATTTCATTCTGAACACATAGTTCTTACCGTCTTTTGTGTTGGTTGAAGTATGTGATATAAAACTTTTTGAAAGTGACCAAGAACATTTATGGACCATTAGCTTTATGCCCCACCTGGAGAATGATGATCCAAACCATTCTTAATCATTATTATTTTTATTTTTTGAGATAATAATCATTATTATTTTTATTTTTTGAAATAATAATCATTATTATTTTTATTTTTTGAGATAATAATATATCATTTTTCCTTTCCCCTGCCCACCTTTTTTTGGCATTTTATTGATTTTATTTATTTTTTATTGGATATTTTATTTACATTTCAGATGCCATCCCCTTTCCCCCCATTTCCCCTCCCTAGAAAACCCCTATCCCATCCCCCTCCTCCTTTTTGCTTTTATACATTTTTAAAATGTTAATCAAAGGCTTTATAAGTTTAGTAATGCTCAATAACAAGATGCCCATACAATCAGAAGTATAACCCAGTACCCAACCTTGATATATCAACTATCTTTGACTGGCGGAAACATGTGAACATCCGCCTCCATGTCCTCCCTCCTCTCTCTCTCTCTCTCTCTCTCTCTCTCTCTCTCTCTCTCTCTCTTTCATCTCCTAGCTCCTCCTCTCCTTCTCCTCTTCCTCTCCTTACTCCTCCTCTTCCTCTCCTTACTCCTCCCACCTTAGCTCCTTCTACATATCAACCTTCCTGTTAAAACAAAACTTTTCTCTCAAAATACAGTTAGAGCATAACTATACCAATTTATGTCAGTAAGGTGCAAGATAGACCTAACACCCAGTCCATCATTTTGTTGACTAACCAGAACCTCTGTCATCTTTCCTAACTAAAAGACTTAGTTATGAACTTGGCATTTTTCTTGGCTTTAGAATGAATGTCAGCTGAAAACCATCCACTCAGATCTTTTCTCTCAAAGTAAATAGCCAGAATTAGCTATGAGACTATAAGTCTTCAACCTCATCAGAAATCCAGAATGACTGAGTTAACTGAAATTATGGGAAGCACAAAGCATAGCTTCTAAAACTTAGCCAATTTATAGAGACCTCTGAACACCTGGACAGTCCCTATACTACAAAACGTTGGAGTATCCGATCTTCAGCCTTCTGGCCCAGGATCATCTGACAGACCTAGTGATGCAGAATTATTAAGGGCTGATTACTCTGTCTTCGCAGATATAATCAATCGACTATTCTGCAGGTGTGTCCTTTTCTGGACAGTAATTTGTCTGTAGATGAAAAGAGGCAATTCTTTCCTAGTGGCTGTCTCACCACAACTGGAGTAACTCCAAAGATGCTCAGTTTCTTCTTAGAATCCAAGACAGGAAGCTGTCAGGAGCAGACAGGTCTCTAACCAAAATGAACATTAATACAGAAATGTTTTTTAATGTCAATTCTGTAGACTTCTGACATTTTGAAAACCAACTATCTATGTAAGGCAATCTAGACTGTTGTCTGTTAACTCCTGTCAGCTATTTCTAAATAAAATATAGAAAACACCCTAACAATAAACTCAAAGCCATGAATTTGCTATAGGTCCTTAACTCACAGGCTAACCATCTCAAATCAGTTAAAAAAGTTAAAGGACTGGGTCTAAGCCTTGTATTCCTAAATGTGTTATATAGGCACAATGCCTGTGAGAGTAACAATATTAATCTCACTTTTATATCAATAAATAAAAACCTTACATTTGAAATAAAAGTAAACTTTGTACCATTTAAGAAATTATAATTTCATCTTAATAACAATTATACAGATTTCTACCAGTAGGTTATGGCTATGCAATAAATCCTAGCTAATCCTCCCTGTTCCACCAAAACCACTACTTTTCCCTAGAAAGACAGCCCAATATTAACCACCTCAGTCCCTAAGCCCAGGGAATAGGGACGCCGACTCTTCATTAACTTCTTCAAGCTGATTACAGGCGTTGAGATATTAGAAGAGGGGTGGGGGGGGGAAGAGTAAATTGATAAGCCTCTGATGCTGTGTCTTCACTGGATCCAGCTAGAATTCCAGGACATCAGAGGTTTGAGCAGGTCTGCTCAGCTTGCTTGATGAGTAGATACACAGAAGCCGTGTATTCTGCAATATACAATTCTCAAAACAAATTTTAGTATCAAGTTTTTTTTGTTTGAATTCTAGAATCTAGTCTTCTGGCGGCCTGCCTCTGTCCTGTCTAATCCATATTATTCTGGCAGTTTCTATGAGAGTGTGCTCCCACCATCCTCACATTCCTGCCTCCCTGTTCTCGAAATTCCCCAACACTAAGGAATCCAATTTTTCAGGCACCAAGGCTGTCCACTTCCACTGATGCCTGGCAAGGCCACCCTCAACTATCTATACAGGTGGAGCCATGAATCCACCTTTGTGTTCTCGGGCTGGGGATTTTAGAATGGCTACTCCAGCTTGTTTCTTAGGGCCATTTGCTTGAAAGACTGTTTTCCAGCCTTTTACTCTAAGGTAGAGTCTGTCTTTGTCACTGAGATGGGTTTTCTGCATTCAGCAAAATGCTGGGTCCTGTCTAGGTATCCAGTCCATTAGCCTATGTCTTTTAATTGGGGAATTGGGTCCATCGATGTTAAGTGATATTAAGGAACAGTGATTGTTGCTTCCTGTTATTTTTGTTATTAGAGGTGGAATTATCTTTGTGTGGCTATCTTCTTTTGGATTTGTTGGAAGAGGATTACTTTCTTGCTGTTTCTAGGGTATAATTTCCTTCCTTGTATTGGAGCTTTCCGGCTATTATCCTTTGAAATGCTGGGTTTGTGGAAAGATATTGTGTAAAATTGGTTTTGTCGTGGAATATCTTGGTTTCTCCATCTATGGTAATTGAGAGTTTTGCTGGGTATAGTAGCCTGGGCTGGCATTTGTGTTCTCTTAGGGTCTGTATGACATCTGTCCAGCATCTTCTTGCTTTTATAGTATCTGGTGAGAAGTCTGGTGTAATTCTGATAGGTCTGCCTTTATATGTTACTTGACCTTTTTCCTTTACTGCATTTAACATTCTTTCTTTGTTTTGTGCACTTGGTGTTTTGATTATTATGTGACAAGAGGTATTTCTTTTCTGGTCTAGTCTATTTGGCGTTCTATAGGCTTCTTGTATGTTTATGGGCATCTCGTTCTGTAGGTTAGGGAAGTTTTCTTCTATAGTTTTGTTGAAGATATTTATTGACCCTTTAAGTTGGGAATCTTCACTCTCATCTATATCTATTATTCTTAGGTTTGGTCTTCTCATTGTGTCCTGAATTTCCTGGATGTTTTGTGTTAAGAACTTTTTGCATTTTGCATTTTTTTGACAGTTGTGTCAATATTTTCTATGGTATCTTCTGCACCTGAGATTCTCTCATGTATCTCTTGTATTCTGTTGGTGATGCTTGTGTCTATGACTCCTGATTTCTTTCCTAGGTTTTCTATCTCCAGGGTAGTCTCCCTTTGTGATTTCTCCAGTGTTTCTACTTCCATTTTTATGTCCTGGGTGGTTTTGTTCAATTCCTTCACCTGTTTGGTTGTGTTCTCTTGTAATTCTTTAAGGGATTTTTGTGTTTCCTCTTTCAGGGCTTCTACCTGTTTACCTGTGTTCTCCTCAAATTCTTTGAGGGTGTTATTTATGTCCTTCTTAAAGTCCTCTATCATCATCATTAGAAGAGATTTTAGATTTGAATCTTGCTTTCCTGGTGATATGGGGAATTCAGGACTTTTTAGTGTGGGAGAACTAGGTTCTAATGATGCCAAGTACCCTGGATTGCTGATGCTTATGTTCTTACGCTTGGGTTTTGTTATCTGGATCTCCTTAGTGCTACCTGCCTTGTCTCTGACTGGAGCCTGTCTTTCCTATTTTCTTGGTTGTATCAGAACTGTGTGGGGTGTGTGTTACTACTGGGATTAGAGCTGGAGCCCGGGATCTGCTGAGTGCTTGGGTCCAGACAGGAAGGAACCAGTGCTCTGGGCCAGGAGTGACTTCCTGGGTCCTATTGGTTCCCAGTTACTCCCTGTTTGGGGCAGGTGTTGCTATCTCCTTGCCTAAGGTACTGCCTGGGTTAGAGCTCCTGGGAAGCCCGCTTCTTCTGGGTTCTGTGAGATTGGGGGCCGAGCTCCCGCCCGGAATCTGCTCAGTGTTCGGGCCCAGACCGGAAGGACCCTTGTCTACCTTTCAAACCCTCTCATACACCTCTCCTTGCTCTCTTTCAATTCATGACCTCTTTTTATTAATTGCTGTTACACACACACACACACACACACACACACACACACACACACACCATTCCTACATATAACCTGCTCAGTCTGAATAATGCTATCTGTACATATGTTTTCAAGGCTGACCATTTGGTATCGGGTAACAGTGCTATTCCTCCTGCCCTCAGCATCCTCAGCTGTCCGTAGGTCTTTGTGTCGGTTTGCAGCCCTGTGGTCTGTTCCCATCCACTTTGACATGTCTACTGGTGTCACCTTTACTCAACTCATGCTTGGGCTGTCATGTTGGTGAGACTATGGGTGTGGCTTCTGGCTTTACTGGAAGTCACAATTCCACAGCACACTCCCTGATCCTCTGGCTCTTACAATCTTCATGCCTCCTCTTACTCAGTGTTCCCAGAGTCTTAGGTACAGGAGTTGTTTTGTAGCTCTCTCTACTGTGACTGGCTCTAGACTCCGCATTTTGATAGGTTGTAGTTGTGATGGTCTCCTTCTGTTGCAAAGTTTCCTCGATTGAAGGTGAGGTCTACACTCACCATTCAGAGGGAGAGTCTGTGACCATCATAGTGGGAAGAATCACAACAGGCAAGCAAGGCTGGCACCGAGGCAGGAGCTGAGCGCTTAAATCTGCTCCATAAGCAGAAGGCAATGAGCCCACATTATTCTTTGTCACACCTGCAAATTTCTAAGTATTTTCTGATAGAAACTGACAGTGATGTTTTGCCTAAAGATGTAACCCATCTGGTCCAAACGAAGACACCATGTAGAGGCTGGAGAGGAGGGGATGACACCCTGTGACAGAGTGTCATGTGGGGACAAAATGATGGTGAGGTCACACAAAGAAGAGCAACCTGTTACACACTCAATTCTTGGCTAGGCTGGCCTATGGCCATGGCTTGGAAGTTCAGAGACCCAAAATAGGGCCAGGAACATGAGAACCAACCTCATTCCCACACGCCACCGGTAAAGGGCACGTCTCCTAGCAAACTTTAATATTAACCCTTAAAAAGAAGCAATCAAGTCTCTTCTTTAAGGAAACTGAAGCTCAAAGACAAAACTGCCTTGTAGTTAACTTAGTGCACTCACGGAGAGCAGCCTAGATTTCTAGTGCTGCAAGCTGGCTGAAGATTCTTTGGGCACTCAAGAGCCAGCAAGATGTCAGGAGTTCCAGCTCCCAGCGTTAGCACCAATCCCCATTGCTTGCACCACTGCAGCCAGCAGCTTTGCTGCAGCTCCCTGGACCTCTCAGTAGCTGCAGCTGGCAGCTGTTCCAGTCTCCTTTGCTTTCCAGCTGCTGGGCAGAGCTGCCTCCAGCCCTGGCTGCTGGCCACTTTAAGTGCCAGCAGATTTTCATGCCACCAGCTCAGTCTTCTCAACAGGCAAAATAAAACCACCTGAAAGTATTGCTGATAGAACTTATGCTAGAACATAAGTGTGTGAACTGACTCATTACCGGTGAGAGGAAAGCTAGTTGTGCAGAAACAGGGAGCTCTCATGAATGGAGAGTGTCCATAGGGGAAAGATGGCCCTCTGGAATGGACTGAGGAGAGCAGAAACAGCCACTGAAGATCGAGGGCATTTGGGAACAGGATGTCCAGGATGGAATCTGGGACAGCTAAAGTGAAAATGGCTTTCTTTTTAATTAAAAATTTCAAGCTACATTTATTTATTTTGTGATTGTGTGTGTGGTGGCCAGAGGACAACCATCAGGAGTTGGTCTTTCCTTTGCCATGTGGTCCTGAGGGGCTGAGAGGCTTTTGACTTCAAGGTGAGTGAGCGCTTCTACCCTCTGAGCCATTTTTTCCACCCATAAAGCAAAACTTTCTAAGAGATTGGGACAGCCATGGCTTTCAAAGACAGAATAATGCAAGAAAACTACAAAGCACCTCTTGGGTATGTCAAGCCCTTCTGTTCTGTCTCAGGGGCTCCTCAAACGCCTGTGCCTTTGTGCTGTGTATGTACCATGTGCATATAAGCATGCCTACATGTTAAAATAATATTTATATTAATGTTTTCCTAAGTGAGCTAAGACCTGAGGGACTCAGGAGGAAACACAGGCTTACTTATCCTTACTTATCCTTACTGATAGCCTGAGGAATCATAAAGAGGAAGGTGCTTTATAAGTAGTGATGTGACTCGACAGAAAGACAGAGACAGGAGATCAAGAGATGTGTCTGTTTGAGTCATTGTCCTTGGAGTGGTAGTGTCAGGGTGAAGTACTGCTCAGGCAAGGACTGTGGAACTACCAACCAAAGGAAAGAAAGCACTTTGGACTGGAATTGATTGGTAATGCCTGCTGTTTATGTTTGTTTGTGTATGTTTATGTTTATGTTTGTGTGTGTGTATGTGTGTGTGTGTGTGTGTGTGTGTGTGTGTGTGTGTTTGCTTGCAAGTGTATTGTATAGCAAAAAGTGGGTAGTGGATCTGCTGTGCATGGAGTTACAGTTGGTGGGTGTGAGCCCAGGGACCTGGGTGCTAGAAACCTAACTCAGGTCCCTGGACAGGCAGCATTCATTTTTAACTGCTGAACCGTCTCTCCAGCCCCTCAAAAATATTTTTTAATGATGGCAATTACACATCAGTTGGATTTGTTGAGTTTGGGGATTTTGGTGAAATATGCAAAGGAAAATGTCCTAGAAACAATGCAAAATGTAGGCTTGGATACTTAGGTCAGAATGGGCATCCTAGGCTTAGGAATCTTTAGTATGACATAGAAGTCTAAAAATGAGAGCCATGATGTAGAACGGGTTTATCAAGGAAAAGACCTAGAAGGAAAACATCAACAGTTCATGGCTGGACCTTGGAGAATGTCTCTAATCACAGGCTTGAAAGAAGACCTCTTTGCCTTGCCCTTACTGCATGATTGATTGAGGTCAGTAGTAGAAAAAACAAGCAAGATAATTTTCATATTATCTTTTCTCGGTGCTAATCACAGATAAGAAAAGAAGTATATTTCCTACCAGGGAAGAGGTGGCTTTATAAAGTATGGGCTGGAGAACTTTTAATATGCCTATGAAAGTCCATGCTAAGAAAACAATTAGTCACCATCATGACACGATCAAATTGGTCAGGGTGGGGCCTGTCCAATCCACTGCCTTTTCTTTACAGTTTACAGCATAGGCCTGGGGGCAGAACACTGCCACTGGGCCAGCCTGGGATGCAGACACCAGCCCAAGTAATAGTTTCTCATTGATCTAATCATGCCAGGCTCTGGCTTTCCATGTGGCTTGCCTTCGGGATGAAACACAGTTGTACTTGCTATTTTCTTTAAATCCTCACCTCAGCACATAGGGTCTGTTTTTCCCCCTCCCCAGTCCTTTGTCTTTTGACTAACCACTCCCTTTAAGTCACCCCTTGATTCTTCAAAGACAATTCTGCCTTTGTGTCTTTAACACATATGTCCTTAGGGTGTTGTAGTAAGGAAAACTCACACCCAAGTATGAGTTGCCGACACTGGAAGAATAATAGAAGATGTTTCCTGGAATTCATTTGTTCATCTATTTAACAAATGTTTATTGAGTGACTATTATGTTAACCAGCATTGATTGTGTTATGTCTTAGAAATATAGCAGTGAATAAATGACATTTTTGTTGTTCACGAAATGTGTAGACAAAGATTATGTAATGAGAAAGTGGTAAGTAAGAATAACACATAGTCTTTGAGGATGTTAGAAAAGTGATCATGGCTACAGCATGGACAAAGATCTTGTGTGATGACCACTCTTGTCACTTGACACAAGTGGGAAAAGGAAAACGCAGACGAGGAATTGTCTCCATCAGATTGGACTATGGGCATCTCTGTGAATTATTTTCTTGATTGATGATTGATATGGGATGCCTCAGCTGTCTGGCTGTGGTACTGTCCTTAGGCAAGTGGACCTGGGCTGTATAAGAAAGGTAACTGAAGGTGAGTCTGACACACCAGTGAGCAGTGCTCCTTTGTGATCTCTGCTTCAGCTCCTGCTCTCAAGTTCCTCTCGGGCTGCCCTCAGTGATGGAGTGTTGCCCAGAAGTGTAAGACTCAATAAACCCTGTGGCAGAAATTTCCCTGCCCAGTCTATTTTAAATATTGGTGCAGCAGGAGGCCTGTGATTGGGCAGGGAAAAGGGAGGCGGAGCTAAGATTGGGAGAGGAAGGAGCAGAGAAAATGGAAGCAGACATAAACCAGTGTGGCTTTAACCAGCTATAGGTAGATATGAAACCGAAAGGTTAGGATAATGGGATAAATTGTCTAATCTGTGTTGGCATCTTACTATTATCAGTTGGTATTGAAATTATTGTGTGGGTATCTTGGTATTTGAGTATTTGATGACATATAAATCTGATTGGTTAACTATAAGTATTAAGAGTTTTGATTTTAGTGAGCGGTGGTGGCGCACGCCTTTAATCCCAGCACTTGGGAGGCAGAGGCAGGCAGATTTCTGAGTTCGAGACCAACCTGGTCTACAGAGTTCCAGGACAGCCAGGGCTACACAGAGAAACCCTGTCTCGAAAAACCAAAACCAAAACCAAAACCAAACCAAAACAAGAGTTTTGATTTTACTGGGTTACTGGGTATTATGATATCTAATCGTGAGGATGGCGGTTATTACATGGGACTAGGTCTATCATCCGTGGAGGCAGCAGAGTTGGCGGGAGGATGCGGTAGCCACACCAACATCTGTGGGGGTTGAGGGGTGAGGGCCTGGGCGGGAGCCACTGAGACGGCCAGCCAGTGTTGAGCTCAGTGCGGGAACATGGTGGCAGAACCTGGAGCCAGCTGGATGCCTCATTTTTAATACCTCCCACTACAAAACCTTTTTTTCCTTGGGTTGCTTTTGGTTATAGTGTTGTTTATGGTAGCAGCAGAAACCAAGCAAGAACAGTGAGAACAGTGGGTTGCAATAGTCCAAATGCCCATGCATGAGAGTTTTGGTTTTCAGTTTGGTGTTATTGGGAAGCAGTAGAACATTTAAGAAGTGGGAATCTTCAAGTCATAAAATAAGGTGTATTCCATCTCAAACTCCGTATCACAGTGAGGCCCTGGCAAAGGCTGGTTAGTCATGGCTAGAAGCTTACAGCACTAAGGGTATACCTGTGACTAACCTTTCCTCCTTTTGACGTAATTCCTCTAATATATTGCTATAGTAAAGGAAAGTTGTCTGGCACAGGGCCAAGAAAAGGTATGGCTGGAGAAGCAGTTACAAGAGGTGGACCTGGGTGGTCAACAGCAGCCAGAGACCGAGGACCGAGTAAAGGCTCATTCTGAGGGCTGTGACGAGCTGGCTAATGTAGGCTACAGTTGTTTTCCCAGGCTGATCTCAGAGTTCCTGGGTTAAAGTCATCTTCCTCCCTCTGCTTCCCAAGAGTTGGGATTACAGGCAAACACCACTGTGCCAATCCTCTGCTAATGGCTTTAAACTGGAGATTGTCGAAAACAGATTTGTATTTTAGAAAGACCGGATTGTCACTGAAGTTTAGAGAAGACTAGTAGCCTGGAGACAAGTAGTCAGGGCTCAGCTTCGGTCATCCTTGTGTAGTTCCTGGTGACATGAGCTGCCATACTGTCAGCATGAAGACAGAGGGACAGAGCGGTGAGCTGGACAGGAGGAACAATGCTTGGCTGAACAGAGTCAAAGAATGAGGGAAGGATGCCTGCTTCTATCCTGGACAGAGATACTCCCTCGTGGGAGAATTATAGACTTTGGTGACCCAGGCCTATATAGCATGGACATTTTGGGGGTGTGAGGTGTGTGTCCATGTGCCTAAAATCCCTTTTGCAAACAGCCTCTATCCCAGTGTTTACTTGTCAGCACATGCTACAAGTGACAAGCTCATTTGCACTTACTTGTTCCATGGAGCTCTTTTGTCTTGCAGGGACCAGAAATGTCCCTGGGCTGAATGTTTTCAGAGTCCAGCAAAGGACCACAGATGTTTTCTAGGATTATTCAGTTATTGGCTATTTTCACCTTTATGATGACTTGAGTCCAATCCTCAGACACTCAGGATATAAAATTTTCCTCCATAAAATTTCCATTCCCTCTGGACCTCATTTTCTATTTTCCACCTCTTGTTTACAGTGTGAGGAGCTGACAGCTGCAGGTCTCGTAACAGCGTGACATACTGAACTGAAATGGCCTTCATTTACTACTGTTTATACAGAGCACTGGTAACATATGTACTCACATAGACACACACAGAGACAAAGACACACAGACACACACAGACAAAGATACAGACACACACAGATACACACAGACAGACACAGAGAGACACAAACACACACACACACACACACAGATATCCCCCACAGACACACAGACACAGACCCACACAGAGACAAAGATACACAGAGACACACAGAGGCACAGATACACATAGACACACACATAGGCACAGACACACATAGACACAAACACACAGACACACATACAAACACCCAGACACAGGTACACACACACAAACACACACAGACACACATACAGACAAAGACACACAGAGATACAGACACCTCCACACATTCATACAGACACAAAACCACAAATACAGAGACACACAGATGTCCATACACAGACACACATACAACCCCCCAGACACACTCATAGACACAAGCACATAAAGACACACACAGAAACACAAGCACACACACACACGCTTTAGTTTTGTAAAAGTAAAGTTGAAAGTGTTGGTTGCTGCAGCTCTAGCTAGTATGGCAGCTGAGGCAGAAGCATTGAAGTGTCCTCCTGTGGCAGTGACTGTTGCCCCATCCCGATACAATCGCCTACAGAAGTCCTTAACTTGCATTCTCAGCCCTTCACTGACACATTGCCTATCCCAGGCCCTGTGTTCAATTCTCAGCACCACAAATAGTAGTTAAAAACCAGTAAAGCACTGGAGAGTGGGGTGCTAATCCATGGCTGCACATTTGGAGATGGATCGCACGTCTCCTGCTGGAATCCCTGGGATGGTTGTCTTTCCCTGCAGCCCCAGAATGTAGATCACATCTGGAGCGCTACAATTATTATTACCACGAATATCTATAAAGCTAAACAAAGCAAAGCAAAACAAAACAACAACAACTACAAACACGTCAGAAAGTCAGACTCTCACACATGTAACAGTGTACAAACCCAAACTTCTGTGTGTTCCAGAGACCCCCTCATTGGAATAAAAGGCATTGGTGAGTCAGGAAACATCCCTCTCTTTCAAGTGAGTCTCCCAGCTACTCACATTGATAACCACAGTCAAGGCTAAGACAACAAAATGGAATCATTCTTCAATTCAAGGACAAGCACAATGTCAGGCTTAGTGGTATTTAGAAGATGTATCTCTACCAAAGTAGTGTCCTATCTGTTATATGTGTTTTCAGCTAATGGACAGTTGTGAACTATGGCCTAAAGGGTTTTGTGTCCCTGGAATTAAAATCAAACATGTTTTAGAGTTGTTATTATTATTATTACTATTTATCAAGGGGCTCCAGTTCCTGAGTTATACACTATGAGGACTGAGGGAGGTAGGCTGTGACAAAATCCAGGTGAAAGTGCTGCTTACACGACCCCAGGGGCTAGTGGAAGGACTCCATATGCCAAATCCATTTTTTTGAAGTCTGATGTCTTTCTAATTACAGATTGGCAGACTGGTGCGTGGTCCTGTTGGTGTTTCCTCAGAGTGTTGCTTGCTGTCTCATGAACAAGGTAGACAGAAAATTAGATACATGATTCTAATTTGTCACTGTAACTAAAGGCTGTTGTGACTATTCAGCTGCCCAGCTCGTACTGGAGGGAGGAACTCTTGGGTTGGGGATTTGAGGAGCAATCACACCTATGTGATGCCATGTGCATGGGTGCATGGGTATGTGCATGCCTCTGGGTGTGTGTGAGCATGTGTGTGTGTGTGTGTGTGAGCATGTGTGTGTGTGAGCATGTGTGTAAGCATGTGTGTGTAAGCATGTGTGTGTGGGTGTGTGTGAGCATGTGTGTGTGTGTGTGTGAGCATGTGTGTGTGTGAGCATGTGTGGGTGAGTGCATAGGTATATGTGTGTGCTTGTGCACATGCATGTGTGAGCATGTGTGGGTGCATGTATGGGTGTGGGTGTGTGTACAGTGCTTGAGGAGGCCAGAAGAAGATTCTCTGGAGCTGCAGTTACAGGTTTTGAGCTGCCTGATGTGGGGTCATGGGAACTGAGCATCAGTCTTCAATGAGAGTAGCAAGTGCTCATAATCACTGGGCCCTCTCTCCAGCCCTTGCATTTGACTTTTCCTTTAGGGGGATGCTAGAGTTTGAGCCCAGAGCCTCACACAGGCTAATCATGTGCTCTGCCACTACACTCCCAACCTCTTAGCAATTTTTAAATTGTCATCTAGGGACCAGTAGCATGTGCATCCCTGGGGAACTTGCAAGCAATGAACATTCTTGGACTCTCCCCATATAATCAGCCTGTGGAGGTGGATCCAGCAGGCTGTGTTTGAACTGCAGCTCAAGTCATTCTGACACTTATTAATGTTTAAGGACCACTCATTTAAATGAAGGGTAATACATAACCTTGAGTGTAAATGACACTGGGCTCCTTGTTATTCTGGAACAGTCAACTAACTGAACTTTTATCTTTGAAAACAAGCCCAAGGACACTAATGATAAGATGAGATTTGAAGTAAGCTGAGTCAACTAGGCATGTCAAAAGGTTGTCACATTAACGACAATAACAATAACAAAAAAGCTGGCTTTAAAGTATAGTCCCAGGGAGAGGCAAAGAGATTTCTGGGAAATGTAGTTTATTTATTAGAGGAATATCTTGCCAAGGAGAGGAGATTGGGGTTCTGGGAACTGTCTCCCTGGAGAGAGTTGAAGCTTTCCAGGGCACCTCAGACTTGGCTGCAGGCAAGCCATTTCTCCTGTTGCTGGCAACAGGTCTCGGGTGGGAGCCCATTGCGTTTCATCTCTGCATGTTTGTTCTGCTTGTTGAACACGGACTTTCATAGCATCTTGTTCTGTAATTCAAACCTGAGTTTATAATTAGGTCTGAAAAGGATTGGTTCCCAGGCAATTCCTTATGACTCTGGTAAAGACAGTTGCCTTTGCTTTGGCTTGTTTTGATGTAATTTATTGGAGAGGTCTGGAGCATTGCTGTTTCAAGTTATATTGGGCAGGCCTCTCTGCTTTGTAACTGGGAGAGGATGAGGGCTGAGTTCGGCTCTTGGGAACTTTGGATGGATGATGCTGGCACAATCTTGTCTTTCATTGTTGGAAAGTAAACTCTGAATTAGTCAATGTGTTTGAGCCCACCTGGCTCAAGTTTAGCTGTCTGGCCTGAGGAAAAGGTTTAACCAGCTAAATTACAGAGGCCAGAGGGTCTGCCTAACAGGACTCAACAGAAAACAATTACTGATGTGGTAACTCAAAGTTTCCTTTTTCAGATTTCACCAACAGAGACGAGAAACATTCTGGCTAATACACACACATAAAAATTTGGATTCGAGCCTGACTTCTCAATAGAGATGTCTCCCCCCCCCCCTAACATCTGGGTGTGTGACACCTGAGCGGGGGTGACATGAGCTGTTTGTAGGACTATCTATCGATGCACAACCGCATGACACTTTACTCAGTTTGGATTGTTTATACTTTCACTTCCAGTTTTCCTTGGAGAGAAGACTCTGCTGCTCTATAAAACGTGAGGACCGCTGTCTTAGATCGATGTGTACGGCCTCACCTGTATCACATAAGTTAATGATTCTATGAGTCCACAAGACAAACCTCAAACTGCGAGGGACTGAGGACCAGGGTTCCATTTGGTTTTGTGTAATGGCTGAGACTTCAGATGCTCCCCTAAACCCATAGTCAACCATTTAATTCTTCCTCAGCTTTTGCCCCCTTTAAAAGCTCTCCATGATTCTCCTTGTCTCCAAATGCCTGGCACCCAGTCAGATTGCCAAGCAGCTGCCCAAAAGACAGAGAAGATCAGTGGCCTTTCTCGCCGGCCATTCCGTCCCCAGCTATGAGGCCTTGTGGTTATTTGTCCAAGGTATGATCTTCTTAGCAACCTTGTCCCAGATGGAGTCATCTCTGCTGACTTCCTGGCTCTGAAAGCACAGAAAGAGCAATAAACAGTATCTTTTATTCATTTGTTATGCAGTATTCTCTCCCTCTCCCTCTCCCTCTCCCTCTCCTCCCTCTCCCTCTCCTCCCTCTCCCTCTCCCTCTCCCTCTCCCTCTCCCTCTCCCTCTCCCTCTCCCTCTCCCTCTCCCTCTCCCTCTCCCTCTCCCTCTCTCCCCGCCCCATGTAAAGATCTAACACAAGGCCTAACATACAGGCAAATGTCCTGAGCTACACTCCAGCGTCTAGTTTTGTTGATTTCTGTGGTTGCATACTGTTATGTATGTGTTCTTTTAAATCAACACCTTTTTTTATTCCTTTGATTCTTCAACAGGGTCATCAGAAGAAAGAGAAGGCACACATGTGTGCTGAACATTGTTTATACCACCATTTAAAAAAATTATTGTGGGCTGGAGAGATGGCTCAGTGGTTGAGAGCACCGACTTATTCTTCCAGAGGTCCTGAGTTCAATTCTCATCAACCACATGGTGGCTCACAACCATCTGTAATGGGGTCTGATGCCC
This sequence comes from Arvicanthis niloticus, assembly GCF_011762505.2. Lineage (NCBI taxonomy): Eukaryota > Metazoa > Chordata > Mammalia > Rodentia > Muridae > Arvicanthis > Arvicanthis niloticus. Next base: position 14,425,933 of record NC_047670.1, on the reverse strand, counting down.
TCTTCTGACGTGTCCGAAAAGAACAATGATATGTGTATATATATATATATATATATATATATATATATATATATATCTTAAAAATTATTGTGAAGTCATTATGTATTTATCAGAAGTTGCAAAAGTAGTAGAAAGATTTTTCGGAAGCATTAGGGGAAATCACCTAACTTTATTGCATTAGGTATCAAAGTTAGGAAACTGGTGCTGATGCAGCTCACAGAACATGTGCAGACTTTGGCAGGCTTTCAGGCATGTGGGTAAAGTTCCATGCTGTCTGACCACATATGGATTCTTGGAGCCATCAGTCAGGATGCAGAGCTACTCCATCACAAAAGCCCGTGTTCTTATCTTTCACAGTCATGCCCCTGCCTCCCCTCACCTGAAGCCTCTAGAATTCTCTAATCTGTTCTTTGACTCTATAATTCTGTCATTTTTGAGACCATTGCAAATGCAATCATATAATATGTAAATATTTGATAAGGCCTTTGATTTTCTCCTCTCGACACAATTCCTTTTGAGGTCTACCTGTGTTGTTTTCTGTATAGGTAGTTTGTTATTCTTGCTGGCAGCGTGCTATTCCATAGTCTTTATTACTGTCTAACAGCTAAGGAGCACCCTTTGAATGGTTTCCTATTTGAGAGAGTTACAGGTAAATACTCTGAATTTCTGACAGATAAAAACTTAAACATAAAATAAAAAGACCCGATAAATGTTGAGAATAACACTAATGTGTGTGTATGTGTATATGTATGTATGTGTGAATATGTGTGTGTATGTATGTGTGGATGGATGTGTGTGTATACATGTGTGTATGTATTTATGTGTGTCTACAAGTGTGTATGTGTATATGTGCTCACACGTGTGCATGTGCGAGAGCCAGAGCACAAGTTGGGTCAATGTAGGCTCTCATGCATGTTAGACATTCACTGTTTCAGATACTGCCTTTTTTCTTCAAAAGGAAAACTTGGCTTGAGCATTACCGCTCACTGGTAAAGTCTTGCTTGCAGATACCTTTGCTTACCTTTAAACATGAGCCATGAGCTGACATCAGAGCATATCTGTGTGTGTGGGTAAGGCAGCAGATCTGCTCTTGGTTCAGCTAGTTACTTAGAGATTTCACAGCCTTGGTAAGAATAAGCTTTGTTGTGTGATAAGACATTCGTCTCTAAGGTGTGTGATGAGACATGGTCTCTAAGGCTATTCTGTACAACTGTTTGGCCAGCTACAATGGAGTTATAGGTCATTTGTCTAACACATAATTTATTGTTTGAGATTTATTTAATGTCTTTTACAAAGCCATGCCTAACCACACAAAGAACTTGATGGTATTATAGAGATGAGTTTTAGGCATCAATAACTCTCTTAACAATAGTTCCAAATATCATGAAGGTTTTTGTTTTGGTTCAAATGTTTCCTTTTGACAGGGTCTTACTATGTAGTGGGCCTGGAATGCATTACATAGACCAGGCTGGCCCCAAATTCACAGAGGATTTCCTGCCCTGCCTCCCAAGTGCTAAAATTAAAGGTGTTTGCCAGTTTGCCTGACTCACAAAATTATTTGAAAAGACCTGTTTACTCAACTGCTTAATCAATAGACATTTACTGAACACATAGTAAGTGCCAGACAGGATTTTTTAGGTACTGGGAATATAAAGACACTTTCTTTCTGGATATTGATCTGAACAATGTTGCTATAGAAACCTACAATCAGGATTTTATGTGGACATATACAGTTCTTGGCTATTTGTGTCAATATGAGGAACAAGGCTGTAGGGACAGACAGAGTCTGCCAGGTTTTCTGAGTAGCTGCCAGACTGACTTCCAGGCTGGTTTTGTGTTCCAGCAGCTGTGATAAGCTTTACTTTATGGAGACAGGACCCTCAGCTTGCATTCTCCTGCCTCAGCCTCCCAAGTACTAATGCCACCAACCCTAAACAGCAGAAGTTTCTGTCACCTCTCCACGTTGCTCCTCTAGCATTTGGGTTGTAGTAGTTTGTGTTGTATGTCTGCTAGGAGATGGATGGTGGTTTCCTGTGGCTTTAGTTTGTGGTTCTCTGAAGATGTATGTTGAGTCTCTTCATCTGTCTGTCTGTCTATGTATCTATGTATCTATCTATCATCTATCTATCTATCTATCTATCTATCTATCTATCTATCATCTATCTGTCCATCCATCTGTCTGTCATCTGTTTTGAAACAGGGTCTCAAGTATTCCAGGCTGGCCTCAAACTTTCTATATAGGCAGTGATGACCTTGAATTTCTAGTCTTCCTGCCTCCACCTCCTGGTTACTAGGGTCAGTATCACCAAGACTTCTCCTGCAGTGCCAGAGGTCCCATCCAGAGCTTCATGCACACGAGGCCAGCGCTCAGCCAGAGGATGTGCTTCCTTGGCCTCTCTCCTGACCTATTTTCTTAGTGAAGCGAGATCTTTTCAGCTTTCTGTCCTCTGCTGAGCAGGATTGTTTGTTGCCTTATATTGAGTTTTAGAATTCCTTGCATGTTTTGGGTATTTTGGTTCTTTATCAGACATGCCTTTTGCAATGATTTTTTTCCTCTTAATGGAGGAATATTTTTTTCTTAATGGAGCTTCATTTTTGTTTTGATTTTTGATGTATACATTTTCTCCCCAGGAAGTGAACACCAGGGTTTGAAACAAATAGAATTATCAAAAGAGTACTACACCTTTATGGCAGTACTTGCTTTACAACCAAAAATTCAGTAACACATCTTGTTACTTTTCTGTAAGGTAAGTAATAGGAGCCCAGCAATCTTATTTGCTTATAGTGTTTGACAAATACGAGATAAAATCAATATGTTGGTTGATTTATAATTAATTATATCAATTTAATTATTTTGAGTAATTTCTGTGGTACTTTCCTGAAAGTATTTCATAGTGAGTTTTAATTATGCATTTAAAATTTGAGTCAACATGTGATTTTGAATTTTCAAATGAATTAATGAGGCCGGGAAGATAGCCTCTTTAAGAGTTTTTTTTTAAAATTGATAAATCGCTGAAGTTTGAAAAGGCCGAGAGTCTGACCGCTGTTTGGGTCATTTGGCAGACATTTTTCACAACTCCAATAAGCTGTGTTCCAAATTTTGTCTAAAGTGCATTTGTAGCATGTGCTGATTAGAAACATTTTACTCAAAAGAAAATTGGCAGGTGTGCAATGAAATTAAGATTGATACAATTTCCTTAACTGTGTATAAGCCTAAAGGGCAACATGACGAAAGAGATACATAAGTAACAGATGGTAAGCTAATGACCTCGAATTTACTGTGTAGCCAAGGATGACCTTGAGCTCTTAACCCTCCAGCTTCTGTCTCCAAAATGTTGGAATTATAGGCTCATGCCACAGACCCCAGATGATAGAAGACGACATAGTGGGAGCGTGAAGCAGTCGTAAAGCACCCTGCCTACAGTGGGAGCATGAAGCAGTTGTAAAACTCCCTGCCATTCAAGCACAAGGACCTGAAGATTGAAGACCTGAGTTTGGTCTCCAGTTCTCATGCAAAGCTGGGCACACTGGAGCCAGGAGAAGGGAGCAGAGATGGAGCAGACCCTTCTAACTCACTGGCCAGCCCGCCTAGGTGCATGAATAAGCTCCAGGTTCAATAATAGACCAGGTCTCACAAAACAGGGTGAAAACTTACAGAGGAAGATATATTGACAGAGACAGACACAGAGAGACAGGAGACGGAAAGAGAGGCAGAGACAGACAGAGACCCAGGAACAGAGAGAGACAGAGTCAGGGAGACAGAGATGAGAGAAACACAGTCAGAGACAGAAAGACAAAGTTGGAGAGTATAGCACATAATAGGAACTGGTGATCTAGCCCAGTGGTAGAGTTTTTACCTAAAAAAATTTCTAATCACTGCCAACATGAAGAAGAAGTTGCTACAACAGGACACAATTCTGTAGGAACATCAGGAACAAATGGAAACATGGGACTGGAGAGATGGGTTAGCAGGTAAAGGTACTTGCCACCATGCCTGACTACCTGGGTTCTGTCCTTAGGACCCACATGGCAGGAAGAGACAGCTCCTGAAAGTTATCATCTGACTTTCACATGTGTGACATGGTACACACATGTACTTGCACACATATAATGTAAATAAAACATAAAAGGAAACACAAACATTTTGAAAGAAAGGATAGCTTAAGTTTTTCATTTCTATTTTAGGTAGTAATAGATAACAACCAACCACTGTAGTATTTAAATTTAGATACATTTGCCTTTCATAGAATTCCCATCCATGCAGTGTGCCAGGTTATGTGTATTTATCTGTGCACACATATGACAAAAGTCTAGGGTGCTGTTATCTTAAACCTTGATTGTCATTACTCCTGGTGATTCTGATCTGGAACGCTGTAGACCGGATCTTAAGTCAGCTCCATCCGCTTGTGGAATATTGTATTTTGGCCACTCTGATTAGAGTCTTTGTATTTTAGTGCCCATGAGAAGGAAGTACAAGGCATGATGATGCACACTTATAACCCTAGTACTGAGGCGATGAAAGCAACAATATCAGAAGTTCAAGGCCAACCTCAGAAACATAATGATGTGATTATAATAATGATATATTAATACATGTATTAAAAAGTCATAATCAAACACATTATCACGCGTAGCTACTGTATTTTCTCAAAAATAGAGAAGGCCCTGAAGTTCATCTTTTATAGAGTCAACATGTATCAATTCATTAATTTCATTAATTATATTTTGCAGATCCTATGACAATTAGCAGCCCGCTGCAGTAAGAGGGCCAGTCTGTAACGCCCATCTTTTGAAATGGCATCCCTATCAGGACCACTTTGAATGTGTAGATGATGAAGGTCTGCTGGTTACATTTCTCACCCATAAGGTTAGAGAATGAAATAAATTTCCTCAGGTTCCTCAGATCCTGTACTTGGTTTCATCGTTGTGGTTTGAAAGTAGAAAACATCTTGAAAATATGACCTGGTAATGATTTCAATGTTTTTTTTTTTTTCAAGTTTTCCTTTCTTCGAAAAATCTGGAATGGTTGATTATTAACACAGCTTCACTATTAAAAATTTTAAGATGACTCTCCACAGCTAACTGAGGAACTATTAACACATATATTATAAAATATATAAAATATGTTATATATCAGAGGAATTATTGGCAGAACCTTGGAACGGCTGCTGAGGGGAGGGAGGATCAGTTTTCTTTAAGCCCCTGGTAGGTTGACCATGCTCCCCCACGGGCTTGCACCTACGAGCATGTGTGCAGCACAAATTGGACTCTTTGGGTTAGTTTTAAAAAGGGGTGGACCCAAAATTGGAAGTTGATTTGGTAGGAGTTATGAATAGCAGTGGATGATGAATAGGACCAAAATGCATTGTACAAAAGCATGAATAAAAATACAATATTAAGAAGTTATGGAGATCTGAAACAAAATGGTGAAAGGAGTTGTCGTAACATTTTCATCTCTGAGATTTGAAAAGCAGACAGGGTAGTCTCTTGAGTTTCGACAGAGACAATGGAATAAGGAGCTCCCCCCACTTACCACTGTACATGCCAGAACCACAAATGGCAGAACTAAAATTGCTTTGTAATCAAGATGCCCTCTGTACTGAACTACAAGCCGATAGCACAGCCATTCCATGGCCTGCATGGGCCTTAAGAGAAACAGCTTCTTTAGATTACTAGTTAACACACACAACAGCATATTCCAAAACCCTTCCTGAGTAAATTCGATGTCGTAGTTACCTATCTAATCAGTCAGTCTGACTAGAAGCATTTACAAAATGTGGAACAAATTCTTAGATAATGGTACAAGGTTGGCGGTCTATTAGGACAGCCAGGATCTTTTCCTTCTGGGCAGAATAACGGTGCCTTTATCTTTTCTGCAGAAAGTTGGCAGCTTTGCTGAAGGATGTTTCTCAATTTTAAAGTGCAAATTTGTGAGCGTATCGCCTACTTTCTGAAGCAAATACATTTTCTTCTCTGGATCCGTGTAGCTCCTTGCAGTAGACAGGGTGCTGTTGGTCATGTGTGAAGAAGCTTTGATGGAAACCACCTCACATTCCTGAGAGGACTAAGGAAGGCACTTTGTTGAGTCCCACTGAGAGAAAGGGACACCTCCTGACCTCCCGGAGAGGAAGACTTATGTTGTTTCCCTTGCGAGGTGAAAGAGTGCCTGTTGCTTTCCCCAACAGAAAACCTATCTCTCTCTTGCCTGTGCCCTTAGTCAGACCACCTGCAGTCTTGTCTGTTCCCTGACCTACTGGTATTGTTTGCAGCAGCTGAAAACCAGTAGTTTCTCACTCCTGTGGTGACTTCAAAGTCTGGATTTTAAGGGCATTATTATCTTGAAGATTATACTGCCACATCTAGAGTCCTTGAGGGACTAATTTTTCTCTTTCTCACAGTAAGAATACATGAGGAAAATGAGGTGAGTTTTTTTGAACCTTCTTGGTCTTTGACATATTTTAAAGCATCCAGGAAAGCCTGTGTGATGGTCCTGCTTGTGTTCCTTAGAGAAATTAAATGCTTTCTTTTACCGGAGGCTCCTAGAAGTCCTAAATTATCCAAACAGCAGCAGGGCTTAAAGGCTCAAGGAGATTGAGTGGACCACTGGATCTTACCATGCTGTGCCTCTGGAGGGGCTGTGCTATGGAGTGTCCACCAGAGATGACCACTCAGACACAGTCTATAGCCAATTGAAAAGTCTTTATTCCAGCTGGCTGGAACTACACTCAGGTATCCGGGACCCAAGTGGGACTCAGCACCAGCAGGGGGAGCATTGCTCCAGCAAGCAGTTTAACATAACCTAAGAGGAGCAGTTAATTGGATGGGTTGATTTTTAAACATGAAGGAAGTTTAACAGCGCCTAAGATAAGTTATTTGGGGGCATCATGAAGTTGGTTTTCTAGAATAGAGTTGGGTAATTTTCCATGGGGCTTACCACCAAGGAGATCGAATTCTAGTCAAGTCTAACATAGCCTTAGCAAGAACACAAGATGGAGGAACAGAGGTTCCCTTTGCAGTCACAGTCCCGCTGGCTCTATGCGCAAGAGTCAAATCATTGACGTGTCTTTTTCTAGGGTGACATATTTGGTTCAGGGCCAGTAACTTAACCGAGTTTATTCTCTCTTTGATGTAGTTGGCCATGCAGTCAAGGATTTGATGTTCCACCATTAGCTTGATCAGTTGTCTGGCTAATGCTGACAATAAGGTGGTCATCCATGGCAACCAGGTGAACAGACTGCCTGTGTTTCTCTCTCAGAAGGTAGGTTTGCACAACTGCCCTCCATGTAGTTCAACCACACTCTAAAAGCAGGCATAAAAGGACCGAGGTCTACATGGAACTGGCGTTGCTCATCTGCAGTCAGATTCACTATCACCTTCTCTGTGTCTATTAGTCTTAGTTCCCAGTTCCAGATAGGGGGACAGTGAGGGTTGTAGGTTCCCATCCTTATACAGACAGAAAGGAAAAGGGTGAACATAGTGTTCTAGATTAATGATCTTGGATCATTCTTATCTTTAAGGATCTGGAGTCTGAGTGATGGTCCAATTGTGATTGTTCTTAGATATCTTCTTTAATTGAAAGCGATGAATCCAGGGAATGACACCAGCCACTTCCACAGCAGTCAGGATGGTGACAGTAACTGGATAGGGTCCCTTCAAGCCATGCTCTGGAGTCTAGATAAGGATTCTCTTTATCCAAACCAAGTCTCCTGGCTGGAAGACTTGGGCAGGTTCAGAGGTGGGAGATGGCAGGATTCCCTGCAAGATCTTGAGAAGGGAGTAATTAGACATTTCTTTCTGAGGAGTATCTTAGAGTTTGGGAAGGATGGGAGGTAGTCTCCCAAATATAACTTTAAAAGAAATAAACCCCATAGGTAAAGAGTACATCAAGCCTTGGGCTGGACAAAAAGGAGGGAGGTTGGCCCAATTTCCACCCTGACCAATCTGGTTACAGTCTTCCTAAGGGTTCTTTTTATCCTTTCTCCCTGATTTGAGTACTGTATCTCAGTCATGAAAGTTTGCCTGTGCACCCCAAGTCAGTCACCTAGGCTACCACCTAGAGGAAGGAGAGTGGACACTCTCATGACTGCATCTCAACCATCCTGCAAATCCCGGCTACCACACTGAAAAAACAAGTATGGGAATTGCTGGGGTGGTGAATAATTCTGGCTTCAGACAGAGACAGGCTTTATCAAACAATGGTGGTAGTTAGTTTTTGAACCCCTTCTTTGGCCTATTTCCCCATTTCCTCTCCTGTCTGTTTCCCTAAGGGCAACATTCGCCACACAGGAGAGTTTTCCTGTCTGCCTGTCGCTCAATCTCCGCTGTTCTAAACTTGTGAGCAATTTCCAAAAGTTGAGACCTATTCATCTTTTCAGATCCCTCTAATTTCTGGAGCTTTCTCCTTATGTCTGGGACTAACTGCATGACAAAGGCAAGGCTAGTGGTTTGTTGGTTTGCGGAGCATCTGGGTCTGTTGGAGTAAATGCACTGTATGTCTCACAGAGCCTTTTCAGGAACCCAGTGGGAAATTCATCAGGGCCTTGAGTGAGTGATCTGAGAAACCTCAGTTAAGTCGGTAGGTTTTCTCCCTGCCACTTTTAATCCTCCCAATAATGGCTGGCAAAAAAGCATGTAATGCCTTCTTACCTTCCTTGATATTATGATCCAAACAGGGTTGGGTAGACAGAAAGGTTCACTCCATCCAGGCATCAGGCAGTGTCCCATGGCTCAGTCCCAGAGCCAACTTCCTACTGTCCAGCAGGACTGTGTCTGTCTCCTCTGCTGTAAACATATTGTTCAGGAGCTACCAACAAATTACCACCCCAGTCGGCTGGCTTGTATAGAAAACAAGCTGATAAGAGCCTGCAGTTTCTCTGAAAAGGGGTGGGGATTGAGTCTTCCAGTTATACAAGTTACTGGTAGAGGAGACAAACCATGAGTGAGGAAGGAGTTGAACATCCACTTTCTCCATCCCCATGGGCAGCTGGCAGAGCCACCCCTTTCCTTGGGTACAAGCAGCTACTTAGAGGGGTCTGGGACAGAGCAGAGAGAACACAGCTCAGAGAGCTACTTACTCTTCCCTGTGCTCATTCTGATTAGATCACAGCCCCACCCCCACCCCATGAGAGTACGGTCCCCCCCCTGCCTCCACATGGGGAACAGGGCCAGGACCTTAGGACCATAAGTAGGAGTCAAGTGACTAAACAGATCAGAAGGGAGCACTCTGGAGCTGAAAGAGGAGGAAGGTCAATTTCCTCCAGAGGTACTGAGAGAACAGGCAGAGATTTGGGGTTTCTCTAGGTAATCTGGCTGTAGCTAAAGGGTTCGGATCCCCAATAAAAGACAGAGATCTCAAGTCAGAGGGGAATGTGTGTCTTCCACTAGAGAAAGCCACTGGTTAGTAGTGGGAAACTGGGGGGCTGAGGTGTACCCCACTGCTCAAGAATCAGCATTTTCATAGAAACAGCAGCTAAGGAAGCATAATGGTGGCAGCATAATGGTGGGTGGGTGGCCACTGCCCTTGTGCGCAGTGCAGTCTAGGGGAAGCAGAGGCTGCGTTTAGGGATGGCTCACTCCCCTTCCATTTTAAATCTGCTTCTCCAGCCAACAGAACTAACCAACACACAGAGAGACATGTGGTAAAGACATTCAGAGGTGGCTACCACAGATTCATACACCCAAATAGACCAGGGGAATCCAGTCCTGTTAACAAGATCTACAGTCATATATAATCTTCCCTCTTGTGTCCTAACCAGGTGGTATCTCCTACTGGCCAAATTAACCTCCGAGATGTTCAGACCAGATGTTGTTCAATTTATGTTGGGGGCGGGCTAGCGGTGTCAGGTACCTTCAGTGTGCTCAACAACACCTGGCCAGAGAGAATTTTCTATGGGTCCTAGACCTTCTTGGGGTGTGCATTTCTTAGGAGACTTCTCCAGCTGGCATAGTCTTCCCTGATCTTGGGGGTCTTGAGGCCCCTAAATGATGAGATCCAGTCTTGGGGATCTCAGTAGGATTCATAAAAGAGGGAGTCCACCAGAGATGACCACTCAGACACAGGATAGCCAATTAGAAGTCTTTATTCCAGCTGGGATTACACTCAGGTATTCAGGACCCGAGTGTGGCATTTAGAGTAAGGGGTTCTTAAAGGCAAAAACCACATTCCAGCATCTCACTCAGCAGCTGCATGGGAAGGTTTTCTCCAACAGGTAATTTAATAGAAGCTAAGATAAGTTATCTGGGGCATCTTGACCATGAGTCCTAGAATAGAGTTGGGTAATTTTCCACGGGGCTTCCCACCAAGGAGATCAAATTCTATTTAAACCTAACATGGCCTTAGGTTGAAGGCCATGTTAGCAAGAATACAAGATCGAGGAACCCCTACACTGTCTTTCTCTGTCACAACTGGACATTTGATGGAGATGAGAGCATTAATGTCAAACACTTTGGGAGATCAGGTTGAACACCTAAAATAGTTGCCTCTGGTAACTCCATGGGAGCTTTTGTGACTATAGGGAGCCCCAAAAGGAATGGAGAGAGTCCCTCACCTTTGAACAGACCCCAAAAGCTTGGCCAAAGCACATCAACTGCTGAGGTAACCTGAGGAAGAAAGGCTGTTTTTCAATTTTTTAAAATTGTGCAGGGCTACACAAGGCCATTTCCATCTCTCTCTCCTTCCTCATCAGTCCCTCAGACAGTTTACTTCTGTTTTCACGCCATCTGTATATACTGTAGGACTAAGCAAAGGAGAAAAGTCATAGCTGTCAAGTCTGTGATGGCAGCTGCCACTCACTGAGCCAGACATGTTGCTTGCTTAGTAAGATGGTTTTAAAAACTACTCCATGTGGCAGGACAATTTGATAACAAAAGTGGCTGTAGCTTATGTTCAAGGTTCATCAGCAAGGAATGATCAGAATTTCCTCTCTCTCTCTCTCTCTCTCTCTCTCTCTCTCTCTCTCTCTCTCTCTCTGGCAGTGTGTTCTGAAGCCTTGATTATTTTTCTTAATCTCCAAAATGGAATGAAATGACCTTTATTTGTAAAGTTCTAACTCACAAGGAGAAACTTGGGCCAGATCTTCTGTGTTTTGTTTGGCCTGAAAACTTGAAATGGATGATCACATTTATACATACATACATACATACATACATACATACATACATACGTATATAATACACACACACACACACACACACACACACACACACACACACACATCACATCACATATAAAAATGTAAACTTCTAGTCTCTCTCCAGAAAAGTCAGAAGATTTTATAACTTTCAGCCTGGCTCCTTAGAAAAATAACAGATGGGCAGGTTGGAAACTCCTACCTGAGGAAAGATTCTCTTCCCATCGGTAGGGTGGCCAGCACACCTGAGTATCTTCTGTGAACCCAGAGCATGGAAGCCTAGTTCTGCCTGGCTGCTATACACACACCAGTGTTTGATCTCTAGACTGAGATTTTTGTTTTGTTTTCACGTATGTGAGTGTTGTGGAAAGCCCTGGTCTTATATTTTGATGCTAATTCCACTTTCCTAGGAGGGGCTGCAGAGGAGGAGTGAATCAGTATAGAGGTGACTTTGGGAACCATCTGCCCACCTTAATTTCTGAAATAAAGGCTAGAGCCGGTGATTGGGCAGTAGAAGGGGAGGTGGAGCAAAAAAGTTTGGAGGAGAGGGAGAAGGAGAAAGGAGAGAGAAAAGCGAGATGGCAGGAGCTGTTACCCTTGTGTCTCTGGCAGTTATTTCTATCAAGGTTAGGTAATTGTGTTAACAATTCTAATTGTGTGGCCATCTTGTGTATTGAGTATTTGCTGATATATAAAGCTATTTGATTAATCTTAAACATTAAGAGTCTTCTTTCTACCGGGTACCAGGAGGATGGTCATTATTGTCTGTGGTTGAGCTGAGCACTATAAGGGTGGTGGAGTTGGTCCAGGGCCCATGCATAGAGCCATGGATTCCATGGAGCTGACTGGTGGAGGCAGCAGCCACACCAACGTCTAGTGGGTCCCGGGCTGGTGCTTCTGGCCAGCCGGGTGTCGCCTTTAGTGTGGGAACTTAGAGCAGGAACATGAAGGCCGGGAGCTAGCTGGACCGCCTGCTTTTCTAATACCTCCCGCTACATGTGGGTGTGCTGGATAGTTTTACGTCAACTTGACATAGGCTCGAGACATTTGAGAGAAGGGAACCTCAATTAAGAAAACACCTCCATAGGATTAGGCTGTAGGCAAGCCTGTAGAGCATTTTTTAAATTAGTAATTGATGGGGGAGGGCCTGGCCCATTATGAGTGGTGCCTTCCTGGCTGGTGGTCCTGGATCTTACAAGCAAACTAAGCAAGCCAATTAAGTATCAGCTCCTACTTCTGGCTCTTGTCCTGTTTAAGCTCCTGCCCTGGTTTCCTTTGAGGAGGAATTGTGACGTGGAAATGTAAGCCAAACAAACCCTTTCCCTAAGTTGCTTTTGTCTTGGCACTTCACTGCAGCAGTAGTTACCATAACTAAGACAATGCATGTTTTGCCTGCATACATGTCCGTTTACTACTTGCATGCCTGAAGAAGTCAAAGGGAGGAGTCAGATCTCCTGGTTAAGTATGGAGTTAAATTGTGAGCTGCCATGTGTGCTGGGAGGTTGACCTGGGGTCCCCTGAAAGAGCAGCCAGTCTTTTCACTATGAGCCATCTCTTGATCCCCTAGCTTTCATGTGTTTCTTGGAAAAAACATTCATTATTTCCAAATCATTCAGAGAGACAGCCCATTCCCAGGTATGACCTGCTCATGCCTCATCAAAAGGATAGAATCTGGGAGCTATTTTCTGGTGCACACACAGACAGGCCACTTTCTAATGATTTTTATTTGGCAGAATCAAGTCATAAGCATCTTGATGAATGATACAGTTACACTTGTGGGTTTTATTGGAAGGCCATCAAGCAGGATTGCACATGTGGTGTATTCATTTTGTGGGGCTGTTATAACAAACTAGATGAAACCTGGAGGCTTAAGGCAGAAGAGGCTTGGGCTTGTTACAGAGTTGCAGGTCTTTAATCCGAGCACTTGGGAGCCTAGGCTAGGGAGGGGAGAAGTTCAAGGCTAGTGTGGGCTATGTAGTAAGACTGTCACATAACCAAACACAGAGATTTTATTTCTTCTCAGTTCTAGAAGTTTAAAATGAAGGTCTCTGGACAGGAAAGAGTGCTCAGTCACACCTGGGACATCTATGTTAATTCCTGTCAGACATTAGGATGTAATGTTCCCTTGCCTCTTCACCTTCTGGTAGCTCTAGACATCTCCTTGCTTGTGGCGTATAATCCCTACCTATGTTTTTCCATGAACTTCCTTTTAGAACTATCTTTTATTAATCCTTTGACAATTCTGTACATTATACAGTGCATCTTGATCCCGTCCGTTTACAACTCCTCCCCAGACAACCTTCAGTCCATCCCTCCTCAGCTCCACACCCCCTCACACACCCCCAGCCACTGGACATAGGCAGTGCTGTCACTAGAGAGCGATGTGAGCGTGCTGTCTGGGACTTGTGCAGGTAGCTATAGCTGTAATCACTTCATGAGAGCATCAACCTAACGTCCAGAAGACAATATCATAACACCCTCCCCATCCTTCATCCCTCAGGCTCCTTGCCCTCTCTTCTCTGATGTTCCTGATTCCTGCAGGACTTGACATAGCTGCCCCATGTGTGACTGAGCACTCTCCCGTCCTCAGCACCGGCACGTATGAGTCCGTGCATCAACACTGCTGTTTCCTGCAGAAAACATGATCTTCTCTGTGGCTCAAATCCCCTTCTGTCTTCTCTTCTAAGGAGACTGGTTATTTTGATCCAAGCCTCATCTGGATTACTCAGGATGATCTCATCTTGAGATCAGGTATTTAGCTCTACGTGCAAGGGCTCTATCCACATAAGGTCACATTCACAGGTTTCAGGTAAACACAGGTGGGTGGTAGTGGCACCATTTAACCCTGTAACTTGGTTAATAATTTTATTCTTAGCTACACATAGGAAGTGTACTCTATGAGTCTCTAAGAAGTTCCTGGGGGAGTCTGCAGTGATATAATGTGGGCCTCACTCTGGAGAAGCATGCCTTGAGCTTGCTAGCCAGAAGAAGTGGAAGCAGGAAGGTTAATGGTCTCTCACCCAGGCTGTGAGATTTGTGTTACAAAACTCTACCAATGCTTCTTTGAAGCTTAAACAGCCTTAACTCAGGCACCGTCTGCGATGTCTAAAGCTGACTTCAATACAAGTTTTTTGTTTGTTTGTTTTTAGACAATAAAAGTTGTCTTAGCAGCTCTCTGATTTATTCTGCCTTCAGAATTATGCATGAGAGGTTTAGGTGTAGTTGGAATTTGGCAAATTTCTGGCATCACCCAATCATCCAAAAGCTGGATTCTAGGATTATCACTGCTGATGAGGCTGTGTGTGGTGCCAAGGATGTGTCATCCTGTGGAAATGGAGGCCAGGTTCAGTGAGGTTTTCAAGATAGCATGTCCAGTGCTGTCAAAAGTTACTGCAAATGAGAATGTTGCACTAATAGTTAAAGTTCCTGACTCCTGCCGGCCACCATGCAGCAAGGGCAAATGGAAGCCATCCAAAAGCCCACCTGCCATGTGACCCACCTAATGCTGGTGCCATAATGGTGTGCAAGCATTTGGTGGAGAGATGGGAGAGAAAGAGAAGCTGATCAATTTGTGCACTATGAAGGGGCAATGCTAGAGACTTGAGGGTGGCAAGGAACAGTCTGATGTTTGTAGCCTGCCCTGAGGCCATGGTGAGGTCCTGGCTCATGCTAGAGCTGAGGGGCATGTCTGGGTCTGTGGCACTGCAGTAGTGGGGGGTCTGTATCAAATCTGTGGCCCATGCTACCACCAAACTCCATGTGGAAGTCCTTGATCTGGGCTTCTGCCTGGAATCATGTTGATGTCTAAGGGCTGTACAGAGTTGGCTACACCCCCTACCCCTGGTTGTGGCACTCGGGAGAACTTGCCTAATTCCTCCTTTGGGCAGCACAGTGGAGCTGGCCCCAAGAACAGGAGAGCTGTCCCTGCCCCTTACTGGCTGTGGCACTGGATTGAGATAGTATGGGCACAGGAAAGCTGGCAAGCTGAATAACTCAGCTACAACCCAGGCCCAGATCCAAGATTTTGGGTTGCCCCCCACCCACCCCCATCCCATCTATGAACTCCTGGAGCATGCACATAAAGGGGCCAGTCCTGGAGATCCAGAGCTGCAGTGTCTCCATGACACAGAGGATTACCAGAGAGGAGTCCCGATGTTGATCCAGTATTGGAAGTGTAGCAGCAGCCAGAGGCCTCAAACTAGACCAACGACTCATTGTAATAAACATTTACAAGCAAAGATGTTTGGACAAAAGGATATACGGTGTGACACACTGTGACACATTACAGCTTTCACAGAGAGATGTTTTTCTGGGGTTTCTGTTTGTTTGTTTTGCTTTTTGTGGGAGAGGTTGCAAGGGTGGAGGGTAAATATGAAGGGATGGGGAGATAAGTGGGATTGGGGTGCGTGTTGTGAAATTCACCAGGAATCAATAAAAAGTTCAAAAACATAGCTAAAGTTTCTTATGCTCATCCCAGCTGTGCACAGCACTAGGCTTGGCTAGTACCACTTGTATTCTTTCCTCCTCCCTCATTTTATTTTATTTTATTTTATTTTATTTTATTTTATTTTATTTTATTTTATTTTGTGTGTAGGTGCAGGTGGAGATGCAGGGGCAGGCGCAGGTGGAGGCGCAGGTGGAGGCGCAGGTGGAGGCGCAGGTGGAGGTGCAGGTGTAGGTGCAGGTGTAGGTGCAGGTAGAGGTGCAGGTGTAGGTGCAGGCAGAGGTGCAGACGGAGGTGCAGGCAGAGGTGCAGGTGGAGGTGCAGGAGGAGGTGCAGGTGGAGATGCAGGTGGAGGTGCAGGTGTAGGTGCAGGTAGAGATGCAGGTGGAGGTGCAGGCAGAGGTGCAGGTGGAGGTGCAGGCAGAGGTGCAGGTGGAGATGCAGGTGTAGGTGCAGGTGTAGGTGCAGGTAGAGGTGCAGGTGTAGGTGCAGGCAGAGGTGCAGGTTGAGGTGCAGGAGGAGGTGCAGGTGGAGATGCACGTGTAGGTGCAGGCAGAGGTGCAGGTAGAGGTACAAGTGGAGGTGCAAGTGGAGATGCAGGTGTAGGTGCAGGTAGAGGTGCAGGTAGAGGTGCAGGTGGAGGTGCAGGTGGAGGTGCAGGCAGAGGTGCAGGCAGAGGTGCAGGTGTAGGTGCAGGCAGAGGTAGGTGGAGGTGCAGGTGGAGGTGCAGGTAGAGGCCAGAAGCTAGCCTTGGGTGTTGTTTCTGAGGTGCCATTTACCCCTCACTTTTCTTCCTTCCTTTCTTTCTCCCTTCCTCCCTTCCTCCCTCCCTCCTTCCCTTCTTCTTCTTCTTCTTTTTTTTTTTTTTTTTTTTTTTTTTTTTTTGAGATAGGACCTCTCACTAGCCTTGAACTTACCAAGTAAGCTAGGCTACCTGGCCAAGCAAGCCCCAGGGCTCTGTTTAATTTTACATTTCTACTTTTCTAGTGTTAGTATTACAGGTTTTTACAACGGTGCCTAACTTTTCTGTGTGGTTACTTTTGTTTTGGTTGTTTTTGGCACTTTACCAACTGAGCCATCTCCTTATCCACTCCTCTTCCTTTTTAAAAAATGGTGCTGCACACTGAACCCAAGCAGGGTCTTGGGATGTTTTAGAACTGCTCTACTATGGGGCTACACCCCAGCCACATTCTTTCCTTTGAACTTTATAATCCTGAGGGAGCATGTACTGTTATCTTTATTGTGCAGATGAGGAAAGGGAGGAACAAGAAGTTAACTATACCCGAGGTTGGTGAGCAACAGAGCAGAGTCAAGGTCAACAAGGCAACTTCACAGACCATGGCCACTGCCACTGTGATCCATAATCTATTTTTGACAGAAAGATGCTGAGGCTGAGGTTCCATTTTCCCCCACCCCCATCTCCTACCTTTTTCTGTTTTCTTTCTGAGGCAAGGTAGTGTAGTAGCAAGCTTATGATTTTATCAGTCTAACTCGGGCTTCTACACTGGCTATCTGAATCTCGACAGGGTAGACCCCTTTCTGAGTGTCAGCTTCCTCATTTTGAAAGGTGATCATGGCACGTCAGAGGCACTCACTTGAGCTGAGTGATATGACGTAGAAGGTGCTATACAGTGCTGGATAGGGACCAGCATATGTTCCCTCCCTGCCCTCTGCCTGGAACTGTGGATCCATAGTTCACAGTCCCTTCCAGACAGTCATCTTTAGCTAAAGGGAATGGCTCACTCCAAATTTTGTCCCTTCCTGATTGGCCGCTGACATCCAATGACTTAAACGTGTCAAGGACATGAAGGCCACCCTCTCTGTACTTATAACTACCTTCCCAAGTACTTTCTCAAGGAGGCTTTATCTCAACTTTGTCATGACTACACTGCCTTATTTGCTGCATATCACTTCCTCTTCCTTTCAGGTATTAACTGAAATAATTTCTCAGGGAAGCTTCCACACTCAGAGTCCATGTCTAGTGGAAACTGAGTCTAGCACAAAGCAAGCATCCAACCAACTGTTTCTAGGCTTCCTGCCCACCTCAGAGAGATCTCCTGACGCCTCACCATCCCAGAGAACTTGGTGAGCTTCAGACTCACCCGTTTCATTAAACTTCGGCAATCCTGCATCTCACTGCCAAGAGCTTATCTTCAGTGGATCAACGAATGCCTTCTTTTCAACTGGATGGGGTCATGTAATCTTGGCTGCAAAGTGGTCACAGGCTCAAAGCTAATTCTAGAGGAGACTCTCTTGTACCACGTAGGCAGCAGCCCACAGCCCCAGACATAATGAGCATATAGTGAGTGTTTGCTGTTAACTATGTAAGGCTGCTCTGGATCCTGAAG
Organism: Arvicanthis niloticus; assembly: GCF_011762505.2. NCBI lineage: Eukaryota > Metazoa > Chordata > Mammalia > Rodentia > Muridae > Arvicanthis > Arvicanthis niloticus. The sequence goes on along the minus strand of NC_047670.1, from coordinate 14,408,012 downwards.
AATGAATACGCAGTTTTCAAATTTCAAATGGACAGAATTCAAACACTGGACATAGCCATTCTTTCAACAGCTGGAATTTGACAACGTGACAAAATTTGAGCATGCCTGAGATTATGAGCACCGTGGTCTAAACTCCTCAGGGTGTGGATAGAGCAGGGCACAGCCTCGTCAGAGTATAAGCAGAACAGCAAGTGGGCACGGGGTCTGCAGCCTAGGAACAGAGTTTGCGGTTCTTTGTTTACTCCAGGGGAGGAATGTGTCTCTAGGAGGAAGAAACTGCCAAGGCAGCTGTCTTAGTTACTTTTTTATTGCTGTGATAAGATGTCACAACCCAGGCAGCTTATAAGGGAAGCGTTTATTTAGGGCTTGTTTTTAGTTTCAGAGAGTTAGAGTCCATGATCGTCATTGTGGAGGACATGGCTGTAGGCTAGCAGGCATGGCACTGGAGCGACAGCTGATTACTTTACAAGTTGCAATGAGAGAGAGAGAGAGAGAGAGAGAGAGAGAGAGAGAGAGAGAGAGAGAGAGAACTAATTGGGAATGACATGGGTTCTTGAAACCTCAAAACCTGCCCACAGTTCTTCCAACAAGGCCACCTTTGCTAATCCTTCCCAAACAGTTCCATCAGCTGAAGACCAGGAATTCAAACATACGAGCCTGTGGGAGTCATTCACATTCAAACCGCCAGAGCAACCCCATGTGCTGTTCTGTAGATGGCCCAAATGGGCATAGCAAGCCTGAGATGAGTCCTGCCTGGTGCCACACAGTAGGAGTGGGGCATAGCACTCCTCAGTCAACCACAGACAACCAAAGGCCTGGGTGCCACTAAGATGAGCAAGTAAGTGGTGGAGAGATGGAAGAGAAAGAGAAGGAGAAAGTTGTGGGTACAATGATGGGGGGGGGGAACTGGAGACTCGAGGGTGGTGAGGAACAGCCAGATGTGAGTAGCTGATGATGCCACCTGAGGCCATAGTGAGTTTCTGGCCTGTGCTGTCACCAAGGGCCATGTCTGGGTCTATGGCTTGGGCAGCAACATGATTCTGCAAACACCAAAAACCAGGAGAACATCCCTGGTCTGGGCTGCTGCCTGGAGCAATACAGTTGTCTGAGGTCCGTGTAGAGTTGTCCCCAAGGTCATGAGAGAGGGAGAGCTGGTCCTGCCCCTCACTGGCTGCAGCACTCAGAAGAGCAGACCCTTGCACCTCATGTGGTGGTGGGAACTTGGGTAAGCCAATCCTGAGGGAATGAGAACTGGAGAGCGGGCCCCGCCCTTGCTGGTTTCTGCATTGTGATCTTGCTGGGGCAGTGCTAGAGATTTTGCCCTGGTGGGGTGGGTGTGGCGAGCTGGCAGGCTGACCAGCTCAGCTACCACCCAGTCCCATATCCAGGGCTTTGAGTCGGTCCACCCCAGCATCCACCCCATCTATGAACTGTTGGAGTTTGTGAAGGGGCCAGTCCTGCAGATCCAAAGCTTCAGGATCTCCATGACAGGGCAACGACATGATATCTCAGAGGAGACCTAGTCAAGATCCAGTATTGACGGTTTAGTAGACACCATAGGCCTTGAATCAGACCAATGACTCATTGCAGTAAACATTTGCAAGCAAAGATGTGTAAACAAAACAGTTTTCTGTGGGACACCCTGTGACACACTACAGCTTCCACAATGAGATTTTTTTTTTCTTTTGAAGGAGAGGTTGCAAGGGTGGAGAGTGGATCTGAGGGGACGGGAAGATGAGTAGGATTGGGGGGTGCATGTTGTGAAATTCACAAAAATTAATAAAGAATTAAACAAAAAGTAGATAACATACACTTAGGATACCAGCGACAATTACAGTTTACTTATCTAAAATTTTGCAATAGGCCATCCATATGTACAATACTTAGTCAATAGGAATGACTTCAAGTTTTTCTCTGTAGTTTCCTATGTTATGTGTGTAACTCATTTTGAATGGACTCTAACTGAAAGGAAAGATAATGTCCTATAAAAACAAAGTGCTGGAGTCTATTTTTAACTCATTTTCCTCAAATCAAATAAAACAAGCAAGCATGAGAGAGAGAGAGAGAGAGAGGGGGGGGGGGAGATAACCAGCATCCTAGATGCACCCTCTGGTCAGCATTCCTTTCTCCAAAATGAAGCACTGTCTTGATTTCCTGTAACAGATCATTTTTCCCGGTTTTTGCTCTTCATATAAATAGAACAACACAGAGCATATTTATTAGATCCAGTCAATATTTTAATTGTGAAATCCATCCATGTTGTGGATATAGTCATAGAGATCCAGTCTTATGCTGCACAATACCCATTCTACTGTTTACTAATCCACTCATCCACTCTATGGATGGAAGCCAGCGTCCATTTATGAGTCTTATTTCTATGAATGTACTTTGAGCTAAACATACTTGTTCTTTTCTGTTGCACATAAACCTAAAAGAAGGATTTGGAGGTAAGGTGGCATGCATTTATTCAACTTTAATAGATGCTATTAATAATTTTTCAAAATGCCTCACATCTTTTAGTATAAGACTGTCATTTAGAAGTTATGCAGGATTGGCTGAGATATAGTTCAGTGGCAGAGTGCTCACACATAACCTGTTTGAGGACATAGGCTCAATCATCAGGAAAACACACACACACACACACACACACCTCATTGCAATCTAGAGATAAGAGTATTTTTTCTTCTAGCTTTGAGGGGAATTGTTTTCAGTTTAGGTTTTATAATTATATGTACATTTGAATATGAGCGTAGTGTCTTTCTCAGCCTCTCTTGCAGCTAGATGTAACTCTACTCTGGCAGATAAGATAAGAGCTGAACTGACAGGTGCAAATGCTGAGCCATCCTCTAAGAAGTGGAGCTGGCCTCTTCCTTCCTGTTTTCATCCTTTAGATGACATGCTGATGTGAGGAGCTGAAGTATCCAACTGACGATGTAGTGTAAGAAGATATGCCAAAGTTCACCATATAGGCTGTGGGCAACTTCTGCTGAGAGTGTCATCTGACGCATAAAAGTGTCTCCTGCTTAAGTCACTGTTTCTTTGTCCTTTGATATAACAGCCAAACGGGTATTTTATCTAAAACCCCCAGTTTATGAAAGTTTGCTCATTATGTACTTTTCTCATGAACTGTGCCATGCTCCACTGACACAGGAAATCAACCAACAGAGAGGAAACCACAGCATTCAGGAAATAGAAATTTTAGTCCAGGCAGAGGCAATGAAAGTACTCAGGGATTTAGCTTAGCTTTAAGAAACAGAAATTCTAAACGGCTAGTAGTTTCAATGAGAAAGTTTTTATTGTCTCATTAAATAACAGGTCCAAAAGACAAGTGTTCATGGCTGGTATTAGTTGCTTCATTATGTCTTCAGGTGCTGGTCTGTGTACCAGGAATCCTTTGAAGGAATCTGCAAGGCTCTGGTCCAGTTGGAGCGACCAAAAAACTGCAGCTCTCCAAGGGAGAGCCGGAGCAAGGCGGGGTGCCACTGCTGCCCAGATGGCAGGCGGTGGATGCAGCAAGTGGCTAGTAGCTCAAGGCCACTGAGCAGGAAGTGGCTTCGGCAGACTTGAGCAGCTTCCAGCAACAAAAGCTTTGGGAAAGAATACTCTTCCCTGGAGTGTTTCAGCTTGATAAAACAGGCACTCTCAGACAATCTTTGTTATTTCACAATAACTCATGTATTTTATTCCTTGTGGATAGGACCTTATAAACATTTGGGGTGGGCTGGGGTCTAAAGGCAGATGCTTTCTAATTGGCTTGGTCTGAGATGTTAGGGATGCCTTATCTGCATGTGTGTGTGTGTGGGGGGGGGGTTCAGGTGTTGTTCCTAAGTGACTGCTAGTCACAGTCCTTTTCATGGGATGTCATGGTCATATGTTCTCAATGATGAGAATTGCCAGGATTCCTGAATCCGCTTGACCTTACCAGGTTTTCTGTCTGGTGGCACTGCCCCACATTTGGGGACCCACTATTTTTCAATGTTTTAATCCTATCATTGCCCTGGCATATTTTATATTTACAAGATGATCGATGGAATTTCAACCATGTGTTAACAATAGTTAAGAGGGGCAGGTTCAGGTCTGTAGCAGAGCAGGCTTGAATGGTTTGGTGTGATGTGCTCTAAGTGCTGTTGTTGTGTGCTGTGAGGGGAGCTCAGGCCAGCTCCAAGGTGGCAACATGAGTAGTTTCAAGAGACCTGCCCTGGTGCCATGCCACAAAGCCTGGGCATGGAAAGAGGTGCAGAAACCTGCTTGCTGACACAGGCACAAAGAGGCCCACCTGCTGCTGTGCCTTAAAGCACAAGTGTGTGGAGGAGACCTGGCTGCCACCATACCATGTGGTGCAGGCAGAGGAGGTAACCCAGGTGCCCAGCCTGCAGTGGGAGCCACCACAATGTGCTAGTGTGTGGAACACAGGTGGGAAAGAAAGAGAAGTGGTGCAGCTGGAGCATCATGTAGAGAGATGGAACTGGAGACTTGTAGCAGGAACAGGGGGGCTACCTCTATGTAAACCCTGGGGGCTGTGCAGCTGCAAAAGCATCTCCTTCAGGAGGACCTAACTGAGGACTGCCTGTGACACCAGCATTTCTGCAGGAGGGCCTAATTGAGGACTGCCTGAGAGAGCAAGGATTGCTAGTACAAATAACGCCAGCCAATCAGGAACTGCTATTTAGAATAGATACTTTCTTGGGACCAATAGGGGTGTGGGTGGAGGGTATTAAAGGAGCTTACAGCAGTGCTCAGATGAGCTTGCTGCAGCATTCTCACCTGTTCCCAGAGTCTGTGTCCTTGACTCTGCACCAACTTGCCCTCAAACCCCAAGAGCAGGTAGGGTCAGGTGGAGAGCTGTCCAGGGTACAAGCACCAGAGACTCAAGAGTGGAGAGGAGAAGCCTGTTGAGTGGCCAGCCCTGCCACCTGAGGCCACTGTGCTCCCTCTGAGGGCCATGTCTGGCTCCATGGCCATGCAGCAGCAGGGGTTGGTATCATGTCCGAGACCATACAGTCTGGGTAGCAGCCTGGGACCATGTAGATGGCCAGTGGCAGTACAGAACTGGCCCTACCTCTCACTGTCTGCAGCACTTAGTTGACTCTGTTCATCTTCCTGTGGAGTTACTATCCTATGGGGTCCTCAATCCTGCTCCCAACTTTTCCACAAGACCCCCCAAGCTCTGCCCAATGTTTGTCTGTGGATATCTGTATCTGTTTCAGTCAGCAGCTGGGTAGAGGCTCTCAGAGGACAGTTATGCTAGGCTCCTGTCTGCAAGCATAAAAGAGTATCATTAATAGTGTCAGGGATTGGTTCCTGTCCATGGGATTTGTCTCAAATTAGGCCAGTCATTGGTTGGTCATTCTCTCAATTTCTGCTTCATCTTTGTCCCTGCACTTTGAAATGGAAGTTTCTGATTGTGTCATGTGATGTAGACTCACAACCTGGTGTTGGCTGAAGCAGATTCATGTAGTGTTTTTCTGAGGCAAGACCCGTGAGAGGACACATGATGTTTGGAGAGAGTTTAAATGCAACTCAACACACAGTGACTGCTCACTTGCATAGCTAGCCTTGAAAAACTTGGTTGGTCTTGAGTCTTTGCTGATCTTCACTTCTTTGAGGGAGGCATGGCAGAGAACTTCTGGTACCCCGGATGGTTCTGGTTGCTCTGGCTGACTCCTGCAGATTCGGTGGAAGCCTGGCTGTTTCTTCTGGATTGTGCCACAGCTGTTGATTTGTTTGGTATCCTGACACTACTGAACTGGACTGTTGGTATCCTGACAACAGAGATCGAAATGTCCCCCAAACAACTACTTCTAAATAGGTCCACATCCCCTTTTCTGACTTGTCATCTTTGCTCCCCTACCTTTGGACAGTGGGCTAGAAAGGAGTCTAGGCATTTGAGAGCCCTTATTAAAAGTAGGTTTTGAAAAAAAATCTAAGCCTACAGCACTTCTTTAGGCAAGACAAATTTTGGGTCAAAGGTTTTGTGGGTAGGCTGGAGTCCTTGTTCATCCATTGGGGGTCCTCCCTGGCTACAAGAGGTGACTACTTCAGGTTCCATATCCCCCACTGCTAGAAGTCAGCCAGAGTCACCCCCATAGGATCCCAGGGGTCGCCCCCATCCCAGGTCTCTGGCAATTCCTAGAGAGGCCTCTTTCTGCTGCTACCCACTGATTTCCGTTCACTCTTCAGGCCTTCTCCCTACACCTGATCCTGATCCTGCCCCCTCTTCCCCTCTCTATCCCCTCTCCCACCCAGTTCCCTCCCTCCATCGGCCTCTGATGACTATTTTATTTCCCCTTCTGGGTGAGAGTCAATCATCCTCACTTGGGCCCTCCTTGTTACTTAGCTTCTTTGGGTCTGTGGATTATAGGATCTTGTACTTTATGGCTAATATCCATTTATAAGTGAGTACATACCACACATGTCATTTTGGTCCTGGGTTACCTCACTCAGTATGATTTTTTTCTAGTTTCGTCTATTTGCCTGCAAAATTCATGATGTCCTTGTTTTAATAGCTGAGTCGTATTCCACTGTGTAAATGGACCTCATATTCTTTATCTGTTCTTCAGTTGAGAGGCGTCTGGGTTGTTTCCAGTTTCTGGCTATTTCAAATAAAGCTACTATAAACATAATAGAAGATGTGTCTTTCTGACATGGTGGGCCATCTTTTGGGTATATGCTCAGGAGTAGTATAGCTGGGTTCTGAGGTAGAACTATTTCTAATTTTCTGAAAAACTTCAGATTTATTTCCAGAGTGGTTGTACAAGTTTGTACTCCCAACAACAATGGAGGATGAGAACACTCAGTCTTATATAATCTTCTTCATCAAAACTTTTCAGTCAGGAACCAGGGAAATATATGGATGAAGAGGCAGAAAGATTGCTAGAGCCAGATGATGACACCAAGGACATAGTGTCTTCCAGATACAACAGAACACACACACACACACACACACGCACACGCACACGCACACGCACACGCACACGCACACGCACACGCACACGCACACGCATGTGTGCATGTGCTATGCATATATGTATATACATATGTACTGATAGAGACAGTGGTAGCATGTACAGGGTCAGCACAGATCCAAACCAGAGGGGGTCCCATCTGAGAGAAATGAGCTCCCACCCCCTAACCAAGAAACAGTCTCCAATTGACATCTGCTTTCAAAGAAAAAAATAATTTTCCAATATAGTCTCATGAATATATTCAACACTCTTAAGGCAGGCCCCATGCTCAGTAGTAGGTGGTCAACACAACACAAACTCAATGGTCTTTTTATGTACTTTCTCTCATATGGCTTTGTTTGGACAGTTGTTGTTATACTGCTCTTTTGCTTGTATATTATAGTTTCTAATTTTGTGGTTTACAAATTTGTGTTTTTATGTTTTGTGTGTGTATGTGTGTGTTTCTTATATTTCTTTCTTTTCCTTATATTCTGGCTCGCTTGTTGTTTTGCCTGTTTGTATTTTAAAGAGAGAAAGTGAAGGCACAAAGTTGGGTGGAAGGGATGTGGAGAAGATCTAGGTGGAGTTGTGGGAGGGAAGGAAAATATATTATATAAAAACATTTTTCTCAATAAAAAGGAAATCTGAAAAAAGTGGTTGTTTTTATTATTACCAACTTATACTTCCTCCTCCGTATGTTACATTTTGTATAAATAGTGGAACTATGAATAGTTTGGGTGGTTTCTACCTTAAAAATATTTGATACTGTTATTTTATGTTAAATATATATGCTTTCAATCACCTACTGAGATATGCAATAGCTTATTATACTAGGCTTTCCTCAAACAGTACACACCTGCTCTCTCTCTCTCTCTCTCTCTCTCTCTCTCTCTCTCTCTCTCTCACACACACACACACACACACACGCACATGCACATGTACATGTGTACACACACACACATGCACACACACACTGAATTCCTCATAGAAAAAATTTAAAAATAATTTCCATGAATCTCATACATAAAATATAAATAATACATAGTATGCAAACTATGAGATAAGTATAAATATATATGATAGAGATACCAAGCCATGGGGGTATAAGTGACTTGCCAAGTGCCATTCATTTAGTAAGTGTGAAAGGCAGTGTTTAAACCCAGGGCAGCTGGCTGAGAGTCCGTGTTATGGTTTCTGCCTCTCCTCAAAGGATATTTAGCAAAGGAACTAAAGAAGAGCAGGTGAATGTAGCCGATCCCACTGATAGCTCCATTCTCATCATCTTTATGAGAAGGTAAGAACTGTACCTCCAGCATTGTTCCTGTCATCTTGTCGTGCTCTGTGTCAGGTAAGCGTCTCTGGTCTCTGACGCACACCACAGAAGAGGAACCACATCCCCCCGAGTCAATGGCGTCCCACCCAAAGGGTGGGCTCAGCCTTGGCTCACTTTTAAGTACATTTGACTTCTCTGGCCCCCCTAGCTGTCATCGTCACCACTTAACATATTTCCAGGCAGTCTGGTATGCTTGGGAGGGCCTCCTCACCTCAGACTGAATTGGCCAATCCACGGGTACATGCCTGATTCTCTCCTAGACTGGTTTAAACCTGTTCTGTGTACACAAGAAGAAGAACTATTAGCCCGCTGCCATTTCATTCAATTATGTTCCCCGTTTGGCTTACAAATAGAACTAAGAGCCTTTGAATAGGTCACCTGACTTCCCCTATAGCAAATTTATTTCGATGGGTTTTGTGGCCCTTCTGGTTCCAGGACCTCTCCTTCTGTCATCTTATTTCTTTAAATGACGGCACTAACTCAAATCGTGTGAGCTGAGCTTACACTGACCATGAATGGTGACCCTTTGAAGCCTTCAAGAGGCTAGCTCAGTCTGGTCTTGTACCATCTCCAAGTAAAAAGCCATTTTCCCATCAAGAAGTACTTGCTGTGAGTGCAGACTAACGTGGTAATACAGAGGTTTGTGAATTCCCATGGCTGAAGACTGCTGTATGCCAGGTCGGGTGCTATAAAAAGTGTTTTCCCTCATTGAATATGCTGAAGATTGATTTGAATTTAACTTGATTTAAATTCTGGCAAGTGGGGTTGGTGGTTCCTCTGTCTGACTTTTGTTATCAAGATCTTGGCAATCAGTGACTCTAACGCTATTGTATTTTAACACCCTTGGACCCAGTCCTGCCTTGGCCTCCTGCATGAAGAAGGGAGAAAGTGCAGGATCCTAGGAATCTGATGAGTTTTCTGCTCAGAATCTTCTTTGGTTTTAGAGTAAATTTCACTGTCCTGAGTTCACTGTCTAGTAAGCAGCACTACCTTCTCCTGGAGGCCTCACTTTGTCACCCAGCCTGCTCTCCAGGGTCTGTGGACTCCCTGTTCTCCATCAAGACTGGGCCTCCAGCTCATGAGCTGCAGGCTTGAGCAGAAGCCTCCACTTCAGTTACCCAATTAAATCTTGGCAGTTGATCTCTTGAGCTGACATTCTTTTAGATAAGGGGCTGAGATTTTGGATAATTATGAATCCTCTCCAGGTCTCACAGTGAAGCAAGTTCATGGGCTTGAGCCTGGTTCACAGGCTCACTCTGTTGTTTCCTTCCAACCATCTCTTTGTATCTGCTCTGTTTGCAAGTCTCAGACGTCTCATTACTTTCTCCCTCTTCTATAATCCCATATACAAATGAATGTCAAGAACTGCTGCTATCGCCTTTCTTCCCTCCTCTCTGTCCAAGTTTAAAATTCTGTTTGCAACATATAAGATTCTGTGTATTCCACTAATTAAAATCATTTGAACTGTTATTTTAAAAGGCCTTTGGAGCTGGGCATGGTATTATATGCCTTTAATCTTAGCATTGGGAGGTAGAGGTAGATTGATCTGTGAGTTCAAGGCCAGCCTGATCTATACAGTTAGCTTTAGGCAGACCAGGGCTACACAATGAGGTTCTATCTTCAAAAAAATGAAAACTCTCTGTGATTCTATTAAATTTTGGGTGTGAGAACACAGCTTAGTAGGCCCTCCAAGTAGTAAGACCGATACCCAGAACACACATTTAAGAAGCCAGGTCTGGTGGTACATGCTATTGCACTTAACTGAGATGGGGAGGTAGAAACAGGCATACTTGAGGTCCCTGGTCAGCTATCCCAGCCTACTCTGTGAGTTCCAGGCCAATGAGAAAGTCTGTCTCTAAATAAGGTGGACAACATTCCTGAGGAATGATACCTGGGGGTTTCATCTGGCCTCCGCATGCGTGCGCACACACAGAGACAATGCCCCATCTACATATACACCCATGCACATATGGACATACACATACATGTGTGCTTGTGTACAAGTGAACAGCATCTTACAGCCTGAAGGACACTGAAGGTTAGCTTGAGTGTCACGCCGATTCCACTTTCTCCTCCCATTGCCCACTGCTTGCTCTGTCCTCCCTGCCTGTCACACTGGCAGGACGGGAGGAAGACATCATCTGCATTGTTAGTGGCTCTCCACTCTTTGACATGAACTGGGTAATGCAGTCACTAAATTATCACACTTGATCCAACCTCTTTGCATCCTGTGTGCCCGTTCACCTGCTTGCTTCTCTTGTGTGACTGATTCATTCGAAGCAGAGGGCCTTCCGCTTGCATTTCTGTCCCCTTACAGTTTGGTCTGACTAGCTATCTTGAGCTCAGTACTGTTAGAGTTTGTCAGACACGGTTGCCCAGGAAGCCAAGCCAAGTGTGTGAGTGCAGTCTGGTCTGTATGGAGCGCCATTTCTCGTCCAGCACAGACTTTGTGAAGACTAAACATCCAGAGAAGCAAGCTCAGTGGCTCACAGCGAGGTTATGAGTGGAAGGCCCTACTGTGTCACAACATTCAGTCATTGCAACTTACAGAGTGCAGGTCACGTTCTCAAGCTAAGGGTTTAGCGCTGAACGAGTGAGACAAGGTCTCCATTTTCATAAAGTTAAGTTAGATTTTGTTTGTTTGTTTTTGTTGTTGTTGTTTTTAGATAGTCTCTCTTTGTAGCCCTGGCTGTCCTGGAACTTACTATGTAGACCAGGCTGGCCTTGAACTCAGAGCTCTACCTGCCTCTACTTCCCAATGCTGGGATTAAAGTCATGCATAACCATGCAGTCTCTCTCTCTCTCTCTCTCTCTCTCTCTCTCTCTCTCTCTCTCTCTCTCTCTTTCTCTCTGTATATATATATGACATGCATGTACACAAGTATATATATATATATATATATATATATATATATATATATATATATATGATAAACCTAACAATGGGTGGATGAACGCTAAAAAGTTTTGTTCTTTAGCTTTGCAGAAACATGACAAAAGATCAGTTCTGAGACCTTAATGAATCCTGTTATTAGAGAGGTGGACTCAACGGGGACTTCATGAGTCCTTCGATTCCTGCAGTGGAAGGATGTCAGTCTCCCTTCCTGTTCCAGCCACAAACAACATGGCTGCCCTTGGGTGCTGCCACTTCTGCTCCCACAGGAGGGCTCATTGTTAGCCTAGCATCCGGCATGTGTGTGTTTGTGGTATTCTCAGACCCCATCCTCCTACCTCAGCTTAATGCTTTTAGCTCTTTCTGGAAAGAGAATTCATAATCTACCACTTTCACTTGTGTCTCATATTTAAGGTAAAAATCTCCCATGTTCTCTTTAGTACATGTGTGAGGGACTTGCAGGGGAGAATAAGGTCTTCCATGTGTCATTTTTGTAACTGATCTTTTGGTAGTGGTGGTAGCAGTGTGCATTTGTGTGTGTGTGTGTGTGTGTGTGTGTGTGTGTGTGTGTGTGTGTGTGTGTGTTCCTTTATAAGTAATTGAACTCAGGGCTTCCTGCATGCTAAGTACATCTACTACTGAGCTGTATTATAACTTTTTTATTCCGACTCCTAAGTATAGCAGGTTTCTTTGCCTCCAGGTCGTTGTTATCGCCTCTGAGTAGAGGCTCAGTTCTATGTCACAGAGACTTCCATCTGACCCATGTAAAGATGCTATCATTGTCTAGCCACCACAGAAAGAACCAACTGTCATTTTGTTTTCTTCAAATGTATCTGATATTATGTTTATATTTGTCATTCAAAAATTGACTCCATAAGATGTGTTTCTTGTTCCATTCATTGGTCATTCCTGACACTGAGAACAGCAGCTGCCACACAGTAAGCAGTGAATCCACACTGTGGTGATGTATGAATGGAGACTATCACTCAGTACACACTGAATGAGTGGCTCTGTTTGGTTTCCCCTTCCTCTGAGCACTCACATCTTCTGTGTACTGTAGCTGCCATGTCCCTCAATCACAAAGGTCTTCCTTCTCCAGGTAGACTCGTAGTATAGGTAGCAAGACGCTATATTAGCAATGCTGTGACCAAAATACCTCAGAGTCAACTCAAGTAGGAGGGTGAATTTGGCTCGGAGCTTCCATCCATGATTGCTTGGTACCACAGCAGTGGGAGTGTTGACTGAGGACATGGATTACACACTGTAGGTAGGCAGGCTGCACAGAAGGCAATAGGAGATGCTGAGGAAGTTGCATCAATTACTTTTGTCAGTGCTGTGATCAAATACCTATCAAAATAAATTTAAGGAAGGGAGGGAAGGAGGAAGAGAGGGAGAGAAGGAGGGAGGGAAGAAAAGGGGAGGTGTTGTGTTTTATAAAAAGATAAAGGGAAAGGGGATATGCTTTGTGGATGTGCAGTAAGGTATGGGGGAAGAGGGTGCCTCCACAAGCCCATACTGAGGCATCTCATCCCCCTGAGGGACCAGCCACATGTTGGTATAGTATAGAATAGAGTTTATTTAGGGTGTGGGAGGGGAGTTGAGAGGGAAGGAGACAGAGAGAGAGAGAGAGAGAGAGAGAGAGAGAGAGAGAGAGAGAGGCCATGAGCACGTGGAGAGAGAGGGGGAGGGGGAATTTGGAAATGGAGGGAAGGAGGGAGGGGTGAGAGGATAGAATGGGACCAAGAAGGAAAGAGCAAGTGAGAGCAGAGGGGACTAGTAACCACTTTTATAGTGAGTCAGGCACACCTGGCCATTGCCAGGTAACTGTGTGGTGAAGCTTAGACAAAATGTTAACAGGAGGGAGGGAGAAAGGGAAGGAAGAAGGGAGGGAGATTAGGAGGGAGGGGAGGAGGATTCATTTTGTATTACAGAGAGGTCACAGTAGCAGGAAATTAAGGTAGTTAGACACTGGTCTCTCTCACTTTCTCCTTTCCGTATGGTCTGGGAGCCCAGCCCATGGAGCAGTGTCACCTGCCGTCAGCATTCGTTTTCCCACCTCGGTTAGCACAGTCTAGAAACTCCTTCACAGATATGCTCAAGGATTTGTTTCCACGGTGATTCTAAACCTTATCAAGTTGAAAATCAAAATTAATTATCACAGTAACACATACTCAATGACTCATCCTCTACAACCTTCCAAAGTTCCCCAAATTAAATAGTGCCGCTAGCCAGGGACCAAGGTTTAAAACACAAGCTTGTGGGAGACATTTTCTATTCAAAGCATAACACTGCAACCTGCTGTAGGTGTAGGTGCATCTCTCTCCTCAGGAGATATCCGGCACCCCTTCCATTTCCAGTCTTGCTAAGGCTACCAATTCCTCTCTCTTCATGGGTGCTTCCCCTGGAACATATTGTTCTACCAAGTGGAGAACCATGCTGTGGATAGCCAGCTCTGTTATACATTGGCTCAGAACCAAATACGCTGAGCAGACATGGCAGCAGGGGTGTGTGTGGACAGAGACATGAGCGACGCCAGTTGTCTTGGTTCCAGTCACCTTGTCCCAGTCTTCTAAGCTTCAACAGTTATTCGAGAATCTTTAAGGACCAGCTTTTCTGATGCCTATGAGGGCTCAGCAATCAAATCCACTTACATAACTAGAACGTGCGTAGTTTTCTCGGTAATGTGTTTGTTAACATGTATTCAAGCCAAACGCTGCCTTTTCATTCCTGTATCATTTATCCCTGTCATTCGGGCCTTTTACTTCCTTAAACGTGGAGTATTATTTTCAAATTTGGAGAACTTTTTACTAGGAATTCTCTTTTTCCAAAACATAACAAACCATTAAATTAGATTGACCTAGGATTGATTTGTTGGGACATACCACAATTTACACTTCTTCTTTTAATAACATCCCAGTCCTGCTACTTTGACATTAATTCTTTATCCATAATAAAAACCCTGTCTGATCCAAGGGTAACTCAATTAAGAAGTAGTCCTTGGTGTGAGAAATTTGTGCAGACTTTTCCAAGAGGAAAATACTTGCATGGTTTTCTTTTCTCCACAAGTTTGTTTTTCTTTCTGAAGGAACTTTGGTGAATTAGTCAAGCATTGTTTCTTCGTACAGAGACCAAGCTGGCTTTCCTAGACTTGACAAGTATTTGTTGATCCTGTTTTCCATTTTCCTTTAAATTCTAGATAGTTCTTTTTCCATGGCTAGACTTACTCTCACTAGACTTCACACCAGGCAAACAAATGATGACTGACTCTAGACTCTAATTCAACCCATCTTTATTAGATAGAGGAAACAGAGACAAGGCAGCCTTTTAAAAATCACTAGACATACGCTAGTATTTAAACGTTTTCTTACAGCATGATAAAAAAAATTGTCGTGTATATTCAACCACTGGTAAGTATAAAGGAAAGCTAGTTTACAATCATAATACTTTCAGGATTCAGGGTGTAGCTCAATGACAACGACTTCTGTAACATGTAGGAGGCTCATGTCGGGTCCCTGACTTTCCAACTCCCAGCTAAGCATAGTGTCCACGCCTTCCCTTCCCCTTTCTCGGTTCTCTTCTTGAGTGGTCTTATTTCCCTCCTATTCAAGTATTACTGTAGCTTGTTCTTCAGGCTTTATATTGCTATTTCCTCCCTGTAACTAAGTAATTTGTGTACTTACAGTCTTTGCTGATAGCCAGCAGTTGATCCAGCAATTAAAGTATCTTGTAGTCAGCTCTTACTAATGGTGGTTATTGAGGTCACCCTTAGAGGTTTTAAATGGACTTTGATGCATTGCTTCTCTGAGAACTTCAAACTCTACAAACTCTTAAGGAGCTTTAAGCTTTCCAGCACACCTCTCTAAAACAACCAGCAAATATTTTACCCTCCTTGTTAGAATCTTAACACTCTTAATTTGCTAATAAGGCAAATAAATCTTGCTTTGAAAATTGTGACAGGTTCTGTACTTGTATTTGGGGTCATAATTGGAAGTTCTGAGTCCCCAAGTAATGATATTTTTTAGCATGCCTCTTTGACCTTCATTAATTGCAAAATAAACAGATCCATGAAGAGAAAGCTTTTTAATGTTTGAGATCAATTTGGCTCTTGAGTGGATCTGATTACTGTTTGTTCTCAGCAGCTCTACTGAAGTATAACTCATGTACCATGTAACTCACCTATAAAAACATAGATACAATGTTTTTAGAACTTTCACAAGTATGTAAAGCCATTAATACTGTCAATAGAATATTTTTTACGGCCATCATAAAAGCCTGTTTCTTAAGCCATCCCTTCCTGTCCCTTCTCCAGCGTCTTTGCTTGTCCTAAGCGATAACTTTTAAAGAAATCTACATATAGATCCTCTATTCTGAACTACATGTAAATTGAATCACGGCATGTTTTCTTTCAATTAGCACAGTGTTAGCATTCATCCATGATGTAGCAATGCACCCTCACTCTCCTCTTTTTTTAAAGGACTGTGTTGGGTTGTCTCTGTAAAAATCAGTGACCACTGTCCACTGACTACAGGGCAGTGACCACTGTCCACTTGCTCTTGAGATTGGCTATTTCTTCGAGCAAACACAGGATATCGGTGCAGAGTAAAAGAGTGTCCAGATGAGGGGTAAACATCTCTGATGGCCAGCCCTCATCAGACTTTTGCAGGGCTGAGCAAGGTGTGGCAGGAATCCAGGCTTTTGTTTGGAATGCTAATTACTGTGATTGCAGAAAATTGTCACTTTTACCCAAAATGGAAAAAAAAAAAAAAAAAAAACCAAAACAAACCTTTCCAAAATGGCATAGTCATGGCTAACATTGCTAACTTTCGTCTCTATGGACAGGTGGAAGATGAGGCAGAGCTGTCCATAAAGCTCTTCCTGCAGGATGAGGTCCGCATCCTCATCAGGCCTTCCTGGAGGAGCCTCTAGTATTAGAAATTTTGCATGAGAAAGCTACTGTGAGGGAGGAGCTTCATAGCCTCCAAACCTGCTAACATCTGCAGCTAACACCTGCCCAGAAGAGCGGAGACCCTACAATCACCAAGGAAATGGACACAGAATCAGCCTGTCTCCAGCTGACACTGGGCAGCCCAGGAGACCCAGGTACATAGAGTCAGATCATGCCAAGTCCACTGAAAATTCGCGTAGAGAGGTAAGATAGCACTCGAGAACACAAGGTCCATAGATAGCAGCATCAGTACTAAGACTACAATAGATTTAGCCCACTTTACTAGGAAGCCCCAGAGAGCGATTTTAAAACTGTTCACCAAGGGGATGGTGGTGTTTGGTATGGCCTTAGTCTGGTTTTGCAGACTTTGTAAAGCAAAGAAGACATGAGCATACTTATTAGGAGTTATCAGACAGCAGTATCTTTAAGAATAGGAAAAGGATGGGTGTCTGAATATGCCTCCTAGTATGTCAGAAGCTCATGTAGAGAACTGAAAATGTCTTGCTTCTTATCATGGCCTAGTATACTTTATTCTGTAGCTGGTCCACAATTTTAATCCATTCATTAAGTGATGGACATTGGATTTTTTTTAACCATTGGCTCTTATGAATGATACTACTATACATATTTGAAAACAAGTGTCCGGTCCTGTGCTTTTATTTCTCTTGAGCATATACTTAGGGTTGAATTGCTGTGTTATGTTAATCTTAGATTTCATATTTTGGGAACTCCCAACTGGCTGAATTACTTAAATAACCAACAAAAGTGTAGGAGAGTTCTAACTTCTTTTTACCTCCTCATCAATATGATGGTGTCTTAGGGTCTTACTGCTGTGAACAGACACCATGACCAAGGCAATTCTTATAAGGACAACATTTAATTGTGGCTGGCTTACAGGTTCAGAGGTTCAGTCCATTATGATCAGGGTGGGAGAATGGCAGCATCTAGGCAGGCATGGTGCAGGAGTTGCTGAGAGCTCTACATTTTCATCTGAGGCCACTAGGAGAAAACTGACTCCCAGGCAGCTTGGAAGAGGGTCTTAAAGTCCACACCCACAGTTACACACCTTCTCCGACAGGGCCATACACAGTCCAAGGACTTACCTGCTAATAGTGATGCTTCCTGGGCCAAGCGTATAGAAACCATCACAGATGGTTATCTGACTTTTGGGTCTAGTTGTCCTAAAAGGTGTACAGTGGTATCTCATTATAGGTTTGATTTGCACCTTCCTTATAGTTGATCTCCCTGAGTTTGTTTCATCTCATTTAACACAATCTCTAGTTCCATTCACTTTCCTAAAAATGATATAATTTTTTTATCCTTTATGACTGAATAAAACTCTATTGGTTATTTACACCCTGTTGAAGTAATTATTTTAAAAGCAGCCTCTGGTCAGGCCGACTATCTAAAATACAGTGTCGCTCCCTTAGCTCAGCTGCCATGTTGCATGGCCAGAAACCATGTGCGCGCCACTGCTAGAAACGACCAGCCAGAGACATCAGCCCTGCCACCCACAAGACACCAGCGTGAGAAATGGTTCTGCCAATCTTCCACGCTGTCTCCACAAGGCTGGGCAGTGTCCAGACCATCCCACCAACAACACAGGCTTGGTACAGATGAGACTCTAATGCTTAGATTATCCAAGGCTTTATATATTTAGTAATGATCAATAACAAGATACCCTTACAATCAGAGGTGTAGCCCAATACCCAACCTAGATATACCAACTACCTTTGACTGCTACAAACAAGTGAACATCAGCCTCCATGTCCCCCCCCTCTCGTCCTGTCTCTCTCTTAGCTCCTCCTCTTCCTCTCTTTACTCCTCCCACCTTAGCTCCTTCTACAACACCCTTTCCTATTTATCCACTCATTTTTTTATGGACATCAATTTGGTTTCTTATTTTGCTTTCTTCTTATTTGGGGAATGATCTTAATCTTAAACATGACTATACAAATGTCTCTGTTATGCCATTACATACCCAGTTCCGTTATTTTCACAGGATTGGTACAGCTAAATTATAGATTAGTTCTACTTCTATTTGTTAAGGAACTGCCATGCTTACTTCCAGAGTGGCTTTACTAACTTACTTTCCCACAAGCCATGGGTAGCTCCAACCCTGTCCTGATGATAGCCATTTTAACTGCAGTGTTCGGGGAGAAGAGGTAGAATCTCAGTGTAGGTTTGATTCCATACTGTTAAAGATGTTGGACATTTTATTGTGTATTTGTTGGCCATGTGGATTTTTTTTGTTGTTGTTTTTTCGAGACAGGGTTTCTCTGTGTAGTCCTGGCTATCCTGGAACTCACTCTGTAGACCAGGCTGGCCTCGAACTCAGAAATCTGCCTGCCTCTGCCTCCCAAGTGCTGGGATTAAAGGCGTGCACCACCACTGCCTGGCAGCCATGTGGATTTCCTTGTTGGCCTCTGATTCTCTTCCTCTCAGGGGAGGTGGGCCAGCCTTGCACTGTGCACACTGTTGCTGGGTAGCCTTTCTGGTTATCTCAGCAGTGCCATGGCAGTCTCTGTGGTTTCTGATGCTCTTCCAATCTTTCTTTCTTTGTAAATGGAGTTTATCCTATGTTGCCCCAACTCATTCACCAGTTTCTAACTATACCAAGAAGTGTGATTTGGGAAGTATTCTTTGTCCTTTTTGGATATGTATATATGAATAATCAATACTAATTCTTCATTAACTAGTTTGCAAATTTTATAGGAATGTATAGGCCTTAGGTTGTATTTTGGACACTCAAAACAAAACAAAAGACCCTGATTCAGTCTTTTCATTTGTTACACTTTTGTACAACTTTTCTATTTCCTCTAGAGTCAGTTTTGGTAGTTTGTGCCTTTCTCTTGGTTCCTGATTCTCAAAGCCAGCACTTCTCAACCTGTGGGTCGCGACCCTCTTAGGGGTTGAATGACCCTCTCACAACAGTTGCCTAAGACCATGAGAAAACACAGATGTTTACATTATTATTCATAACAGTAGCAAGATTATAGTTATGAGGTAGCAGCAAAGATGCTTTTATGGTGGGGGAATCACTGCAACATGAGGAACTGTATCAAAGGTCACAGTGCTAGGAAGGCTGAGAACATTGCTGTAAGCTTTCTCAGTTGATTGTTTTTAAGTACTGACAGATGTGTCACGTCAGCACCAACCTTGGAGAATGAAAGAATGGGACTGGATGAAAGAGTGGGCAGGAGTAAAGTGGAACAAGTGGCCACCAACCCGTGAAGCAACAGAAGCCAGGATGTGTACTAGCAGAGACGTCAGAACCATGAAATCGTGTCTGTTGAAGACCAGATGCCACAGAGAAGGTTGGAACTGGCAGGTGCAAATGTGGGAAGGGAAAAAGCAGTAGACCAAGGCTTAGGCAGAGACCAAAGACAGCAATAAGATCAGGTGCAGTGGCCATTTCTAGACCAACCTTGATTCCATTCAGGCTTTTTCTGAGCTTGTGGTGAAGCCAGGACCTACTCACTGGGCTTGGTGCTAAAGGCTTCAACGATGTGGACAGGTGGGACTAACTTCATTGGTCTACAAGAGGGAAAGCTGAAATAGCATGAGAATCCCTGGAGAAGTCCCATGACCTGCTCAACACTAATGTAAACTCCTTAGTAGTGGTGACAGAGATACCTAAGAACAAGTAATTCAATTTAACATTAATATATGTAATTTAGAACCTATTCTAGAACCATACATGATCACTGACAAGAATGCACAATTATACTGATATTTTATATGTCCCAGAAACAAGAAATTATTTTTGTCATATTTTAGAATATAAGAGTTGAGCCTTTATTCCGAATTAATTCTTGCCTAAAAAAGAACAAGCAACATGAATCCATTAAACAAATAAAAGAAGTAAAATGGAAAATATTTTTGATCACATACTCGATTAAAATATTTAGTATTATGTGTATCTGGAAAAAGACATCCCTTGAGAAATAAAAATTCCAGCTAAGCTGGGGTTTATTTTAAAGGGAGAAAGCCACAGCTATGCTAATAATCCCTTTTAAGATTCTGTGGATAACATGAGACTCACAGCAGCATCTAATATAAACATGTAAGGAGATTTGAGAGAAACAACGAAAATAAACTATGAGGATCACCCCTACAGAGATTTTTTTCCACCCTCTGACTCGTTTAAAATCGCAAGAAAAAAAATAAAAACCATTATATGGGTAGAAGACAATGGCAGAAACTAAAACCATAAGAATGAGCGGGTGAGCCAGGCCCTTAAAGAGCATGTTAATACACGAATGTGGACACAGAGAGGTTGGCTTTCTAATCTGCCGTTATCTTGTTAAGATTTTAATTGAAACTGAAAAGTAAATGAGTTAGGATTGCTCCAAAGGTAACTTGTGGTTACAAAATTACTAGATGTTAGCCATCACTCTTTTGTCTCTTGCCTGCCTGCCTTCCTTTCCTCCCTCCCTCCCTCCCTCCCTCCCTCCCTCCCTCCCTCCCTCCCTCCCTCCCTCCTTTCCTCCCTCCCTTTCTTCTTTCTCACCTTTTCTTTCCCCTTCTCTTTTTCTTCCACCTCCCCTTCTTTTATTTCACAAATGGAGTCTTCTCATGTGTCTTGAGAGGATACTTTCTGAATAAACAAAATTTCATATTCTTATTAGTTATCTGTTAGTTAAACTAGAGAACTCATGAGCAGGATTTGTGACAGCCCAGCTGCAGTAACACGTAAGGAACAAGAAGGGGCCTGGAGAAAGGCTATCTTTGAAGATCCTTCTGACTCAACCTTTCAAGAATGATTGGGACCTGAGGCTGCTATATGTTGCCTAAAACAGAATAGCTTTGATATCCAAAGTTGATCCACTCAACATATGAACTTAAGCTCTGTGTTCTGGGCTCTGGAGCACAGAGATCAAGGCTGATCAAGGCTCCCTTGGAGAATGTGGCATCTGAGCCATTGCCTTAGTGATGCACTTTAGCTGTATGAAGAACAAGTTGTACAAGGACAGAGAAAATCCCTGAGGAGGTGCCAGCTAAGCACCTGTTTCCATCAGAAGAGGCTGAGCATGCTACTGACACCCGCACACACACATACATACTCACACCCGCACACACACATACATACTCACACCCGCACACATCTTCATA
Source organism: Arvicanthis niloticus (assembly GCF_011762505.2). Classification (NCBI taxonomy): domain Eukaryota; kingdom Metazoa; phylum Chordata; class Mammalia; order Rodentia; family Muridae; genus Arvicanthis; species Arvicanthis niloticus. Next base: position 14,386,782 of record NC_047670.1, on the reverse strand, counting down.
GTCATGTGCTCTTGCTGACTCTCACTCATGCACACACCTGCATATCTTTACACTCACAATTATACACACACGAATACTCTCACACATGTTCAAGCATGCCCGCTCACACCCACATGTAGACTCACATTACTTGAACACACTCTCGACACACACACTTACATAGTGACACGTGCACTCACATACTCACATGTGAGTATGCACACTCATACGCACAAACATGGAAAAACTATCATGTACTTGGAGCTCATGCACTCATATTCACACATACTCTAGTGTGCTAACACATGCACTCACACAGCACACTCACACAAAGTCACATGCACATTCACGTATGTACTTGCACACTAGCATATACACACATTATCACACACCTCACATGTTCAATCATAGATTCACATTCCCACATGCTCACTCAATCACAAGCTTATTATCACTTGGACACACACATGTACTCAGATACAATCTCATCTGCTCATAAACACTTGCCTGAAATATATACAAAATATACACATACTGACACACACTAGAAAACATACACTCACAAACAAGCACTCACACATGTTCATACTCATAAACACAGATGTTCACTCACAGTCACAGTCATACACCCACAAGAACACACACATTCATGCAATCACACTCTGACTCACAATCTTACAAACACACACTTTTTTAAAAAAACAAAATCTCAATTGTTCAACTTTACCTATGCAGACTCAGGAGTCAGATGCTGGGATAAAAGCCTGCCAGCTCAGAGCGGCAGAGAAAGCGCCCAGCTGACCTTCCTCCTCAGCTGATGTCCCACTCGGAATATCCCTCTCTCACTAAACCTCCTTCAAACTGAGTGTCCCTCCCTTCTACTCCCTGTGTGTCTCTCTATCTGTCCTCCCCACTCCCTCTTACTCTCTATGGTTTTTCCCTATGTCCATCCCTGTCAATTGGTTGCTTGCTCTGCCTCTTGACCAATGGTTGACTTTATTTACTCCAGTTTACAATATTCAAGCAGAAAGCTCTTAAAGAAGTGTGCTAAGGTGGAGCCACACCACAACTAAAAACAGGGTTTTCCAGTAAATAACACAATCTTGGGGTTCACAGTGAGATAGAAAATCCTGCAACACACACATTCATGCATACTCACTCGTATTCACACACACATTCATGCATACTCACTCGTATTCATACACACATTCATGCATACTCACTCGTATTCACACACACACATTCATGCATACTCACTCGTATTCACACACACATTCATGTATACTCACTCATATTCACACACACATTCATGTATACTCACTCGTATTCACACACACATTCATGCATACTCAGTCGTATTCACACACACATTCATGCATACTCACTTGTATTCACACACACACATTCATGCATACTCACTTGTATTCACACACATTCATGCATATTCACTCATATTCACACACACATTCATGTATACTCACTCGTATTCACACACACATTCATGCATACTCACTCGTATTCACACACACATTCATGCATACTCACTCGTATTCACACACATTCATGCATACTCACTCGTATTCACACACACATTCATGCATACTCACTCGTTTTCACACACACATTCATGCATACTCACTTGTATTCACACACACACATTCATGCATACTCACTCGTTTTCACACACACATTCATGCATACTCACTCGTATTCACACACACATTCATGCATATTCACTCGTATTCACACACACATTCATGCATACTCACTTGTATTCACACACACACATTCATGCATACTCACTTGTATTCACACACACACATTCATGCATACTCACTCGTATTCACACACACATTCATGCATACTCACTCATATTCACACACATGTGCAAGCATACCCATTCTCTCAAAATCTCTCAAAATACCATATGCTCAGAATATATACTTTCACACAGACACTCACACAACCATACATGCTTATACATACTTACACACTCACAACCAACATATACACCATCAATCACAATTTCCCACACACTGTCATGGCTTCAGCACACTGACACAGAAGCTCATGCACACTTACACGTCTCATACTCTCACATGATCTACCACATCTTCACATACTTACACAAACAGACACACACATGCACACATGCACACATGTGCGGTGAACAGAGCCTCATGGTCTCTGACCCACATTTCAAGCATTCAAATTGTTCTCCATCTCATGCAAAACTGGGGCTCTGGGGGTTGCGTCAGTTCTAATTCATAATGTGAAACAGTTGCCATTTTGTAGGAACTACTATGAATCTGTTCAGGATGATGAAGGAGGTGCTGAGCTCCCATGTTATATATGTGGAGGTGAAACTGGTGAAGCTTTTGTTTTTAGAGAAGGGCATGGTGGAGGGTGATTGCTGTGTACCCATCATTATTAATTTAAGATGCATAAAACTGTATTTGTGTTGTCCTTACTGCAATGGTGTTACTGTTCTGTTGAGTGGAAGGAGAATTCTATGTGCTTCCCTTAGAGAAGGGAGTGTTTTAACTCAAGAGAAACTCCAACTTTAGGAGGAAAAAACACTAAAAAAAAAAAAAAAGCATGTGCGTGCATGCATGTGTGTGTGCATGTTAGTGCATATGTGTGCATGTGTGTGCGTGTGTGTGCATGTGTGTGCATGTTAGTGCATATGTGTGCATGTGTGTGCGTGTGTGTGCATGTGTGTGCCTGTGTGTGTGCGCGCGCGCATGTGCATGCATGTATGCGCGCACGTGTGTGTGTGTGTGTGTGTGTGTTTAAGAGCTCGGGTAGTTTAGGGATGGAATATAATAGACATCGACTCTGCTTTTGCTATTTCAGCACCTCTCCTCTGCGGGAGCAGTCTCTTCAACATCTGGAGGACAGATGGCACATGCCACTCAGTACTGATTGGTCTTCAATGCATCACATAATAAAACCAATTAGAGTCATTTATTGCATGGAATTTATATGGACTCTGGGAGGGAAAACCCATCCCTGTGTTATCTGAAGTAGTAAGTAGTCTCTGAGCTTGCAGCTCTCAGGAGTGGATTGTATGGCCATTTTCAGAGGACCTGTAGGGGGAACAGAGCTAACTGAAGGCAAGTGCCTGCAGAGCACTAAGTGTGCTGTTACTGTGGCATCTCACATGCACAGCAGTGTCTATCAGGTACTTAGGAAGTGTCAGGGCAAGGAGAATCAGAGCTGAGCAACAGGATAAAAGAACAATGCTGTCAGTGTGCTCTAACCTGCAGTTCCTGAGTCTACAGCTGCTTCTATCTTTGGGGACAATCAGGTTAGTGAACTAACAAAGTCCTTTTATTAATTTGTTAGTCTGACAGCTATTGCAACATTGCTTCATTCAGTACCACCATAACCCCACAGCCTCATGACTCTGTTTACACCAAAGTCTGGAAATTGAAGTTTAATCACCCATATGCTCTGCAGTAAGGATTCCTGACTGCCATGTAGCTTCCACTAAATGCATCTGAGTGACATTTACTATAGGTTATTGAACAGTGTAGTGTGACTACCCTGGCATCACTGCAGCAGAAGCACTGGGATTATTTTACAGTGGCTGTGTCAGCAGCCCTCAAACAATGTCTAGCTCAGTGTGGCCTACAGTGACAGCAGCCAGCCTGGCAGGCTTCTTTAATTTTTTAAACTCTATCTATCTATCTAGATACCTACCTATCTATCTATCCATCCATCCATCCATCCATCTATCCATTCATTTGTGTGTGTGTGTGTATGTGTGTGTGTGTATGTGTGTGTATGTGTGTGTATGTGTGTATATGTGTGTATGTGTGTGTATGTGTGTGTATGTGTGTATATGTGTGTATGTGTGTGTGTATGTGTGTGTGTGTGTATGTGTGTGTGAATGTGTGTGTGTGTATACATGTGGCCAATGTAATAGTTGTCAATAGCAACTACTGAAATTCAAAAAAAAATTTCTAAAGGCAAAACCAATAACAAACAAAATAGAAATATTAGCAAATAAATGTATAAAAAGAGTTTTCTTTTTAGTGAAAATAGATGAGACTGGCCTTGGGCCCAGAGATTGCTACATGTACCAGGCTGGCCTTGAACACACAGAGTTCCATCTGCCTCTGCTTCCTAAATGCTGGGATTAGATGATTGGGTTACCACATCTGGAGTCAGGCACAGCATTTCTACCAACAATTTCCAATATTCAGAAAGTAATAAATCCAAGTGTTTTGTTGTTAAAGACCTCAAACCTCCCTCAACGGGGAGGGGCTGCACCTCAGTCCTCATGGGGTGTCAGCTGCCAGTGTGCAAGCAGAACACTTATTTCTAGCTCCACATTCTGATGGCAAGCAGTCTTTAATTTTCTTCCTGTATGTATGCCAGTGACTTTTGGCATCTCTGCTTCCCTTAACAAGGGCGAGTACTAGAGCCAGATTGGCCTTATTCAACCCAGTTAAACACCCACTGCTTGAGCCAGAACATCCATTTTGACAAATTCAACTTCATCTGCAATTAAGCTTCTTCATGCCTGAGTGCTTCCAAAATATATTCCCATAGAAATTACAGCAGTAGTTTGTTTGTTTAAAGTAGCAAATCTGTGTGCCTTTGCAGTCTAAACAACAAAGCACCTTGAAGAGGACAGTCCTGGCCATGTGTCTGAGGCAGTCATCTCCTGTTCTTGTCTTCTATGCGCTCTCCTTCACGGTGATGTGGGGACCCACTGACAGTGCCAGGAATGGGCTGCACAAAATCGATTAAGAACACCCCCCGAACAATCTTCTGGTGCTTCTATAAAGAGTTCAGGGTGACAAGTACCACAATAACTTGGATATATAAATGTACATACCTGCTCCTAGCATGGATCAGAGCAGCGTTGCAAACTAGGTCAAGGAAACTGGTAATTGGAAATCTCTCTAGGTTTTCCCATGAGCAACCTCCCACACTCAGCTCTCCTTATTGTTGGATTCCTACCACACAGCTGACATTAGTCATAACTGTAGTATCAGAGAAGAGAGAAAGTTTCTATCTAGAATCAATTCTAAAGGTAATCAATCCTTCTTTCTTGATAACAAATACTGTTCATCTTTCTGGATATTACATGCTCATGTGACTTGTATCGGAGGAAGTGACAAGAGTCCAGTACTACCCAATGTGGTGTTGCTCCATCTGCCAGGAGAACAGCATAGTCCATGGTGGGTCCCACAATGAGAAGATACAGAACAGAGTTGCAGGTGTCGACCACTATGTGAGTCAAACATCTTCAGGGAAAACTCCTATATTAATGCACTTGTAGAGTGTTCTTTCCATTATTTTCAGCTAAAACATTGACCAATGTTAGTCGTCCACACCCAGAGTCATAACCACCACTGTAACCTGTCAAACTTACATTCCATATTCCTTGAGCTAAATATTCTCCAAAATGCAGTCTCTTCTTAAATGAAGCATGGTCAAAAGTTTACTCCTTAACTGAGCATGCTCAGAAATATATCCACTCTAAAGTGCTTTCATATATACATATATGTTTACACATACATACACACATATAACATATTCACGTATACACACATAATATATACATTTATATAATACACACATATAAGATATACATATATACCACACACACATATATATGTACATACATATACATATATATCTTCAGATAAAATCCCCATGCTTCCCTTATTCAAAAAGAGCATTGTTTTGGAAGTAACATTGTATTTTCCTGAGCTGCTTCAGGTACTGAATCTCTGTGCTCTTTGCTGTCTTGGCCATCCTTGTTTAGATTTATACTCACTGCTGCCTTTGGTTATAACAGCTAGACATGTCAAGCAAGAAGTCATAGCTTGCTTTCCCAAGCTGAAGTATAGCAGGACTTTCAGAACCAGCTGTGGTATATATAATAACACAGAGGATTTTTAATATTCTTAAGTTTAGGTCTTTTAGCTAGTCTCTCAGCCAGCTATCTAGCTTGACCTACTAATCCTGGCACTACATCCTGCCACGTGGCTAGTTCTATTTTTCTGCTCTGTTTTAGTCTGTCAGTTCACCTCCATGTCTGCTGGTGAATCTTCTGCATATCATATCTCATTTCTTCTTTCTTCTCTCTTCTCCCCTCCCCTTCCCCTCCCCCCTCAGAAGTTCCATCCTCTATTTCCTGTCCAGCTATTGGCCGTCAGCTCTTTATTACAGCCAATCAGATACAATTCTAGATTGCCTCTAGGCTAGTGAGGAAAGATAAATATTTACAAAATATGAGGCCTGGTGATGGGTCATAGAAATAATACCAGTATCCTGCCAGCATTTACCTGTTAGTACAGAATATCAATTGAATATATAAAGACACATGTAGGGGGAGTTTCCCTAATTGTTAATTGGCTAAATAAAGATGGCAGAAGCCAATCACTGGGCGAAAGATAAGGCGGGATTTCCGGGCAGTATAGGAAGAAGAGGACAGAGAGGAGTCAAATCAGGTGGGGAGCCTATTATATATAGGCTGCAGACATGTAGGTCTCTCAGGACACCCCTATAGTTTGTCTGCAGAGGCCACTGATAATGGGGCAGTATATTCTTCACCCAGCCTTTGAATTATCTGGCCAGTTTTAAAATATAAAGTCTCTAGTGTTTTCCTTCCACGGGGCTAAAGGGAGCTGGATGAGACAGCCATTGCTGCACCAGGCAAGCAGCAAGCAGAGACTGGGAGAGCTAGCATGAGAGCTGAGTGAGACCAGGGTGGTCGTTGGTGGCGTGTAACTAGCTGGGAGAGGTTGAAAAAGTTTGGGTGGAGCTCTCGAGAAGGAGCAAGCCTGAGCGGAGATCTCTGGAAAACACCAGCCAGCAGCATGGCCGCAACTGTTCTCAAGGAGCAAAGCCGGGGTGGCGCTCCCAGTGTTTGTGGGACAGGAGTTAGCTGGCAGCGGACAGCTGCTAGTTCTAGAGCACAGCTGGAATTAGCGTGGTTTTCTAAAATTACATGCAACAGACACACCTTTGGACAATGTGCTCCAGTATCTCGCCCTTTTAGTCCAATAAATGGCTTTTTTCTGTAACACCAATAAACTATAAGCAATAAGAACAACTATGAGAACTATCAGGCAAGACTTACATTCACAATGTCCAGTCCACAGGTACTTGGCAGCCTTGGAGAAAGTACTCCACTCTCTAGCCTATCTTAGTGAGTCCAAAGTTCTATACCTAAATCACTTTCTATCACTATGCAAGCTTTCACACCCTCTAACCTTTAGAACTTGAATTTGCCACCCTTAAAACACCTTCGAAGACCTTCCAATCTTCATAGCTTGCATTTATAAACCTTAAAACATAACTTAAATGTTCATGTCTTCCAACCTTCATAATGTACATTTACCACCTTTCAAACATCTCGTTAGACCCTAAAACACTTTCTTAGATCCTTCTCAACTTGAGCTTTTATGACTTTCATCCTATACAAAGTCTACTCCTCTTTTGTGAGTTTTCTTTTTAGCGTCTGATAACAAGAGAAGCTGTGAGACTATAACTGTCTAGTCTTAAGCCCCATCAGAGACCCGAGAAGGATAAATACCACCTACAGAATGTGAAGAGCAAGCAGCTTCCAAACCTAAAAAATGACAGAGCCGTCTAGCTACCCGGACAGTCACCCAAGGTTCCTCTGTATTGATGAGGCATCCACCTCATCTTGAATGCCAGGCCAAGAAGATCTGACAGACCATATGTGAACCAGGAATTTTGAAGGACTGTCTTACTTTGTCTCAGTACAGCTGGGCCATCGACTTCCCAGTGTCCTGCTTGCCCACAGTTTGGACACTTGTTGCTTTCTGGTCTAAAAGGAGATGCAGTCGCCCACCCTTCTTTTCCTATCCTTCCTCTGTCCCCTTTTGCCTCACATTCCATTCTCTACTTTCCCTCTCACTCTAGTGTTAGGAGAAAATGAAGGATAGATGGGAGAAAAAGAGATCCCTGAATCTAACCTCTTCATTTTGTTTTATCCCTGACCAAGACCATTGTCAACTTGCAACCCTACCCCATAAACAACAAAAAACATCCATAACCCACCGAATGACCAATAACCAACCAACCCACCTCTCAGGAATGAGGGTATCCTGTTCTTTAAATTGTTTCCTGCTCTCTGGGGGCTAAGGAATCTTTTGGGGATCCTATGAAAATTGGAGTATTGTTCAAGTCCTGGGAAAGCTGGCTGTTTCCCTCATTGTCCAGTCTCTGTGGGATAGGAAAGTGCAGGGCTTAACTGAAGTCCTGGTTGAAGCAGTCTGGGAGGCTGGGCAGCTTGAGGAAAGTTACTTTGACGTTGTCCTGGATGCAGTTTTTGAGGAAACAGCAGCTGAGACAGTCTGTGAGGCTGGATCACCTGGGTTACTTGCTTTGTCTTCATTGGAGTCTGGTCTTTTTGCTCTGCAAATACACAGCATTTTAAAGGTAATATTGTAGGTACATTTCTACATTAACATGTATGGAATGTGCAGTGTGCACAAGCCATCTAGTGATTCTCTGCTGTGCTCAAGCGGGTGAAAGGCTTCTGTCAATCATCTAAGTCTGTGTGGAATGTATTACCAAACTGTAAATGTAAATCTCTATCCATGCCATTTGAAAGGCTAGTGTGTGATAAGACTACATAGCCAACAGGATTCACTGTCTACTGCAGACGGTCATGTCTCAGCAGGTCTCAGCCGGTCTCGGTCTCAGAGCTCTTCCCATGTACAGGGATCAGCGTTCACATCACCTGTTTCATTGTTTTTCTGGGTCTCTTCTTTCATGTCTGTACCCAAGATTTTCAAGAGGTCTCCCCTTGTCAAATCTAATCTTAATTAACTTGGAAGGAATCTACAGCTTTTGCTTCCTGTTGAAACAAGAGCATAACCTCTTCCCCAGCACAGCACAGTCTTGAGTCCTGTTCTGAGGTTTATATATCCTTCAATTGAATCCTGGATGATTCAATTAAACAATGAGTGCTTTGTAAACCTATCTTATATCATGATAATTAGTAGAATCTCCTTTTGTATTTTTTTTTCAGGAGCAATTTGTAATTCCCCCAAAAGGTAAAATTCTTTAAAACTCATCAAATACATTTTTAAGTTATCTGCATTTCAATCAGCCAGTAAGACATCATCCATATAATGAATGACTAACACCTCTGAAAATTTAAACAGCACTGGCTTAGTACTTTATGCCTTGATTGTGTTTGGTTTTATACTAGAAGTTTAGCTCACCCAAATTCTTTTCTCTTTTGAAGGGACCATTGATAATGAATTATTCCTGTTATTAGGGAAAAACAGAAAACATTTCCCATGAAGGGAACTTTAATATTGAGTTATTCCCTCTATTAGGGAGAAACACAAAACATTCAAACAAAAATCAAGCAAAGAAACAAGAAAAGTCTAAGTTCTGGCCAGCTGTGTTATCCTATGCTGCAACAACGGATCCCTGCCCATCATTCTTGGAATTTTGGAATTCAGATGCGGCTGCTCTGCTGTGGAGCTCCAGTTCTGCCACAGAGCTGTAAGACAAGCCTCTCTCTCTCTCTCTCTCTCTCTCTCTCTCTCTCTCTCTCTCTCTCCCTCCCTCCCTCCCTCCCTCCCTCCCTCCCTCTCCCTCTTCCTCCCCTTCCCCCTCCCCTTCCCTCCCCTTCTGCCTCCCCTTATGCCTCCCCTTCCCCCTCCCCTCCCCTCCTCTTATGCCTCCCCCTCCCCCTCCCCCTCCCTCTTTCTCCTCCCCTCCTCTCTTGCAGCTAGAGATCTCTGTTCCAGCTGCCATCATTTCTTTTCTTTTCTTCTACTGGTCAGAGCCTTTTTACTGCCCCTATTCCTGTTGCTTGTGACTTAGCACTCCAACTCTCAGTTCTGTCCCTATCCAAGTCTGCTGTTCCCGTGGGCTCCACCTTCTGCCAGGCTCTGGGGCCACAGTCTACCAGCCTACAGCCAGCCATAGCAGTTTCATGGTTGCTAAGAAACTTTCACTTCCTTTCAGTTTCCTTGGTTTCTGCCCCTCATTGGCGTGCCAAATATATTGGGACTTCAGACTCATCAGGAGTATAAATAGTGACACAGAGGCTTTTTAATATTTTAAAGCCTAGGCCTTTAGCTAGGGCAGTCTCCCAGCCAGCTATCTTCATTAATCCATCTAATCTTGCCACTACATCCCACAACGTGGCTAGCTTTACCTCTCTGGTCTGCTGTACTTCATCCATTCACCTGTGTCCACTGGTGAATCTCACCCATCTCATTTCTTCTCCCAGTGTCTCACTGTCTCACTCTGTCTCTCTGTCTCCCCGCCCCCACAATGTTCAGCCCTTCACTTCCTGCCCAGCTACTAGCTGGCCACTTTCTCTTTATTACATCCAATCAATTACAATTCTAGATTGCCTCTAGGCTCTGGAGGAAAGATGAATATTTACAAAATATGAGGACCGGTGATGGGCCATAGAAGTAACAATACCAATATCCTGACAGTGTTTAACTCTCTTCTGAAATTAACAATATATATGTGTGTGTGTGTGTGTGTGTGTGTGTGTGTGTGTGTGTGTGTGTATGCATCGATTCTTGCATTTGAATGCTTGACCATAGACCATAGGGAGTGGCACTATTAGGAGGGGAGGTTTGGCCTTATTGGAGGAGGAGTGACATTGTTGAAGTGACACAGTAACACACCATGTGAGTGGGCTTTGAGGTCCTATGTTCAGGCTCCATCCAGTGCAGAAGACAGTCTCCTCCTGGCTGCCTGCAGAAGACAGTCTCCTTCTGGTTGCCTGTGGATCAAGATGTAGCACTCTCAGCTCCTCCAGCACCATGTCTGCCTGCATGCTGCTATGCTTCCCACCATGATGATAATGGACTGAACCTCAGAACCTGTAAGCCAGCCACAATTAAATGACTTCCTTTATAAGAGCTGCCTTGGTCATGGTGTCTCTACATAGCAATAAAACCCAAACTAAGACAGCACCCCATCCCCACTCATAGAAAATAAGTGAATAAAAATGTAATGACATAAAAGTTTAAAAGAATGGAGTTGTTTATTTTCTCAGTAGTAAGTTTTCCTAACATATACAAAGTTCTAGATTTGATTTTCCAACAACACATACAATAGTAATGATATATATATATATCATGCTGTAATATATGTCAAGAACACAACTGCATTTAAAAGTATTTTAAACTGTCACATAATAATTTTTAGTGAAAAAACTTCCAATAACTTTATTCCCATATTTAAAACCAGCATTTAGGCAGAAAATCAAAAGAAGAGTTATAAATGTTAGAAAGTGACATTATTAATATTTATAAATAGAATGATTGAATACCTAGGAGATTTGGAAGGATTGTGGACAGCATTTGTAAAATAGGCCTACATAAATCATGTAGACAGTGAAAGATACATCAAAATTCTTCTGGAAAAAAGTCTAAGAGTTTAAAGATGTCAGCACCTTCCTAAATAAATTTATAGGTTTCTCTCCTTTGTGTGTGTGTGTGTTAATGGAAATTTGCCAAAATGATTCTGAAGTTCATTTTCAACAATAAACACGCTGTTGTAGCAAATAAAAGTTTTTTTAAAAAGTGAAATAATGCACATAATTTATCCCAGTCTACCAGAATCAAAACATAAAATTCATGATGGTAAGATTAAAATAGCATGGGCTTGAATCTAGTAGATTTTTTTATTTTCAACTCCAAAGCCTGACACACCTTAGGCCATTAATATTAGTATCTCTAAGTGAAATCTGCATTATAGGCCCCAATTTCTCCCGTGTCCTCACTGCACATCCTTGCATGGAGCCCTCGTGAATGGGGTACATGAAATACAGAACTTGCAGGGTTCTCAGGCCTGGGCTTTGACTGGAAACAGTGACTTCTGCAGACATAGTGCTCACCAAACCAGTTCACACCCAAAGCCATGGTGAGCATCGTGTCTGCAGAAGTCACTGTTTCCAGTCAAAGCCCAGGCCTGAGAACCCTGCAAGTTCTGTGTCTCATCTGTCACTTTGCTGCCACGAGAGGGGCTTCCTCCTGTGAGCAGCCATCCTTTAGCCTGTGCCTGGTGTGAACACATGGAGCCCAGCTGTCTCAGCTGCCCCACAGATCTGTGAGAACATTGACATCATTCCTGTCTTGACCTATTGAGAATCAGTCAATATAATGTACCAGTTGTTTCTTTTTTTAAGGAACTATGAAGTTCCCAGGAATTTACACAAACACCTCTGTTTTAACCTTATTGGGAAGAATTTAGTCACATGACAAATCCTAACCATAGGAAGCTGGTTAAACTTAGTATATTATTGCCTTAGAAGGAAAAAATGTCTTACTATGTATTCAGACATGTGTGTGTGTGTATAGATGAGTGTGCGTGTATGCATGTGTGTGTATAGATGAGTGTGAATGTGTGTGTGATTGTGTGTGTGTATAGATGAGTGTGCATGTGTGAATGTGTGTGTGCATCTGTGTATATAGATGAGTGTGAATGTGTGAATGTGTGTGTGTGCATGTGTGTGTGCATGCATGTGTGCATGTGTGTGTGGTGCTGAGACATGAATCCAGAGCATTGTAGCTATCAAGCATGTATGCTACCACTGAGCAATAGCCCCATCCCCATTTTCTCACGTCTCTAAGAGATCCTTCTGCATCAACAAAGGGCCGTGTCAATCACAGCCACTTCTCTTTTTCTATTTTATATACATATATTCATTTCATAATTGCTTTAGCCATTTCCCTGGACATTATTTCTAGTTTCTTTCCTGAGTCAGATAGTGGTAAAAGAAAACACATGCTTGTCTATTTTTGTTTATATGTATGTTCTTCATTAAAGTTATTCCTGGAATTGAGATTGCTAGTTCAAAGCAAGTATATATTTTCATTTTGGAATATGATAAAATTATGCTTAGAAGGTCTTTACTAATAATGTATATTTCTAAATAGATATATGAAAATGTCTCATAGAAATCAATTTAATTTTTTTAGGTTTATTTATTTTGTGCACGTGGGGGGGCACATGCTTTCATGGTGCACATAATGAAGGGCAGAGAACAACTTGAGGGAGTAGGCTCTCTTTCCACCATAAGCTAGGTGCTAATGCCGGTGAACAGAGGGTAGCAACAATAGCAGCAGCAACCACAACAGCAGCAGATGATGTCCAGTAGATATATTTACCAACAAAAGGACAAAGAAATGCAGGACAAAAGAACAGCAACCCACCACCACCACCTGGGGGGGGGTGTCCCCTTTTCAGGCCTTCCTAGAAATTCTTTAAAAAAAATTACCCAGAGGTATGTCTCGTAGTTTATTTTGGATCCAATCAAGTTGACAACTAGATAGATTATTGCTAGTTTATAATGATAGTCGTTGACCCTATTTTGAGACAGTATATTATAGTGGGAGGGCAGAATGTAGCTAAGTCCTTCCCCTTCCTTCATGGCCAGGAATTGGTGAAAGACAAAGGAGTCAGGGTTCCAGGGGTCCCTCCAAGGGTGTGCCACTAATGGCTCACCGACCTCCTACTAGGCCTTACTCCTTAAAGTCCCAGGACTTCCCCACAGCGCCATTCCAGGTGCTAATTAAACCTTTACTACATAGCCTTGGGGGTCCCCTGGATCCAAACTACAGCAGCAATGTTCTGTACTCATTAGATATTCAGTGCATTCATTGATAACAACCCCTGGGAGTTCTTTTCCTGTTTTATTCTTTCAGGCAGGATCCAGTTGAAAATGCACTACAACAAATATCCTGGGCTCTCCAGTTGTTAAGCATATATGTACGTTTTTCATCTTAGAATTGTGAAGCAAGAAATAGTTTTCCCACCTTTCATTGACCTTCCCTGTCTTCAACTCAGGGGTTCATAGTCCATGTTCTAGTCCAGAAAGAGTTTGCTTGCAGTGTGAACTGGGAATGGCTCCCAAAGCAATTTGCATAAAAACAGATGATTAAAATTAAGAAAATGCATAGACAACTCTTAGTACTCAGTAGGTGTTGGTGATGCATGATGCCGTTGTTGTGGTGTCTTCATAGTCAATACGCACATGGGGAAGAGTGGGTATTTTTCATGACAATCCCAAACTTTTCAGAGTAGGCCTGGGATTTCCTTCTTTGGTTAGAAGCCTCCTGGTAGATACATCGTCAGTGATATTCCATATAACTACAATGATAACAAATTTAACATCTGGTTAATTTTCAAACTAATGGATTGCCATCTTCCTATTATTAGTCATTAGCATTGTTTGGTTTGGACCCTGGGACAAGGGACTGTGGTGCATGTTTTATGTACCAAAGCAGACCTGGCCTCCAGGTTCTCCCAGCATCCCTCAGTCCCTGCCTGGCATACCCTGCTCCTAACCCTGAACTTCCCAGCCCAGGGGCTGAGCTGTTCTTACCCCAGAGGCTCCTCCTTGTATAATCCAGACATTTTGGCCTGTCTCTTTCTCTCTTTGTTCTTCTCTTCTCTTTCTCCTGTGCACATGTGCTTTTTGCCCTTCCTCTCTTTCTTTCTCCCTTCCCAACACCCCCTCCTCCATGGTGACTTCTGTTGCCTAGGTCCTTGGGGCCAGTGAACTTGTCTGCCTGAGAGCAGCTTCCCAATAAACCTGCCTTTTAAATATAATCTACTCTAGTTTGAATTGGCTCCTTTCACTGGTGGAGAAATAACCTATCAGACACTTTCCCTTAGTAACACTAATGCCTCTGTGAAGCTTGAAAGAAAATCCTTTCCTGCTAATAGTTAACTAACTTTATTAATATTAAATTGACCCTTTTCATATTTGAAACATGCCATGGCTTATAAGGTAAAATATATAATGTTATTTATTTCCTTTTAAGAATCATTGCTAAGACTTGGTAAATTATTGCACTCGGGAAAGGCTATACACCAAAGGCTTACAGTCTATACTTTTCTAGCACTAAATCTATTTTTTTTCTATAAAAAATAACTACTTCCCACATTTCAAATAAATATGAACTGATTACAAGTCGGCAATATTTGCTTTCTTAAGGCAATGTAGAGACCAAGTCTGGAGGCTCATGCCAGGCCAGCCTGAGCTACATAGGAAGTTGAAGGCCAGTGAGGGCTATCACGCCTTCCTTGTTGTCAGGCCTCAGAGAAACCCAGGACAGATGGCTAACTGTGGTATCTATTGACATAGCAAAGCACACACTGGCCTCCAGGTTCACTCAGTCCCTGTGGCCCCTCCCAGCGCTTCTCACCCCAACTCTACCCTAAACCTCTCCAGCCCAGGGCTTCACACCCACCCCACATCTCTTTCCTGTATAAACCTGCCATTTTGGCCACACACTGTCTTGGCTCTCTTCTCTCTCTCTCTCCCCCTTCTCCTCTCCTCCTCCTTTCTTATGCTCATTTCAGGGCCTGGTTCAGTCTGGACTCTTCCAGATGCCTCTGGCTGTAGTTTCTCTCATATCTACAATAAGATCCTTCTTCTCAGCCATACCTTGGAGTGGTCATGTCCTCATTTTTCATTCATCTGTCACGATTTACTGTTCCCTTGAACTATGAGTCAAAATCTTTCCTGCCCTAGTTTGCTTCTGCTGGATATTTGTCACATCAGTGAGATAGGCTTTTGGAAAATAGTTAGGTTATGCCTTCATTAATGGGATCAGCACCCATTAAAAAGGCAGGAGGAATCCCCTAATCTATTCCGCCATGGGAGGACCAAAGAAAGTCCCTGGTGGATTATCAACTGCTCAACAGTGCTTCAGTTTTAGACTTCTCTGCACTAGGACCTATTCTGCTCACTGCACCACCAGCTCACAGGTTGTCTTCCACCCAACTCTGGCTGCAGCCCCTGGTTGCTCGCTTTAGTAGCAGCACTGTTTCTCCAGAGAGCTGCCCTGGGAGTGGAGCAGCGGAACTGTCTCTTCCTTGTTAGCAAAATGGCTAGTGTAGAGCCATGTGCTAGTTGAGCCTCAGGTGCCTGCACCTGTGGAGAAGTCAGTGTGGTGGAGAAGCTTGTCATGGCAAAGGCACACCAATAAAAATATATGGAGAGAGAAAACAGGCAGAAAAAAGCCAGGCCGTAAGCATGCAGCATGAGCAGAAATCTGGCAGAAAAAATTTTAATCCCACCTGGACTCATGGAAAAGGCAGGAGAAGCTGAGAAGTCATCAGACTTGGTGAGATACCTGGAAAGTCCCCAAGGAGAGAGTTAGGTAGTATAAAAAAGAATAAGCCATGTTAGGATGGGAAATATAACACAGCGAGTCAAGATCCTATATAGTGTTACCTTAGACGGCTTAAAAATAGAAAACAGAAAATGAAAAGATAAATGACTTAACTGACCTTGGTTTATACTGATTAGGATCACTATCATTCTGGCATCTCATATTTTATTCTTAATAGCCATAGTAGCTTTCTGTGTCCTCTCAAAGAAAAAGGTTTTAGAGATATAGGAAAAAGAAAAATATGAAAAGTAGACTGATGAGCCTTACAAGAAACATTAGAAAGATTTGTAAATAAAAATGAAAAAGATACTCAGACTGAGGCAGAGGAATTAAGGCCAGAGTCTACTACACCACCATATAATAAAATCAAAGGTCAGCCAAAAGTCATTAGGACCCCAACCTTAGCAAATACCAGCAAACAATAGACATCCCCAAGCTTATGAAGAATTTGGATGACATCCTGTAGAAATGCTAGGTTTTTAAAAAATTTTTTAAAAATCTGCCATTTTATGTATGCAGTTACCATTCATGAAGCAGATCTTACATTCTTGGGCAATTCAAAATAGACTAATCCCTGAGACTGGAAAGATATGACAAAACAATATTAGACGCCGTTCCTCCGTTACAGTGGTGATTGTGGTGAAGAGAAGAAGCTAAAGAGATAGAACAGAAAAATTGGGCTAGAGGTATCAATATTTCCCAAGATCAGTTGCTGGGTGAAGGTCTACATGATGAGGTACAAATGCAGGTCAAGTACTCTGATGCCATCTTGGTACCGTGTCATACAGCAGCTTTAAGTGCCTGAGGCAAGGTTAAAGAAACAGGAAACATGTCTGAACCATTTACTAAAATTATACAAAGTCCAAAAGAAGCATCACTGAGTTTTTTTTTCTTACAAAGATTGACTTCAGCTGTAAATAGAAGAGTATCAGATCCAGAAGCTAGGCAAGTATTAATTGGTTTTTAAGAATGCTAATTCCATATGCAGATAGGGGATTATGTCTCTGAAGGCAAGATCGGTGCTGTTGAATTATTATTCTAAAAATCCCCACGAGGGGTTGCTTCCCGACTCAATAGTTTATGTTCCTGAATGAAAGACACATACACAATCTTTATATTTTAGTATGCCTTAAACAGACTGCCTAGCCTCCATGCTGTTAGAATCTACCTCCCGCCGATAATTCTGAGTTACTACTTACTAATTTCTATGTATAATCTTGACAGCTCCACACATAATTGAGCAGCCCTCTGGGATGTACTTTCTTGGCCAAGCCCAGGGTACTCTCCTTGCTTCTCTACCCCATGGTGGCCTCTGTGTCTCTCCTCTCCCCATGCTCTCCTAAAGCATGGTGGATCTCCCCACTCCTGCTTCCTCACAGTCCCAAGATCAGAAGAACTAAATCCTGCCTCTATCTCTCCTCCCCAGTTATTGGCTGCTGGCATTTTTATTTACCAATCAAAATTAACTGGGGGAAAGTTCCCAGAAGCTATGTACAGATTCTCTTGTACAGTTTTGGGGGAAGATATTTAGCATTCGCAATATAAGCAGCTACATTCCCCCTTTTGTCCAATTAAAAAGGCTCTTTTCTGTCAGATACACATTGAACATAATTATAACAGTTATGTAAACTGTAAATATGATATGCACTTATAACATCCAGTCCATCATAGTAGGCAACTTAGATAAAGTATTTTATCATCTATCCTGATTTAAAGAGTTTATAATTCTGTACCTCAAATATGTTTGACTTTAACTTGCATTACCATGTGAAAATCATTCTTTTAAATCTGGAACATCTTTGTTAATGCTGAACAAGTTCAAGTATGAAACTATAACTAGTCTTCAACCATGTCAGAGATCTGAGAAGGAATTAAATATTACCTGAATATGTAGGAAGCACAAAGACATAGTTTCCAAAACTTGTATAATTTGTAGAAACAGCTGACTTCCTGGACAGTTCCCAATAGTCTTTATACCATTGAAACATCTGTCCTAAGTCTTCTGTCCCAGAATGATCTGACAGACCTTAAGTGAAGCAGGAACTATGAAGGACTAGCTTACTCTGTCTTGGCAGACCTAAGCTGTTGGGCTATTCCACATCATGTGTCCTTTCCTGGACAGTATTTTTTGTCTGTAGATGAGTTAGGGCAATTCTTGCCCAGTGGCTAGCCTATCACAATTGGGGCAACTCTATGGAAGTTATGATGCTCAATATCTTCTTTGAAGTGGGAACAGGGTACTGTCAGGAGCAGACATATCTCCTAGATAATAATGGGATGATATTAAATGCCATATTCTGTGGATCTCTGATGCTATTGAAGACTATCTATATATAGTATAACAACTGTTAAACCTTGACTACTCTTAGCTATTTACTATTTAAATAATATTGAAAATACTTCTTTGTAATTAAATAAAAATCAATATTACCATGAGTTTCTTATTTGACCATTATCTTGTATTACTTAATGTCCCTAAACATTTGTAATTGTAGCTATTAGAAGGACTGTGTCTAAGCCTTGTATTCCTTTTTTGTAAAAAAAAAAATTATTTAATCATTTTACAGTCCAGACTTTATCCCCTTGCCAGTCCACCCTCTGACTGTTTCATATCCCATACCTTCTCCCCCCATCTCAAAAAGGATGTCCCCACCCCCACCTCCACTCCTACCAGACCTTACCACTCCCTGGGGCCTCAAAACTCCTGAGGGCTAGCTACATCTTCTCTCACTGAGGCTAGACCAGGCAGTCTTCTGCTGTATATGTGTTGGGGGCCTCATATCAGCTGGTATATGCTGCCTGGTTGGTGGCTCAGTGTCTGAGAGATCTCAGGGGTCCAGGTTAGTTGAGACTGCTGGTCTTCCTATAGGGTTGCTCTCCTCCTCAGCTTCTTCTAGCTTTTCTCTAATTCAACCACAGGAGTCAGTAGCTTCTGTCCATTGGTTGGGTGTAAGTATCTGCATATGAATCTTTGAGCTGCTTGTTGGGTCTTTTGGAGGGCAGTCATGATAGGCCCCTTTTTGTGAGTGCATAATAGCATCAGTAATAGTGTCAGGCCTTGGAGTCTTCCCTTGAGTTGGATTCCAATTTGGGCCTGTTGCTGAACTTCCCTTTCCTCAGACTCCTCTCCATTTTTGACCCTGCTGTTTTTTCAGACAAGAACAATTCTGGGTTAGAGTTTTTGAATGTGGGATGGCAACACAATCCCTCTACTTGATGCTCTGTCTTTCTACTGGAGGTGTAAGCCTTGTATTCTTAAATACCTATCTAAAAGTAACAAAATTAATTTTAATTTTTGTATCAATATACAAAGATTTATGCCAATGAAATCTCTGTATCAATATATAAATTCTGTACCAATATAAGAAAATATAACAAAAAAATTCTGCACCAAAATGTAAATGTAGATTTCTACCAATGTAAGATTATGGCTATAAAATGTTTTGTTTAAGAGTAATTTAGTAATCCATTCCCATATATCTCAGGAAAGACCAAAAAAATCAAGTATTTTGGGAAACTACCATAGATGATCAGAGGCAAAAACTAATAGTTTTGTGTGTGTGTGTGTGTGTGAAAATGATATTAAAATAGAAAGTTTGGTAGACATAGGAACACATGCAACAATAATCTCACCCAAATTTAGCTTTCAGATTGGCTTCCCTGGGAGGTAGATATTCAGTTTCTAGGTGTTGGAACTTTATCTCAGGTAAAACAATGTGTGAGATAGCTTAAGTGCATAGATCCAGAAGGTAAAATAGAAAAATTAAAGTGATATGTGGCTAATATAGCCATAAATTTATGGGGGCATGATTCGTTGCAGCAATGGAAAACAGATTAACATTCCTTCACTTTCAGAAATAAACCATAAAATAAAAATGCTTCTAGCAAAATATTGAAAGGTGTTATCAAGAATAGCCACAGACTGTCCAGGTTGTCCATAAATAGTATAGAACAGGTGTTGGTCTTTCAAATGAACCAACGACCCTACCTTTAAAATGGCTGACAAACCTTTATGGGTGGTACAGTGGCCTGTGACAAAAGAAAAATTACAGGTATTAGAACAGCCAATACAGGAACAGCTAAATTCTCAAAATATTGAAGAATCTTCCTATGGAATTCCCCTATGTTTGCTAGAAACAAAAAAAGAAAGAAAGAAACAAAGAAAGAAACAGAGAGAGAAAGCAAGCAAGCAAGCATGAAAATAGAGGATGGTAGCAGATTTAAGAGCCATAAATAAAATGATTCAGCCAATGGCCTCTTTACATCCTGAAATTCCATGCCCTTCTTTATTACCTAAGTCATGGCCTATGATTGGAATTGCTTTAAAAGATTGCTTTGTAACAATCCCTTTGAATGATCATGGTAGGGAAAGACTTGCTTTCTTAATACCGATTTAAAATAATAATTGTCCAGGAAAGAGATATCATTGAAAAGTTTTACCACAAGAAATGTTAAACAGTCCTACCTTGGACCGATAATTTGTACAACAGCTGTTAGAAACAATTTGTAAACAATTTCCTTAATCTAAAATTTATCATTATATGGATGACATCTTGCTGGATGATTAGACAGAGATACCTTAGAAAGGATGCTTGAAGTCGGGCATGGTGGCAAACACCTTTAATCTCAGCATTTGGGAGGCAGAGGCTTGTTGATGTCGGTGAGTTCAGGACTATCCTGTTCTACAAAGCATGTTCTGGGACAGCAATGGCTGTTACACAGAGAGAAACCTTGATTTAAGAAAAGAAAAAGAAAGAAAGAAAGAAAGAAAGAAAGAAAGAAAGAAAGAAAGAAGAAAAATGCTTGATGAAGTAAAGAGAATTTTACCTTGTTGAGGATTATATACTGCTCATGAAAAAAATACAAAAGGATATTCTATTAATTATCTAGGATATAAAATAAGTCTACAGACTAAAGTCCAAGTGGATCAAAGACCACTACATAGAACCAGATACACTGAATCTAATAGAAGAGAAAACAAGAAAGAGCCTCAAACACATTGGCACAGGAGAAAATTTCCTGAACAGAACACCAATGGCTTTCTTCCAGTCTGGGCCCGGGCACAGAGTAGATGCTGGGTGGCAGCACTGCCCCAATCTCACAGAACCCAGAAGAAGTGGGCCTCTCAGGAGCTCTAACCAGGGCAGTAACTTAGGTAAGGAGACAGCAACCCCCGCACCAAATAGGGAGTGACTGGGACCCACTAGGACCCAGGAAGTCACTTCTGGCCCAGTGCACTGGTTCCTTCCTGTCTGCACCTGAGCACTGAGCAGATCTTGGGCTCTAATCCCAATAGTAATATCCACCCCACACAGTTCTGATACAACCAAGATAACAGGAAGGACAGTCTCCAGTCAGAGACAAGGCAGGTAGCACTAAGGAGATCCAGATAACGAAAGGCAAGCACAAGAACATAAGCACCAGCAACCTAGGGTACTTGGCATCATTAGAACCTAATTCTCCCATACTAGAAAGTCCTGAATTCTCCATATCACTAGGAAAGCAAGATTCAGATTAAAAATCACTTCTAATGATGATGATAGAGGACTTTAAGAAGGACATAAATAACACTCTCAAGGAATTTGAGGAGAACACAGGTAAACAGGTAGAAGCCCTGAAAGAGGAAACACAAAAATCCCTTAAAGAATTACAGGAAAACACAACCAAACAGGTGAAAAAATTGAACAAAACCATCCAGGACAGAAAAATGGAAATAGAAACAATAAAGAAACCACAAAGGGAGACTACCCTGGAGATAGAAAACCTAGGAAAGAGATCAGGAGTCATAGACGCAAGCATCACCAACAGAATACAAGAGATAGAAGAGAGAATCTCAGGTGCAGAAGATACCATAGAAAATATTGATACAACTGTTAAAGAAAATGCAAAATGTAAAAAGTTCTTAACACAAAACATCCAGGAAATCCAGGACACAATGAGAAAGCCAAACCTAAGGATGATAGGTATAGATGAGAGTGAAGATTCCCAACTTAAAGGGCCAGTAAATATCTTAAAAAAAAATTATAGAAGAAAACTTCTCTAACCTAAAGAACAAGATGACCATAAACATACAAGAAGCCTATAGAATGCCAAATAGACTAGACCAAAAAAGAAATACCTCCTGTCACATAATAATCAAAACACCAAATGTACAAAACAAAGAAAAATATTAAATGCAGTAAGGGAAAAAGGCCAAGTAACATATAAAGGCAGACCTATCAGAATTACACCAGACTTCTCACCAGATACTATAAAAGCAAGAAGATGCTGGACAGATGACATACAGACCCTAAGAGAACACAAATGCCAGCCCAGGCTATTATACTCAACAAAACTCTCAGTTACCATAGATGGAGAAACCAAGATATTCCACAACAAAACCAAATTTACACAATATCTTTCCACAAACCCAGCACTGCAAAGGATAATAGCGGGAATGCTCCAATACAAGGAGGCAAATTATACCCTAGAAAGAGCAAGAAAGTAATCTTCTTTCAACAAACCCAAAAGAAGATAGCCACACAAAGATAATTCCACCTCTAATAACAAAAATAACAGGAGACAACAATCATTGTTCCTTAATATCTCTTAACATCAATGGACTTAATTCCTCAATTAAAAGACATAGGCTAATGGACTGGATACATAAACAGGACCCAGCATTTTGCTGCATGCAGGAAACCCACCTCAGTGACAAAGACAGACTCTACCTTAGAGTAAAAGGCTGGAAAACAATTTTTCAAGCAAATGGTCCTAAGAAACAAGCTGGAATAGCCATTCTAAAATCTTCAACCCAAGAACACAAAGGGAGGGACTCATGGCTCCACCTGTATAGGTAGTTGAGGGTGGCCTTGCCTGGCATCAGTGGAAGTGGAGGGTCTTGGTACCTGAAAGTTTGGATTCCCTAGTGTTGGGGAATTTGAGAGCAGGGAGTTGGGAATGGGAGGATGGTGGGAGCACACCTTCATAGTAATAGGAGGAGGTGGGATTGGGTAAGGGGTTTTGGGAGGATGGGAGAGGAGATAACATTGAAAAGTAAATAAATAAAATATCTAATATAAAAAAATCAGATGTGTCTGGCAATTGTAGTTGAGCAGTTCAGACTTTTTGTCCACAATTTATTACGGGGATTTTGTATAATTCTCAAGGACAAGGTATTGTGGAAGAAGCCCATGGAACTTTACAAAGATAGGTGAGACATACTGTTGCTGAGACAAAGAATGATGCCAACCTGTGAACTTGCTCAGTGCCCTGACAAGGGTGACTGGGGAGCTGTATTGGACATAAGTTCCTGACCCACCTTTGCTTGACTATATCCCAGATGGGACAAGCTTCCTTGCCTCAAGGTTTTAGACCTTGTGGGATATAGAATCGAAAAGAGAAACTATGTCTCTTGTATTCTTCTTAAAGGTGCCCAGCTATTAAGACTCAATCATGTACTGGCCTAGAAATCAATCCAATATAGGAAATAACAGTCGACTTTTGGAAGACTGGATCTGGACTTTCTCAGAGACATATTTGGAAGCTAGCTGTAGCTCGCTATGATGTTAGGATAGCAAGAGACAATGTTGGGACAGGATCTGGATTCTAAATAAGGGTTAGTGCATGTTTTAAGGGTCTTTTAATTGTCAAACCAAAATTGGTTTTGTCTCTTCTACAGCATTTATTGTAAGTTGCATTGACTGTAAAATTT
The DNA here is from genome assembly GCF_011762505.2 of Arvicanthis niloticus. Lineage (NCBI taxonomy): Eukaryota > Metazoa > Chordata > Mammalia > Rodentia > Muridae > Arvicanthis > Arvicanthis niloticus. The sequence continues at coordinate 14,362,944 of NC_047670.1, read as the reverse complement.
CTAATTATGTTAGTGTGTTGAAACCTGGCATGTCTGTTATGGGGGTCTATCAACCAGCTTTTGTCTCACTGCCCTGAATATTAGAAAACCTTGATTCTCTGAAAAAGTTTAAAGACACCTCTAGAATATTTGGCATAATCCTAACACCTCTCTGGGTGTGTTAACTTTGCATAACAACATTGTTAGTGTACGAAAGATTCACACTCTTTGTTTAAATGTATAAAAAGTATAGCAACTTTAAAATGAGTAATAAATATATTTATTTATATTCAATAAATAAATAAATAAATAATATATGTCCAAGAAATAGCCCATGTTAAACTGATGATTCTCAATTCCCTTTGAGGCCTGTACCCAATATCTTTTTAAAATATGTCTTTCAACAAAGAATGTTTTTATACATACACTCCCCCCATACACATGTACAGAGTTTTGTACATGGCTTTTATTTTGTAGTTGATAATGTTTAGGTTTAAGGTTACTATATTTAATAGATAAATTAATTCATTTTAAGGGCTATTTGTATTCTGTCCATTTATTTCTGTAGATCGATTTCTGCGAATTGAATTGCTGTTTCAAAGAACTTCATATTAATAAATTTGTCACATATCTACTTAAAAAAATAACAGCAATGGCTTATGATCTAAGATCAACAGTCAACAAATGGGCTCTCATAAACTTGAAAAGCTCTGTAAGGCAAAAGACACTGTCTATAGGATAAAATGGCAATTAGCAGACTGGGAAAAGATCTTTACCAATCCTCCATCTGATAGAGAGCTAATATCTAAAATATAAAAAGAACTCAAGAAGTTAGACTCCAGAGAACCAAATAACCCTATTAAAAATGGGGTACTGAGCTAAACAAAGCATTCTCAGCTGAGGAATTTTGAATGGCTTAGAAGCACCTAAAGAAATGTTCAACATCCTTAGTTATCAGAAAAATGCAAATCAAAATGACCCTGAGATTCCACCTCAGGCAAAATGGCTAAGATCAAAAACTCAAGTGACAGCAGATGCTGGTGAGGATGCGGAGAAAGAGGAACACTCTCCCATTGCTGGTGGGATTGCAAGCTGGTACAATCGCTCTGGAAATCAGTTTTGCTTTTCCTCAGAAAATTGGACATAGTATTACCTGAGGACACAGCTATATCACTCCTGGGCATATACCCAAAACATGCTTCAACATATAACAAGGACACATTCTCCATTATGTTCACAACAGCCTTATTTATAAAAGTCATAAGCTGGAAACAACTCAGATGTCCCTCAATAGAGGAATGGATACAGAAAATGTGGTACACACTGGAGTACTACTCAGCTATTGAAAACAATAACTTCATGAAATTCTCAAGCAAGTGGATGGAACTAGAAAATATTATCCTGAGTGAGGGAACCCAGTCACAAAAGTACACACATGGTATATATACTCACTTATAAATTGATATTAGGCAGAAAGCTCTGAATACCCATGATATAACTCACAGAGCATATGAAGCTCAAGAAGAAGAAAGACCAAAGTGTAGATAGATGCCTCAATCCTACTTAGAAAAGGCACAAAATAATCACAGAAAGAGGGTGAGAGGGACTTGGGAGGAAGAGAAGAGAAGGAAGGAAAAAGTGGGGCAGGATCAGATATGGGAGGAGACAGGAGAGACAGAGAAAAGATAGGAAATTGAACAGAGGTGTGTAGCAATGGGGAATGGGAGCTGGGGGCAGCCACTAGAAAGTCCCAGATGCCAGGAAACCAAGAGGCTCCCAGACCCCAACGGGGATGACATTAGCTGAAATTCCCAACAAAGAGGAGAGAGAACCTGTAGAGACCATATCCAGAGGTCAGGCTTGGCTTTCTGTTGATGGATGGGGCCACCCACCCATCTCAAAAATATTAACCCAGAATTGCTCTGGTCTAAAGGAAATGCAGGAACAAATTGTGGAGCAGAGACTGAAGAAACATCTATTCCGAGACCACCACACCTAGGGATCCATCCAATCTGCAGACACCAAACCCAGACACTATTGCTGATGCCAAGAAGAGCTTGCTGACAGGAGCCTGGTGTAGCTGTCCCCTGAGAGGCTCTGCCAGCATCTGATTAAGACAGATGGAGGTACAGCCAACCATAAGACTGAGCATGGGGATTGCAAAAGAGGAGTTAGGGAAAGGACTGAAAGAGCTGAAGGGGTTTGTATGCAACCCCATAGGAAGAACAACAATATCATCCAACCAGATCCTCCAGAGCTCCCAGGAAGTAAACCACCAACCAAAGAGTACCCATGACCCCAGCTGGATATGTAGCAGAGGATTGCCTTATCTGGAATCAATAGGAAGGAAGGCCCTTGGTCCTTTGAAAGTTTGATGTCACTGTGTAGGGGAATACTAGGGTGGTGAGGCAGGAATGTGTGGGTGGGGGAGCCCCCTCATGGAAGCAGGAGGAGGGGGTTTTGGGAGGGGAACTGAGAAAGGAGATAACATTTGAAATGTAAATAAATAAAATATCCAATAAAATGAATAAAAAACTTCATCATCCTCAGCTTCTTGATTATGGATGCATATGACCAGCTGCTTCTAGCTTGTCTACTGGGACTTCCCCATCACCTTGACCTGTGAGTCCAAATAAATCCTTTCTCCAATTAAAAAAAATACATTTACAGAAAATATGACCACAGAAAGTACATACCAGGAAAGATCAATTAGGCACTCTTAATAATTTTCAAAAATTGTTGAGAGATATTAATTGACTATGGTCTATAATTGGATTAACTATTCAAAGAGCTGAGTACTTTGTTTTAAAACTTACAGGATGACTTGGACTTTAATAGTTCAATAAAATGATTAGCTGAACCGGAAAAGGAATCAGTTCTGGTAGATATTACAGGAAGTACATGCTTATCATTTGGATCCAAAGCTGGATTATATTTTGGTTATTTTGCCTTCTACTCATTCTTCCACAGGAATTCTCATGCAGTGAGAAGATAATATATAAGAATGGATATTTTTGGCACACGGAGTAAAAATTAAACACCTATGTAGAAAAGGCTTCTAAATTGATACTTAAAAAATGAGACTCCATCAATTTGCAAGAGTAGACCCAGAAGAAATTGTGATCCCTTTTAGTAATCCTGACATGCCTGATTGTGGGAGGAGAATGCACATAGGCAAAGAGCTTGCAATAATTTTTTTTGGAGAGATTAAAAACAAATATCCCAAAAGCAGGAGACTTTCATTTATGATAAAAACTAATTGGATCTAGTAGAGAGGCCACCGATTTCTGGAGTCCCTACATTCTATATTGAAGCAAATAAATCAGGGAAGGCAGGTTATAAGTCAGGATTAACAAGTAAAGTGGCTCAGAGCCCTTATAATTCAGTTAAAAAAATCAGAGCTGTATGTGATTCTTATAGTTTTATTAAATTCTCCTGAATCTCTTAATATAGTAACTAACTCTCAACATGGAGAAAGAGTTGTTTTACATATTGAAATGGCTGAATGACTCATAGTTAGCTTTGCTATTTATTTAACTACAACAAGTAATCAGAAATAGAAATTATTCATTGTATATAACACATATCAGATCCCATACAGGTCTACTAGGCCCTCTATAACACAAAGTACCATAGATAAATATTCAGGATTTCAACTGGAAACTGCTTTAAGCTCTCAAAAAGTTGATTCTGTAATTACACTTTTATTAGAAGTTATGACCATTATGTGTATGTATACCTGTACAAACGAAGACTCACAGTGCTCCAGCATATGTCTTTAGTAAAATGAAACATTTTTGCATATAATAACATAAAGCATATTACAGGCATACCATACAATCCTGTGGGACAAGCAGTTTTAGAAAGATCTAATCACACTCTAAAAGATATGCTTAATAAACAGAAGCCATTACCAAAAGCCCCCAGAGACAGATTACATAGTGATTCATTACCTTTAAAATTTTTAAATGTTAATGATTAAAAAGTAACGGCTGCTGAGAGATGATTGGATTAACCTGATGAATTAAACCAGTCTATGTATTTTAAGAATTTTTTTAAACTTCAGAATGGAAGGTAGAAAATGTGTTGTGTTGAGGGAAAGGTTATGCCTTTATCTCAACCGAAAATGAGAAGCTCTGTATTCCTTTAAAATTAATAGAGATTAGATTTGATTCTGGGAGACCTCTTGAAAATCTTGGTTATAGATATAAAGGAAGAAACCCAGAACAACAGATCAACTAACATGAAGGCTCATCCCTTTACGTGGAAACAGCTCTAAGACTGGCTGAGACATGAAGGTCTTTCTGTAGCCAATAAGTCTTGTTGCCTACAGTCTTCAGAACTTACTATTACATGCCATCCTTTATATGGCCTGGATGGAGAAGATTTATATTACAGTTTGGTTGTACAGTCTAAATGGACTTATAAAGTTTGATACCTTTCTCTTCTTCAAACAAAAAACCAGATAATTATCTTTAGCTGTGTGCACATTGCACATCCTATGCATGTATTGATGCAGATATTTATATTAATTTTAAGAGTTTGTGTGTTTTCAGAGCAAAAGGACCAAACACCAAGAAAGACAAGTAACCCAGATGATCCAGCCTCACAGACTGCCTCAGTAGCTGTTTCCTCAAAAATCTGCATCCAGGACAACTTTAAAATGGCTAGTTAAGGTGGTCCAGCGTCGTTGACAGTTTCAGCTAAGAGTTCAGTTAAGTCCTGTACTTTTATACCACACAGAGACTAGACAACAAATGATAGAGCTAGCTCTCCCAGGACTTGGCCTATATCCCAAATTTCTTTGGACCACCCAAAGGATGCCTTCTCCCCCAGACAGCAGGAATCAATTTTAAGAGAACAGTACCCTGACTCCCAAGAGGTGGGGCAGCTGGTTTTTGATTGTTCAGTGAGTGATGACTGTTTGTCTTCATTTAAGTGGGGGCTGGCCATAGGTTGTTACTGGTCTTGGTCAGGGAGAAAATTAAGTAAAAGAGGTTAGATTCAGGGATCTCTTCCTCTCTTTCTCTTCTTCCATCTTTCTTTCTCTTCTATTTAATGTTGGTGTAAAGACAGAAGAGGGAATGAAAAGAAAAAAGGGGGATATAGGAAGGATAGGATAAAGAGTAGATTAATGAATCTGCTTGGAGACTACAAAGCAACAAGTCTCAAATATTTTTACATTGTTATAGAATTTTGTATCTTGATGCAAATTTAAGATTATATTTTTGTTACAACACACTATATACGTTTCAACTTTTTTTAAACATTGTATCTATGCAACTCACTTAAAATGTAATAGAAATTTCTAGTCCTTGAAAGCTGCTATTGCAAACTGTTTACAATAATTAAGAAATACAAATTAGCAGTTTAAAGTGGAAATTTCTGGTTACTTTGGAAAATCAGTTGTGCTGTTGTGCCTGTGGCCATGAATCAACTGGGGTCACCTGAAAGGGGGGCTGGGAATGAAAGGGGATGGAGGGCGAGAAGAGATGAAGCCAAGACAAAGTTGTCTGATCAAGGCTCCAAGCTTTAATGTTCAGCTCTCAATTTAAAGGGGATGGCCCAACCCAAAACCACTCTTGGTTTCAGATGGGTGGGATAATCCATAATCTGTTCTAGGTCACGGCCAGAGATATTTCAAGGCAAGCCCAGGGGCAGTTCTGCTTCTGTGTTCTGTGCAGCTAAGGTGGGTAACTCCACCTAGATCCTATCACTTGATCTGTTGTGGTAAGCAAGGTCTCTCAGGCCTGTTCATGGCTGGGGGAAGGGTACACTGTTGGCCTGTAGTGTGAGCATAGGTATGGGTCCTGTTGGGCTGAATTGTGAGCCCCACATGTCTGCCACCCCAAGGGGCTGGGGCCGAGGCTGCGGGAATTTGACTGAGTCCACTTCACATGCTCCAGGAGGACTTCAGGCTGTAAGAAGCCTCAGGGCTCCACTCTGGGCATGGAGAGAACAGTCTGAGACCCCTGCAGGAGCTGGAGCTCTTGGGTTCGAGATCCCCAGGCCACGGTGGCTGGGGACTGACTGGTCTCAAGCCCTTGGGCTGTCAGGCACCACTGAGAGGCCACGGAAGGACCAAGACAGGGTGTATGGGCTGGACTGACTGGAAGCTGAAGTGGGGGGAACAAGCTCTGGCAGTGTCCTGCGGGGAGAGGGCTCTTGGTCAGGGCGACTCGCTTGGCTGGGTCTTGGCTGGGTCTCCATGACTGGAATGTAGAGAGGTTGTCAGCAGGAGATTAGAATATGGCTCAGTAGTTGAAGATCTTCTCCACATTCCCCACAGCGGGGCCCCAAAGAAGAGAGGTAGTCCAGGTCTTAAGATATGGTCTTAAGATCTTTAATGTCATGGTGCAAAGTGGATGAAGTTGTACCCCGTGTTCTCAGGGCCGACCTGAGGTTAAATACTTTTGCAAGGAGGAGGGTCTGGGAAGGAATGCTCAATTGGCTATGCCCTCTGGCCTTTAGGTATCTCATGAATATGGAGATGTCTTGGGGCTCTCCAGCTTGTAGTCACGCCCTCTACTTGTGCTATGTGACAGATGGCCACAAACCTCTCTTTGGAAGGGGCTGTGGAGGGTTGAAGCTATGTGAAAGGAACCAGGGGTACCAGGAGTGATGCCAAACTCCTACTGTTCCTTTAGGGTCTCCGGGGCTCGAAGCATGCTTGACCAGTTACCCAGCTGCCTCTCACAGCCCACTGCCCCACATTGTGCCACATGTTTTTTTTTTTTGTTTTTTTTTTGTTTTTTTGTTTTTTTTTTTTTTTTTCTGGAAGCTTTCTTGTGAGAGGATGTTTTGCTGAAGCAGACTTGTGAGAAGGCAGGTGATGTTTTGCTGGAGTGTAAGTATCAACCTCGTAGACAGTGAGACAATGCTCTTGCATTACTATGCCTTGCAAACGTTTCACTGGTCTTTACTGATCTTTACTTGTTGTGACTTTGTAGAGAGAAATGTGCCAAAGAACTCCTTGTGGTATTCTGGCTGCTTCTTGCCCCTTCTGCTGACTAATGCTGATTCAACAGAGCCTTAAGGTTCTGATGGATTGAGCCATTGTTGATTTGTGTTTGGTGTTTGCTATTGGACTGGGCTGCTGATATCCTGCTTAATGAAAATTTGAATCACCCCAAATAACTACTTCTAACAGGTCCACAACTGCCTTTGTCCTATTAACCGTCTTTCTCCCCTGCCTTTGGTGGGTGGTCTAGAAAGGAGATTGAGGTGTTAAAGAACCCTAAATAAAGTAGGCTTTGAAAAGTCTAAGCCTACAGTAATTAGTCAATCAAACTTGTGGTCATGATTGGTACTAGTTTGGTTAGTTAAAGAAATAGCTTTATTTGGCCTCTTGTATATGTTTTTGATGTTAAGAAAATAATAAATAGCCAGACACAAGCTATGTTTGCTTAGTCAGATATATTTTAGATAGATAAATGCTCTTCAAACACTTTCAGACATCTGCAGAATATGTGTTAATAATATAAGTCTTTTTGTGACAGTTGGGCATTTAGTTCCTGGCAGCACCTGCAATCTACCTCTAAGAAGATGCTTGGGTATCAAAGAACCTCTATATGGAGTTTGATTTAAATGTGGCAAAGCTAGTCACCAGGCAAAAAACTGCCCTTGCTTTAACTGCTGACAGCATACTATCCAAACTGTGGACAAGCAGGACATGGAAGAAGTCAACTGCCCAGCTTTGCCAAGGAAAGGTAGGCTAGTCCTTCATAATTCCTACTTCACAAAAAGTCTGTCAGATATTCTGGGCCTATAGGCCAAAGATTGATGCTCCAACATTGCAGAGGAATCTTGAATAACTGTCCAGGAAGCCAGCAGTCTCTGTCATTTCTATAGTTTTGGAAGCTGCTTATTCTACATGTCCTGTTTATGCAGGTAATATTTATTCTTCTTAGGTCTATGATGGGGTTGTAGACTAAAAAAAGAGGTAACAGGTCACATGATGCAACTTAGATTAGAATTAAGGGTTAATTAAGATATAGGAGCTAGTTGGAAATGAACCAAAGCTATAAGGTGTTCCGCGCCCCTTTTCAAGTCCCCTTCGCCCGCGAAAGAGACACGTGAGGCAGTGTTCGGGTGGTTACTACAGTGAGGCTTTATTCTTGTATCAGCAGAAGAGGAAAGACCCAAAGCCCAGGAAAGGCACTGCTATATGTACCCTAGAGTGGCGTGTTCACTTCTGATTGGCTGTTCACTCATCACCCCATATTATGCCCCGGGGATGGGCAGTGACTTTGGCGTGCTTTTGCCTTTTGCACCTGCACAGTTAGTTGTTTACTTGTGGGAGCACAGGATGCCGGTGCCATCTTGTAATGGTGAATGTTGTCAAGCTCACCGCGGCTCCTAACATCTCCCCCTATCTATATATTTAAGATGGAACAGCCTATTGCCTACCAAGCGTGGCACCAACTCAGTGAGGGAAAGCAGAGGCCTGATCCCCTGTGCAAAATGAGATATTGTAATGGGTTTCTTCTCTCGTTGTCGTGCAATGAGGAATACTTCCCATACCCATCTCGATGCCTTTAGATGGGGAAAGGGAGCCTCCACCCTGGGGCACCACCAGGGGAGGTTTCTTGGCATCAAACCTTTGTGCAATCAGGCATACTTTTGGGAAATCTATCCACACTCGTGGAACATTCCCTGTCGAGTACCCACTCGCAAACACCTCTAAATATTCAGGTACCACAGTTATTCAGGCAAGGGCTGGCTAGACTTAGACCTCTCATCAACCCAGTGCAATGGGCTGAACCCTTGGGGTGCATCAACTGAGGGTCTCAGTCATCAGCTACTTTCTTAGCCTAGATAGCCAAATTTCAGGGGGAGATGCTTGCTCAAGGCTACGAGTGCTTGGGCGATAGCGACCTTGTCACGTTTTTGTTGGGCTCTGAGCTTGCAGACCAATCATAACATGAACACTAATCCACAACATAGGGCTGCACCAAACAGGCCTATTCCCACCCTTTAAGAAAGAAAAGGCAGAGGTAAGCCAAGAAGTAAAATCGCCAGGGGTAACAGGGTCCACTTGTGTTCCATCAAGGCTCAAGATCCGGATCTGTAATTGCTGCTGCACCTGGTCCAACTCCCCAGTCCAATTCCCTTGTAAATAAGCAGAAAGATTATGGCTTTGAATAAATATATCATTCATAAATCTCAAAGGTGTAATACATAGATGTGGGGTTGCTGACACGCAGCTCATTTGAACCACATCCGAGAGCTGCTCCACATGGGCTTGGAGCAAATCAACTCTCTGATTGACCAACAGGATGCCTGATGCCAGGTATGCATCCACTTTTTGTAGAATGGTCAAAGCCTTAGAGGTCTTTTCTGAAATTTGATTAACAACAGTAGCTGCTGTAACCTGATCTGCCAAGGCTATGCCGACTGCCACAGCTGTAGTTGCAGAGATGGTAATAGCAGTGATAATGGCTGTAGTTATATCAAAATCTGTCTTCTGTCGAAATAAAGTCAAGGTCCCAGATGTCTGAACGGGGATAAGGATCCATAGTGGTATACTGGCTATTAGGGCCTGCTTATAGACAAGAGCAGACCAGCATTGGGACATAAAGCAAGTTACATTGGTATAAGTTAGCAGAAGCGACGCCTTTTAAGAAGGCAAAGGCATAGGTTTTGGAAAAGCAGATAGGATAGCTATCTAAATTCACTATATATACTAGGAACCCGATTTAGGAGAGTCCAAATGAGAACTGAGAGCGTCTGCAGATGAATCCTTCGGGGGGGGGGGGGTCATTTTCAGGAACCGCGAGTCGCCGCGTCAGTCGCTCTGGCAGCCAAAATGGGTTGTCTTCTTCCTGTGGAAAAACACAAGCCGCTCCCCGGGGATCTTATTAAAATAGGATCCGGGCCTTTCCATTGACCAGTCAAAACATCTTTCCATTTTATCATTTCTTTTGGCCTAGTTGGTTCCAGGCAATGGCGATCAGCCGCTGTATTGCCCTGACTGTCCAAATTCAAAAAGTTGAGAGTAAAAAGTGCCAGAGAAACAGTAGCTCGTGGCACCGTGGGCAGAGCTTCCTCAACTTCTCCTTTTTGTTTTATCAAATAAGTTTTAAGGGTACGATGAGCACGCTCAATGATGCCCTGTCCCTGAGGGTTGTAAGGAAGACCCGTCAGGTGTGTCACCTCCATTTGGCGACAAAATTGTCCAAACTTTTGAGAAGTGTAGGCTGGGCCATTGTCAGTTTTAAGGATTTTAGGCTTTCCCCAAGCACTCCAAGCCTCGAGACAATGTTGAATAACATGGGCCACCTTTTCTCCAGTCAATGGAGAGGCGAACATAACTCCAGAACAGGTATCAATGGAGACATGCAAATATTGTAATTTGCCAAAGGATGGGATGTGAGTAACATCCATTTGCCAGATCTGTAATGGCCTAATTCCCCGAGGGTTAATTCTGGTATGGGGAACAGGTAGGAATTGACAGCAGTTTTGGCATTGAGTCACAATATCTCTAGCCTCCTTTCTAGTAATGTTAAATCGACATCATAGTGTTTCAGCTGTCACATGAAACCTTTTATGAAAGGCTTTAGCCAAATCTAATTTTGGCGAAAGGGCAATTGCAATCAACTTTGTGGCTCGATCTGCCAGGTCATTTCCACGGGACATAGGTCCCGGTAAGCCTGAGTGAGCCCTAATATGAGTTATAAAGACAGGGCATCTTCGCTTAGCCAGGGTAAGCTGAATCTTTTGAACAACTTCTACAAGTCTGCTAGATGTCTTAATTAACCCAGCAACTTCTAATGCTTTCACTGCATTAACCACATAGAAGGAATCTGAAACAATATTTAAGGGACCTGGAAAGATTTCCAGAACCTCTGACACCACTAAGCATTCCACAATTTGAGGTGAGGTTTCATGGTATTGTTTGGATGTAACCTTATTATTAACCACATAGGCACCCACTCCTGTTTTAGACCCGTCCGTATAAACTACCATTCCATCTGGGAGTGGCTCCTGAGACACAATATATGGAAATATGAAAGCTTGAGTTAAGGCAAATTGTAAGATGGGATGCTTAGGATAATGATTATTTATTTGACCATTGAAGGAAGTAACCAGCACTGCCCAAACATCAGAGGTTGCCGTTAATATTTGGACTTGATGGGCAGTATAAGGCACTATCAAAACCTTAGGCTCCCTTCCAAAATGGGTAATGGCTGCTTTTAGTCCACGAAGGGCAAGTTGAGCAACTGCATCTGGATACCTTTCAATAATCTTTGCAGGAGAAGCATTGGGATGAATCCATAACAAAGGCCCCTCCTGCCATAACACAGCAGTTGGTAAGTGTCTAGTTTTAAAAACACATAAGTCAAAGGTTTTGGTTTCATCTATGCGTTTCAACTGGCGTCTTGCAAAGCGTTTTCTACTACTTGCAGAACACGGCTTGCAGCTGGTGTTAAGGCCCTCGGTGAGGAAATATGAGCATCCCCTTCCAAAATATCAAATAAAGGTTTCAGCTCGGCTGAGGGAATTTTTAAAAATGGTCTTAACCAATTTATATCACCTAATAATTTCTGAAAATCATTCAAAGTATGTAAATGGTCTCTACGAATCTCCAATTTCTGAGGAATTATCTTTTCTGGATAGATAACTGTCCCTAAAAAGGAGCCAATTTCTGAAAATTGAACTTTCTCAGTAGCAACATGTAGACCCCACTGCATGTAAGTAAGTAAGTAAGTAAGTAAGTAAGGGGACCTCCCAAGCCGCAACAGACTCTTAACCAGTCTTGTAGCTCCTTGGCTCTCTGAGGAGCAATGGTTGCATGGCATTCAGCTGTGGCATTTTCAAAGATCATCTGTTCAATTAATGGCATTGTTTGCTCTGGTTCCCCAAAGATTCTGTCAGCTGCCTCAGTCATGTGGGCCACAAAGTCAGAAAAAGACTCATTAGATGTCTGAATTATCTTGGACAAATAAAGGTTACTGCCTTCCTTCCTAGGGAGAGACTTCCATGCCTTTATTGCAGCTGATGCTATCTGTGCCTAGACCTGCCCGGGATGAGTGGTCTGGTCGTTCGCGTGTACGCCAACTCCAGCCAGCATGTCAAAAGTCCATAATTGCTGTCTGTCAGTGTTTGCATTAATCCTGGCTTGTGCTTGTAGTGCCTCGTGCCACAAGGCCTTCCACTCTAGGTATTGGCCCATATTGTTAAGTACCGCCTTCACTGTGTCCTGCCAGTCTCCTGGCGTCATAGCAGCTGTACTTCATCTCTCCACTTGGGATACAGTAGAATTAGCCCCAATTCCATATGCACGTACTGCCTCAGTTAATTCTTTGACCTGCCTATACTCTACTGGGGAATGAACACGGATGCCTTCTGCCGTTTCAAAGACCGGAAATGCAAGCTGTAGCTGTCTGCGATCTCCTGGGCTGAGAAATGAATTAGAGGCACTGCCCGGGGCATAGGCCGGAGGCAAGGATGGGGGCTGAGGGGCTCAAGGTCTTTCTTAGTCTTATCCCAGAACGGCTAACCTTTGCACAGGCGGCTGCTTCCTCCTCTAGGCTCTCCTCCTTGGAGCTGCCAAGGTCTATGGATGCAGGCTCCTTAATGGGGTACAGGGGGGGGTCCCCCGAACTCCACTCTCTCTTCACCAGCCGGTGAAGGGTCCTTAAACTTAACAGGCCCTGCAGTGGCCCCTATTCCTTTTGAGTACTCTTTCCTATGACCAGGCTCCTTGGCCTGCCTCTGTTGCCCAGGCTTTTTTGCCTGCTTCTCCTTTCCAGGCTCCTTGGCCTGATGCCGGCTAACACACTCTGTTTCTGATAGCCTGGAGTGGACCTCTCTTGAAACCTCTTGACTTGCCCTAATAGCTGTGCTGCGGGCTGGATCCTCACAACACAAATAACCAAAAACGAAAGCAACACAAGCAAGAGGCCAACTACTGCAGCGGCGGCAATGGGTGAAAATCCGCTCGCAACAAAGGCTTCCACCCCAAGCATACCTCTCAGAGATGTACCTTGATCCTGTAGTCTTTTAACCTGCCCCGAATTTTGGGGGGGTCTCCCACAGCTCCGGATGGTTCATTCCTTCCCGGGTTTCGGCACCAAATTGTTCTGCGACCCTTTTCGAGTCCCCTTCGCCCGCGAAAGAGACACATGAGGCAGTGTTCGGGTGGTTACTACAGTGAGGCTTTATTCTTGTATCAGCAGAAGCGGAAAGACCCAAAGCCCAGGAAAGGCACTGCTATATGTACCCTAGGGTGGCGTGTTCACTTCTGATTGGCTGTTCACTCATCACCCCATATTATGCCCCGGGGATGGGTAGTGACTTTGGCGTGCTTTTGCCTTTTGCACCTGTGCAGTTAGTTGTTTACTTGTGGGAGCACAGGATGCCCGCGCCATCTTGTAATGGCAAATGCTGTCACGCTCACTGCGGCTCCTAACAATAAGGCTTGAGTTACAATAAATGATAATAGTCTCTGTATCATTAATAGGCAGCTGGCAAGTTAGAGACAGTGTGGCAATAGAGGGACACCTGGGAGAATCCAGAATGAACTTGACCCTGAGCCAGGAGACCAGGAGGTTAAAGGCTATGCCAAAATGCAAAAGGGCCAGATAACCAAAGGGCAGCTCAACCTATGGGTTAGAGTAGTTTGGTATAGGGGTTGAGGTATGGCAGTCAGAAGGACACCATAATAGGTAGGGAGTGAGGGGTGAGGGAGAACCTAGCAGCCAGGTTTGCTATGATATGCTAAATAGGCAGCTTTGTTAGTCATTTGTCCCAGGTTGAGGACTAATAGACCTTGTTTTGCTAAAGGACAGGATGCTGTGGGCGTGTACTCAGAGCAATCTGTCCCCTAAACGTTGCAGAATCCCTCCTGGTAGGGTTCACGGAAAGCTGTTCATGGCAAGGTGTTTTAGTGGATGAGGGGCAGGGTGGGGTGGTGGGAAGAGGTTGGCTACTGAGTGACACTGCTGTTAATTTCTGAAGGAAACAAGTGCCCGAGATTCTGTCCAAGCTGTAGAAATACACAAGAAAGGCACACCAAGCAGGAAAGTAAATCCTTTCCTTTTGCAACATTTCTCTAGTGTCTTTTTTTTTTTTTTTTTACAGAGTTTAGCATCATATTATCTTGTAAAGAAAAATAATATTTAAGAGCTGGAGAGCTGGGTTTGTGATTAAGAGCACTTGCTGAACTTGTAAAGAATCTGGATTTGGTTTCCATCACCTATACGGTAACTCACAACCTTTTGGAACTCCAGTTCCAGGGGATCTGATGCCCCTTCTGGCCTAAGCAGGCATCAAGCACATATTTGGTATACATACATACATGTAGGCAAACACTTCTATACATAAAATTTAAAAAAATTAAAGGATGTCTTTCCATTTGAAGAGCAGGTAATGCAGGTAAATTAGAAGGAAATGACCTATGATGCCCTTGTTAACATCTGTTTATGTCTTTGTTCTAGAGTTGGAGGTCTAACAGAGGCACAGATGATTGAACTCAAAGCCTCACACATTAGACAAATGTTCATCCATGAAGCTATGTCCACAGTCAACTCACCCTCCTTTCAACATGTAATTCATGCACTACTGGTATGATGTCTTTTAAAATTCTTGATGTTTTCTCTGTAGAATTTGATCCATTCATTGGGCAAACACTTATTTGTAGAAATTACTTAATCCTGACCCAGGGTTTTTATCTCACCTTTTAGTTCCCTGATAAAACACACACAACCTTTATATTTACAATAAGCCTTAAATAGCACAGAAGCTGGGCAGATACCTACCCTCTATGCTGTTAGAATCAACTTTCCTATTGATAATCTTGAGTTATTACTTACTACTTACTATGTTTCATCTAGGCTGCTCTTAACTCCAGTTGGCCAGCCCTCAGGGCCATGTTCTTATGGCTCACCTAACCCATGGCAGCTTCTCCTTCCGCCTCCTGCATCTTCTTCTCTCAGTGGTTCTCTGCCATCTCCCATTCCAAGCCTGGGAAACCTAAACTTCACCTATGTTTCTTCTGCCCAGCTTTTGGCTGTTGGCATTTTTATTTGCCAATCATAAATAACTTGGGGGCAGGGTCATAAGTCTACCTGCAGACCCAAGGTCTTGGGGGGCTACACTTGACATTACAATAGACAGCAAGCCAATCTCAGCACTTACCCAGGGAATGAATTCTTTAGGAGCTTATATGAAGCAGATGTTCTAAGCTGTTGCCTAATAACAGTTTTCTATTCTTTCTTATTAAGAGAAGCTCGGGGTCCTTGTGGCCAGGGCAGACACCTAGTGGGTCTGCTCCCATGAAAACACCATATCCTGATACATCCTAGAGGAGCCACTGCACTCAGAGCAGTGGGTAAGAACACTCTCCCAGTACCCTACACCTCAGAGCTACAATTGGGAGCAGGGGGCTCTCAGGACCCACCAGGCACCCAAACCCCACCCCTGCAGAATATCATTCCCCTTCCACTCCTCACTTGGTCCTTGTGGCCGGGGCAGTCACCTAACTGGTCTGCTCCCTTGAAGACACCATATTTTGAGACATCCTAGAGGAGCCATTGCATTCAGAGCAGCGGGAGCTCAGGATCATAGAATCCCAGAGGCATCTGGACCCTGAGGAGTTCTGGCACAAGCAAGATAACAGGAAAGGCAGGCTCCAGTCAGAGACAGTGAGTGCACATAGCACTACAGTTAACCAGATGGCAAAAGGCAAGTGCAAGAACATAAGCAACAGAAACCAAAATTACTTGGCATCATCAGAACCCAGTTCTACCACCATAGCAAGCCCTGGACACCCCATCACCTGGAAGATCAGGATTCAGAATTAAAATCATTTCTCATGATGATGATATAGGACTTTAAGAAGGACATAAATAACACCCTTAAAGAAATATAGGAAAACACAGAGAAACAGGTAGAAGCACTTAGAGAAGAAACACAAAAATCCTTTAAAGAATTGCAAGAAAACACAACCAAACAGATGAAGGAACTAAACAAAACCATTCAGGATCTAAAAATGAAAGTAGAAATAATAAAGAAATCACAAAGGGAGGCTACTCTGGAGATAGAAAACCTAGGAAAGAGATCAGGAGTCATAGACACAAGCATCACCAAGAGAATACAAAAGACAGAAGAAAGAATCTCATGTGCAGAAGATACCATGGACAACATTGACACAACTATCAAAGAAAATGCAAAATGCAAAAAGCTCCTAACTCAAAACATCCAGGAAACCTAGGACACAATGAGAAGGCCAAACCTAAGGATAATAGGTATAGATGAGAGTGAAGATTCCCAACTTAAAGGGCTAGTAAATATCTTCAACAAAATAAATTATAGTGGAAAACTTCTCTAACCTAAAGAGATGTCCATGAATATACAAGGAGCCTACAGAACTCCAAGTAGACTAGACCAGAAAAGAAATACCTCCCATCACATAATAATCAAAACATCAAATGTACAAAACAAAGAAAGAATATTAAAAACAATAATGGAAAAAGGTAAAGTAACATATAAAGGCAGACCTATAAGAATTACACCAGACTTCTCACCAGAGACTATAAAAGCCAGAAGATCCTGGACCGATATCATAAAGACCCTAAGAAAACACAAATGCCAGCCCAGACTACTATACCCAGCAAAGCTCTCAATCACTATTGATGGGGAAACCAAGATATTCTATTACAAAACCAAATTTACACAATATCTTCCTACAAAATTCAGCACTTCAAAGGATAATTGATGGAAAACTCCAACACAAGGAGGGAAACTACAACCTAGAAAAAGCAAGGAAGTAATCTTCCAACAACCCCAAATGAAGATAGTTACAAAAACATAATTCTACCTCTAATAACAAAAATAACAGGAAGCAACAATCATTTTCCTTAATATCTCTTAATATCGATGGATTCAACTCTCCAATAAAAAGACGTAGACTATCAGATAGGATATATAAACAGGACCCAGAATTTTGCTGCATACAGGAAACGTACCTTAGTGAAAAAGACAGATACTACCTCAGAGTAAAAGGATGGAAAACAATCTTCCAAGCACATGGTCCCAAGAAACAAGCTAGAGTAGCCATTATAATATCAAATAAAATTGACTTTCAACCATAAGTAATCAAAAAAGATAAGGAAGGACACTTCATACTCATCAAAGGATAAATCTACCAAAATGAACTCTCAATTCTGAATATCCATGCTCCAAATGCAAGGGCACCCACATACATAAAAGAAACTTTACTAAAGCTCAAAGCATACATTGCACCTCACACAATAATAGTGGGGGATTTCAACACTCCACTCTCAGCAATGGACAGATCATGGAAACAGAAACTAAACAGAGACACTGTGAAACTAACAGAAGTTACGAGCCAATTGGACTTAACTGACATCTATAGAACATTTCATCCTAAAACAAAAGAATATGCCCTTTTCTCAGCACCTCATGGTACCTTCTCCAAAACAGGCCTCAACAGATACAAAAAGATTGAAATAATCCCTTGCACTCTATTAGATCACCATGGACTAAGGCTGGTCTTTAATAATGACAAAAACAATGGAAAGCCCATATATACAACTGAACAACACTCTATTCTATGATGACTTGGTCAAGGAAGAAATAAAGAAAGAAATTAAAAACTTTTTAGAATTTAATGAAAATGAGGACACATCATACCAAAACTTGTGGGACTCCATGAAGGCAGTACTAAGAGGAAAACTCATAGCTCTAAGTGCCTACAAAAAGAAACTGGAGAGAGCATACCCTAACAACCTGACAGCACACTGGAAAGCTATAGAACAAAAAGAAGCAAATACACCAAAGAGGAGTAGACGGCAGGAAATAATCAAACTCAAGGCTGAAATCAGCCAAGTAGAAACAGAAAGAACTACACAAAATATCAACACAACCAGGAGCTGGTTCTTTGAGACAATCAACAAGATAGATAAACCCTTAGCCAGACTAAACAAAGGGCACAGAGACAGTATCCAAATTAATAAAACCAGAACTAAAAAAAGAGACATAAGAACAGAAACTGAGGAAATTTAAAAAAAAAATCATCAGATCCTACTACAAAGGCCTATACTCAACAAAATCGGAAAATCTGGATGAAATGGACAATTTTCTAGACAGGTACCAGGTACCAAAATACAATCAGGAGCAGATAAACCATCTAAACAGTCCCATATCCCCTAAAGAAATAGCAGCAGTCATAAAAGTCTCCCCACCAAAAAAAGTCTGGGACCAGATGGTTTTAGTGTAGAATTCTATCAGACCTTCAAGGAAGACCTAATACCAGTTCTCTTCAAACTATTCCGCAGAATAGAAACAGAAGGAACACTATCCAATTCATTTTATGAAGCTACCATCATGCTCATAACTAAACCTCACAAAGACCCAATAAAGAAAGAGAACGACAGACCAATCTCTCTTATGAATATCGATGCAAATATACTCAATAAAATTCTCACAAACTGAATCTAAGAACACATCAAAACAATCATCTATCATGATCAAGTAGGCCTCATCCCAGGGATGTAGGGATGGTTCAATATTCGGAAATTCATCAGTTTAATCCACTATATAAACAAACTCAAAGAAAAAAACCACATGATCATCTCACTAGATGCTGAGAAAGCATTTAACAAAATTCAACATCTCTTCACGATAAAAGTCTTGGAAAGTTCAGGAATTCAAGGCCTATACCTAAACATAGTAAAAGCAATATACAGCAAGCCAGTAGCTGTTGTGGCCCGAGCTGGCCCATGTTTGGGGGCCAAAATGTCGTGGACTGGACATTTCTGTCAATGTTTGAACCCCCACTACCAAAAGCCTTGGGGGTTAAATTGTCAGAGCCCACACTGCCCCAAGCTGCTTCAGTCCGAGGGTCAGGGTTCAGCAAGAGAGGGAGTGAGGACAAACTCAAAGAATGGAGACCAGACAGAGTGTGATTCAATCCTGTTTATTCTTCAGTCTCTCTTCTTCTCTCCAAGTCCCTAGTTCCTAGTCCCTAGTTCCTAGTCCCTAGTGCCTCCAAGTTCTAAGTTTCCAGTTCCAAGTTCACTTCCAAGTGCCTGCTACCTAATGCCTAATAACTAACTCCAAGTTGTACTGTCTAACCTAATTCCTAGTTCCAAATTGTACTCTCTGAAGTGTCTAATAATCTGTTGCTTTCTTCTGTCTGCCTCTCCCCTTTTATATGTCTCACTTCTAAACCACGCCTCTAAGTCACACCTTTAAGTCATGCCCTTAGGCCTTTTTCTAAATCTGATCTGTAAGTCTCGCCCTTAAGTCACACACCTTTAATCTCACACACCCAAGGAAAGATACTGGGTATCTAAACCAAGATGTTATCAGAGTGTGCTCAGCTGTGGTAGGCTATTGTAATCAAGCCTCTTGTCAGGGTATATGGCTCAAGATGGCTGCAAGGATGATAGTCGCCTTCTGTCAGCTCCCCACAAGTAGCCAACATCAAACTAAATGGAGAGAAACTTGAAGCAATCCCACTAAGGTTAGGGACTAGATAAGGCTGCCCACTCTCACTCTACCTATTCAATATAGTACTGGAAGTCCTAGCCAGAGAAATTACACAACAAAAGGAGGTGAAAGGGATACAAACTGGAAAGGAAAATGTCAAAACTTTACTAGTTGCAGATGATATGATAGTATACTTAAGTGACCCTAAAACTTCCACCAGAGAACTCCTAAACCTGATAAACAGCTTCAGCAAAGTGGCTGGATATAAAATCAACTCAAACAAATCAGTAGCCTACCTGTACTCAAAGGATAAACAGGCTGAGAAAGAAATTAGGGAAATGACACCCTTCACAATAGTCACAAATAATATAAAATACCTTGGAGTGATTCTGACCAAGCAAGGAAAGATCTGTATCACAGGAACTTTCAGTCTCTGAAGAAAGAAACTGAAGAACATCTCAGAAGATGGAAAGATCTCTCCATGCTCATGGATTGGTAGGATTAATTTAGTAAAAATGGCCATCTTGCCAAAAGCAATCTACACATTCAATCCCCATCAAAATTCCAAATCAATTGTTCATAGAGATAGAAAGAGTAATTTGCAAATTCATTTGGAATAACAAAAAACCCAGGATATCGAGAACTATTCTCAAGAATAAAAGAACTTCTGGTGGACTCACCATTTGTGACCTCAAACTGTACTACAGAGCAATAGTGATAAAAACTGCATGGTATTGGTACAGAGACAGGCAGGAAGATCAATGGAATAGAATTGAAGACCCAGAAATGAACCCACACACCTATGGGTCACTTGATCTTTGACAAAGGAGCTAAAACCATCCAGTGGAAAAAGGACAGCATTTTCAACAAATGTCGGTGGTTCAACTGGAGGTCAGCATGTAGAAGAATGCAAATCAATCCATTCTTATCTCCTGGTACAAAGCTCAAGTCCAAGTGGATAAAGGACCTACACATAAAACCAGATACACTGAAACTAATAGAAGAGAAGATGGGGAAGACCCTCAAATACCTAGGCACAGGGGAAAAGTTCCTGAACAGAACACCAATGGCTTATGCTCTAAGATCAAGAATCAACAAATGGGACCTCATCAAATTGCAAAGCTTCTGTAAGGCAAAGGACATTGTCAATAGGAGAAAATGGCAACCAACAGATTGGGAAAAGATCATTACCAATCCTACATCCAACAGAGGGGCTAATATCCAAGATATACAAAGAACTCAAGAAATTAGACTCTAGACAACCAAATAACCCTATTAAAAATGGGGTACAGAGCTAAACAAAGAATTCTCAACTGAGGAAACTCAGATTGCAGAGAAGCACCTAAAGAAATGTTCAACATCCTTAGTTATCAGGGAAGTGCAAATCAAAACAACCCTGAGATACCACCTCACACCAATCAGAATGGCTAAGTTCAAAAACTCATGTGGTAGTAGATGCTGGCGAGGATGTGGAGAAAGAGCGACACTCCTCCATTGTTGGTGAGATTGCAAGCTTGTACAACCACTCTGGAAATCCGTCTGGAAGTTTCTCAGAAAACTGGACATAGTATTACCTGAGGACCCACCTATACCACTCCTGGGTATATACCCAGAAGATGCTTCAACATATACCAAGGACATATGCTCCACTATGTTCATAGCAGCCTTATTTATAATAGCCAGAAGTTGGAAAGAACCCAGATGTCCTTCAACAGAGGAATGGATACAAAATATGTGGTACATTTACACAAAGTAGTAACTCAGCTATTAAAAATAATGAATTCTAGAAATTCTTAGGTAAATGGATGAAACTAGAAAATATCATCCTGAGTGAGGAAACCCAATCACAAAGGAACATACATGGTATTTACTCACTGATAAGTGGATATCCGCCCAAAACGTTGAAATAGCCAAGATTTAACTCATAGAGCAAGTGAAGCTCATGAAGAAGGAAGACCAAGTGTGGGTGCCTCGGTCTTACTTAGAAAATACTCAAGGGAGCAAATATGGAGACCTAATGTGGGACAGAAACTGAAGGAGGGGCCGTCTGGAGACCATTCCACCTGGGTATTCATCCCATGTGCAGTCACCAAAGGTAGACACTGATGTAGATGTCAGGAAGTGCATGCTGACTGCAGCCTGATATATCTGTGTCCTTAGAGGTCTGCCAGAGTCTGACATATTCACAGGTGGATGCTCACAGCTAACCATTGATCTGATCAAGGGTTTCCCAATGGAGGAGTTAGAGAGAAGACTGAAGGAGCTGAAAGGGTCTGTGGCCCCATGAGGAGAGCAGCAATACCAACCAACCAGAGATCCCCAGGGTCTAAACCACCAGCCTGCTTGCACATAGGTAGGGACTCATGACTCCATCTGTACATATAGGGAAGGATGGCCTTGTTGTGCATAGGAGGGAGAGGAGATCCTTGGTCCCAAGAGGGCTGGATACCGAGTGAGGGGGAATTCGAGGGTGGGGAGGTGGGAGTGAGGGGTTAGGTGGGGGCACATTCTCACAGAAGCAGGAGGAGGAGGGTTGGAATAGGCATTTCCTGGGTGGTGGGGGGAATAGGGTAAGGGGATAAAATCTGAAATGTAAATATAATATCCAATAAAAAAGAGAGAGAGAAAGAAAGAGAGAGAGAGAGAGAGAGAGAGAGAGAGAGAGAGAGAGAGAGAGACTCAGCTTTGTTGTTCTCTGAATGCTTGTTTTAGTCACAGGCTTCAGAGCAGGCTGGTCCCAGTCTCCTTCCATTGAAATCACAGGGCCAATAAAGGAGCTTGTTGAAGGGTGTTGGCCCTCTCTACAAACATGGCATTCTTGGGCTGAGGATGTCTTTTAGTTGGTAGAGGGCTTCCCTATATTCACAAAGTCCTGGGTTCAATCCGCAGTCCTGTGCAAACCAGGCATGGAGGTACATACTTGTAATCTTGTCAGCATGGACAGATACGGTTTCACATTGTCACCCTCAGCAGCCTGATGAATATTTTTAGAGACCCAGACTCAGGGAAGCCCAGACTCCATGGCTTTGATGTAGAAAAAGAATTTCAGTGCTAACTAATATTTAGCAGAATTTAAGTTTCATTAATAATTGAAAGACACTCAGTAAAATAATAAAGACATAGCCAAGAGAGTGGGTGTGAGCTTCTCAAAGAAGACTTGCAATTTATCCAAGGATGTTTTTAACATGGATTTTAAATACAGGGCTTAAGGGAAGGGGAGATACTCAGGGAAACAGCCAGATATCCTCTTAGGGATTCAGGCTTCTGAATATCTTAGCAGTAGCCGCCATGTGTATCGTTGTGGTGGCTCTCAAGTTAAAGATGAGGATAAAGTTGGTAAGACAAGGAACCCATTGTAAAGGACAATAAGCCAAGTCCATTACAAGATTTGATAAATTGAAAAAAAATGATGAGATGAACTTCTGAAGATGCTTTCTGCTGAAACAGGAAAAAGTGAGATTGGTGTGGAAGTCAAGAGAACCAGAGTTTCAGTGGTGATTCCCAGTTCTGAGTACTGATGTTTAAAAAGCTGACATTACTGTGTGTGCATGGCGCATGTGTGGACATGTGACAAGAGTGCCACGGCTCACGTGTGTCGAGGGCCAAGGACAACTTTGTGAAGTCTGTTCTCTCTTTACATGTGTGAACCCATCAGGATTGTGTGGCATGTGCCTTTACTTACAGAACCATCTTCTGGTCCAGTATTAACATTTTAATCGCTTAGTTTTTGTTATTGTTCCTATTGTCCTGGGTAGACGAAACAGGTATCAAGATGTATGTATGTATGTAAGACTTTCTCTTATACAGTTTGGGTTGATATTAATTTTGACCAACATTGACTTCATACACATGATTCCAACCTGTAAGAAAATCTTGCCCAATCCTTATTTAAGAATATTCTAAAAAAATAAGCAAACTCATTTTTATAGTTGTGAGAGGTGTGTGTG
This sequence comes from Arvicanthis niloticus, assembly GCF_011762505.2. Taxonomy (NCBI): domain Eukaryota; kingdom Metazoa; phylum Chordata; class Mammalia; order Rodentia; family Muridae; genus Arvicanthis; species Arvicanthis niloticus. The sequence goes on along the minus strand of NC_047670.1, from coordinate 14,339,560 downwards.
TGTGCATTTTGTGGTTAAATAGTAGATAGATGAATGTGTAAGGGGTCAAGTTACAATGGGGTTATGGCTGTCAGGGTCGAAGACCCAAGAAAAAAAGAAAATAAATTTTTTTTTTGTATCTTTTTCTGAGCACTATACCTAGTGGTAGGTTTCCCATGTTACCCAACAGGATAGCCAGCAACACTCTGGTGCTCTAAATTTGTGCACTGAGAGATCACTGCAGTAAATATTTTCTGTCATTAGACTGTAATTATTATGCTTGTAAACAACCAAAATCAACCAGAATTTCCAGAAGTATCCCAACTACTGTAGTTACAATGTCAAATGGCTTGGGGGCTAGGGGATCATAACTAATAATAACTAATAATTATAAACAGGACTAGAGAGGGAAGTGTGGGCAGTCAGTCATACTTCAAACAGATTTACAAGATGATTGACACGTACTCTTGGGGAATCTAGAGCAATGAGTCAAATCTCAAGTGGGCTAGCGCCCCTCTACCAGCGGAGTAGCTCTGGGTTGCTAAAGTCTCCCTTTGGTAGCATGGCATCTTCTTTCTGAGATGGCCACTCCTTTTGGTGGCCACTACTAGTCTCACCAGTGCCTGGTCCCACCCACCCTTCCCGGATGCACTCCGCCCACCCTCCCTGGCCCTGCTAAGGCCCGCCCATCCTTCCCGGTTGCGCTCCGCCCCGCCCACCCTCCCTGGCCCTGCTAAGGCCCGCCCATCCTGCGCGACTGCGCTCCGCCCCGCCCACCTTCCGGGCCGCGTCCTGCTCACTCTCCCGGTCCGCACTCCGCCCCGCCCACCCTCCCTGTCCGCACTCCGCCCCGCCCACCGTAGCTGCGCCCGGCTCTTCCCACCGGCTCCCCGCTGCAGGCCACGGCCGAGGGGCGGGGCGGCCGGGAGGAACCGCGTTCAGGAGCGGGAGGGAGATCCGCCGCCGAGTTAAGGGAAAGTTGGTCCAAGTTCCCGGGAGTTTCCCCGTGTGGTACCCCGCGTTCGGCCGGCTGCTCCCGGGCTCCTTTCCTCCCTACGGCCTTCACGGTCCATTCGGCCCCTCTTTCTGCCACCGGCCGCCATGGAGCAGCCGCCGGCGCCCAAGAGGTAACGACGGCGGGAGCGGGATGAGGACGGAAGCCGCGGCGCGGGGCGGGAGCGGCTAGGCCCGGCCTGCCGCAACCCTGTCCCCGCCTGCTCGGCGCGGAGCGCAGCCTGGTCCAGGCGCCCCTGGGTCGGCCGCGTCCCTCCGCGAGGCCAGGGGCCCCGAGGGGACGCGGAGTCTCTGTGCGGACGTTCTGCGGGCCTGGCGCGCCGCAAGTTGAGTGGCCATCGCTGGGCTCCCCGCTGGTCTGGTGGCTAGGAGGGTTTGAGTAGCCAATTCATGAAACCCTGAGATAAGGACATCAATGCACGCGTCTCTCTGTCTCTGTCTCTCTGTCTCTCTCTCCCTCGTATTCTTAATAATATAACCATTCACTTTGAGAAGACAAATTGCTTATTTACAGTTTAAGGAATACAGTATATTAATAGCCACGCAGAATGTAAAAACATTGTGGATGTGTTACAATGACAGGTGTTTCCCCCTCCCCCCAAGTTCTAAGGAATTTGTGGATACAAGATAGAAGGAATGTTAAGTTGGAACCCCTCCCCCATATAGTTTTGCATGTCAAAATAGTGATACTTTGGTTATGCTATATATTATGTTTAATTATGTTGGATGCATATGTGTACAATATGTTTGAACTCATAATTTCAACGATCTTAGGAAACTAAATAAATATCCATTGATAAAAGTTCATAATGTCTCCTCCCTGTTCTCCAAGAATGAATAAAATACTATTTGACACTGGGTAAAACATTTAACCTCACTCTTTCATTTTTAATTTATAAAACTCTTTCCAAGGGAGTGCAGTAGTGAAGATTAAAGACTTCATGTGCTCTGAGAGCTAGAGGTCTTTAGATGTAAGGTGGTAAACTCATGAGGTGAAATCATTAAAAAGGTAGGCACTTTGAGAACAGTTGTGAATTGTGTGATTAGATATGTGAGCCTTGAGTTCTGGAAGCCATCTGTTCAGATACAAAAAAGGGAACAGGTTCCCAGAAGAGACAGGCTATCCTTCTGGGCCCTGGAAGCAAGTCAGATGATAGATTCTAGCTTGTTATTGGTGTCTATCCTCCGGTAGTCCCTGGATACTCCCTTCCCTTACAATAACAGTAGAAAACCTGAAACTTTTTTTTCTTTCTGCTTTGGAAGGACAGTAAAGGGTGTGGGGGGAATCTTTGAGACCATGGCATAGGCCAAGTAGAATGACTGAATTGAAATAAAAGATCCTTGCTGGTTGGCTGCACTGTAAATTATCAGTTTCATTATAGCTGTAAGAAAATGCCTACACTTGACATCAGTGAACTCGGACAACCAGCAGTTGTGGGTGACAATTCCATAGTGACTTACACTTTTCAAAGCCATGCCTGCACATAAAATAGACTTATTTTTAACTTTACATTTCTTCAAAGACTCATTTTAGTCTAGAAATGCAATTCTTTTAGCTCTTTTGTTTTTTTCCCTCTTATGTTTTGCAGTTTGGCCGAGAGTTCCTGGATTTAAGAGCTTCTGCCTTTGACTCAGGAATAGTTAGGACTAGGATATAGTTCCTGCGCAGGAAGGGATTTATCTTGTTTTCATTACATTTTGTTTACTTGGTATCCCTGCCTCCCACCTTGTGTGTGTGTGTGTGTGTGTGTGTGTGTGTGTGTGTCTGTGTGTGTGTCTTTGTGTCTGTGTAAACCCATGCCATGGCTTGTGTGGAAGTCAAGACAACTTGCAGGAGTTGTTTCTTCATTGTGTGAATTCTGGGGCTTAAACTCAGGTGATCTGGCTTGGTGGCAGGTGTCTTTAGTGAATTATCTTGGTGTCCCAACAAGAAGACATTTGCAAAAAGCAAAAGATATAGACTTCTAATCTTTTATATTTCTGTATTTCAGTGTTTTATTTTATAGCATTTTCAAATTAATGATATTTATTCTCACAACAACTCTGTGCAGTAGGTTGAATCACAGAAGGATTATAAAATCTTATTTTATAGATGAAGATACTAGGAATTTGCCAAATTGAAGCCTATGAGTTACTGACAGTGAATTTCTGTGTAACCCCTTTGACCTTTGCTATCTAATCATAAAGCATAGCTACCATTTTTGAAATCGTATTGTTTGCCAGGAGATTTATACATTAGACTTAACGTTGGGGCTTTTGTTCTCAGAGACTCATTAGGTGATTTTGTTGTGCAAGTATCTGCGCTTGTACAAAGCTGTATAGAAGGCTCACACAGCCTCATCTACATGGTCTGTCTGAAACATTTTTATGTGATAAGATTGCTACATACTCCACTTTAGGTACTTATTTTTGGAAATAATAATCCTGGCCCTTCCACTCCCTATGCTAGTTCTAAACTTAAATGTCTTCACCTGTAAGCTCCATCATGGGACTTAAAACAGGCTCATGCAAAGCACTCGGTGAAGTGCTTCACAGCATGCTCAGTACTGCGTGCGAGCTTGTATTTTACTCATAAGTGAACTCAGTAAGAGCGCCGGATCTCCTTAGTCCTATGGGTTGCAAAAGGGCTATATTCCCTTATTATGTAGAATAGTACCATTTATAATTCTGTAACATAGCGGTCATCTTTTCTACAACCTTCTGGATCCCTCTGTTCAGTGGGAATGCCATATACTCCTTCTGCCTGGAGTAGCATGACCTTAGCATTCAGATGCATTTCCATGGCGGATCTGGGCTGTTCTTGTCCAAGCCCATATGATTAGTCGCTGCTGTTAGTTGACATTTTGATTTTTTCATGTGGGGCTAGTCCTTCCTTTTTTTTATTCCGTTTGCCATTAGGTCCCACAAAATTTTCCATTAATAAGTTTGTGGGTTCATTTTTTTCTTTCCCCTTCTCATTTTTAAAATGACTAGTGTATTTCAGAGGGACTAACACACTTGGATTGTAGCAGTACCTTCCAACTGGGCACTTTTGTGTTGCACTTTTCAAAAATTGTTTGACAGTGGAAACATTTTAACAGTGGAAGTGCTGTGCTTTGGGTGGTGGCAGGCATGGGGTCCGGCTTTAGACCCTTGTCTCTTTGCTGTCTCGCAGAACTAGTGCTCCATAGAACCCAGTTTGCTTTACTTTTCCTGCGTGTAGCTTCCAGTTTATTTTGCTAAAATATCATTTTAGTTATGTCTTTTTTCCTCTGTTAGACATACAGTATCTAGTCTGTGATCTCCCTAGCTTGTTCTGTTACTGTTCGACAAGATGAAGCCTTTATTTGGGCTGTAAGGCAGGGGCATGCCTAGTTTTGCTTTGATCTCTGCTGTTCCTTTTAAAAAGTTTGTGTCAGCTTGCTATGGTGGTACATGCCTGTAATCCTAGTACACAGACTGAGAAGGGAAGATCACTATAGATTTGAGGGCAGCCTTGGCTATATACATACATACATACTACATACATACTATATACATACTTAGCTAGCCTGGATTATAGAGTATGACACTGTCTCAAAGGAAAGAAATAAAAAGAAAAGAAAAAGAGAAAGAAAAGTTTGTTGTCACTGTTATCAGCATTATTTTTTTCTGTAGTCTGTCTTAGTCTTCCTTTAAAGCCTATTCATAAAGTTTCTTCTCTGGATACTTCTCTCCAACCTGAGATATTCCTCAGGACTCACAGTATGATACTCATTTGATTATGTGCTGTATTCTTTTTGCATTACAAAATTTTAGGCATCTAAAATATAATGAGAACTAATTTAATAAATATATCAGCATTCAGCTTAAGAAATAAAATATTGTAAATATATATGAAGCCCTCTGTGTGCATCTCTTCTCAGTTGCATCCCTTTCCATCCCCAGGATGGTCACCATTCTGCAGTGGCATCTGGCCTTTATAAAACATAAACAGGTAGCTTTCGCACTGGTTTAGGTTTTCTTTCTTTTGCTCTCACTCTTCTTTAGGAGTTGGGGAGTCTAGTGTGCAGCCAGGTTTTAGATCACAGATCAGGTTCCTATGCAGTCTTGTGTGATGCCTCTCACCCTCAAATTCATGGATTTAGTATTCCTAACAAGGCTTGCATAAAACATAGGCAGTACATGTAGCTGCCCCTACCCAGGACCACAATGGTTTCTAGATGCTCAGATTTTTAAGTTTTTTTATATTGACTTTAGAAACATGGGGACTCTGGTTGTTGGAAGTCTATGTAATCTTGTATAGTTTTGCTGAAGTGAGGATGGATATCATTATCAGAGAGACATGATTTACCAAGTGGGTCTTGCTCTTCAGTCATATTTAAAATTGGCAGTTATGTAGAATTTGAGATTAATTGATTAGAGTGTAGTAGAAAAAGTTGATGTGGAACCATGAAGATAGCGAAAAGGCTGGTGTGTAAGCTGTTGATGCATCCTTTCACGATAGGCAACTTCAAGCGTAAACACTGAAGAAGTGCTATGAATGGATGATTGGAAGGAAGGAAAGTGAAAGCAGAAGTAAAATAATGTGGCAGTTCAGAGAATATTTATATAATTTAAAAATGAAAATACTCATAAGTCAGATATTTCTATTCATGGCTGAAGTTGGAGATTGTTATATGGAATCAAAAGCAAAGGTAAAGAGGAATTAGGAAATATTCATATTTTCCTTAACATGAACTGGGTGTGACATCTGAGGACTCAGGACCGGAATGGGTGGTACAAAACCACCCTCAGAGTTGATACAAGACTGTCAGATGGTGTGAAGACATTGCAGTGTTAGCTGGGGGAGAGTGGCCTTGTCCACAGCCATAATCCATAGGTCTTTGGAGTGATGGAAGTTAAATTCTTGTGTACTGTTGGATAGACTCATTGAATGAAGGGCTAGAGTTATCTTTGATGAACTTTCAGACTCTTAAAAAGTTTAGCAGACAGCTGACTTAGGGGGAAGACTTTGGGCAAGGTTCCAGCTTAATCTACTTTTAGTTTGTTTAGTTCTAATTTTTGTGGTACTGGAGAATTGGACCCAGAGCCATGCATGCTGGCTTACACTTTGTTGATCTATGTTCACAGACTAGAAGTGGCTAATTCTAGAGTTAGACGAGGGAATTAAATAGCCTTTTCCTTTCGGAGAGGATTGTGACAGTGCCTATGGACACTTCCAGGTGAGTAGACTTGAGCAGCACCTCGAGACTGAAGACAAACTGAGTCTCTAGGTGACTTTGGGCAGTGAGTAATTTACTCATTGTTCTTAAGGAACGAGGCATAGGATTTACCAATAATGAAGTGTTTGTTAGAAATGTAAAAGAAAAAATATGAACCAAATTATGTTGAAATTAGCTTTACTAAAGTAATTTTTATATGTGTTTATTTGTATTTGTGTGCTATATGTATGCACATGTGGGAGCCAATTCTTTCCCCCCACCATGCAGGTCTTGGGAATTGAATTCAGGTTGTCAGGCTTGGTGACAAGTGCCTTTACCTGCTGAGCCATCTTTCTGGCTTTTATTTTGAAGTAATCAATGTTCATTCAAGAAGGCTTTAATAAATTGCGTATGTATTTTAAAGTAAGCTTACCTAATAGTAGGTTTTCCTAAGGCTTTTTGAAGCATTGTTGCTATTACCAATCTATGTCCCCTCTCTCTCCATTAACCTCCCTTCTTCTTCCCCTGATAAGTTGCCCATCCTCTTTTCCTCTTACTCCTACATAGCACCTGTGTACCACTCTTCCCTCTGTACAGCTCCTTCCCCTAATCCTTTGCCTACTGCCCTGGTTTCTATGCTTACTCCAATGGATACACCCAAACCTAAATATTTGGAACTAAGATCCAGAGCTATATGCTGCTTGTCTTTTTGGCTCTGGGCTACTTCACTCAGTATAATATTTTCAGTTCTACCCATTTACCTGAAGATATTGTGATTGTGTTTTTCTTTATAGCTGAATAGAATTCCATTGTGTAATGTACTACATATTCCGTATTCATCAGTTGATGAACATCTACATATAACACGCACACTGTCTCTGTTTCTCTGTCTCTGTTACACACACACACACACCATGGAATTACCCTGAATGGAGAATAATGTACTCCCAGGAGCTGTAGACTATCTAACAAAATCTCCAGTGCCAGGCAGGGGATAACGCCTTTTGAGTTGTTGGTTAGGGAGCTCCAAGAGATCTGCCAAACAATATAGCTATTACTGTTGCTCATGCTTCCTTGTCCAGTCTTGAAGGGAAGACCCTATTGCTGAAGATACCACAGGCTTTGGTCACAGAACTTGGAGAAATCAAGCTGGTATTGACCTAGAAGCTTCCTCTCTGAGGGCTGGCCTCTGTAATGCTAGTAAAAAAACACATAGAAGGTGCTATGCAAGCTGTCTTGGAAGAAGAGTTAGCAGCAGTCCTACATAGCTATAAAGCCTGAGAACCCTAACAAGATATTCCCAACAGTGCAATAGTAGAGCTTATATTTTGGCATTACCAACAAGTGTCTAATTGGACTTAAGACCTGTTCAGGAGAGAAGTTATGCCTGGTGCTGCACATCTAGCTAAGAACCAATGGCTGGAGAGGCCATACACCCTAGAGGGGAACCTGTTACTATTGTTTTTCTAAGTTAATATAATTTCCAACCTTTCTAAATACTTTCTAAATACTTGTCCTTGTTCTAATAGATAAGTGCCATTCTCACCCCTCACCAAAGAAGCTGTGTTTTTGCAGCAGGCAGATGGAGGCTGTTACAGAGATTCAGAACTGGTCAGAATGCAGAGGAGAGGTGACTGTGGCGTGCTCAGCCTCAAATGGGACATATGTAATACAGTGCCTGCACCTCAGGCTCAGGAAATGTCCTGGAGGAGGGGATAGGAAGAGGCACATGACAGAACTGCTGAGAGTGTGTCTTCTGGATGTGATGTGAACCTCAGACAGGATGATTGCCGGCACTAGACTCGTATGAGACCATCCTAGCACACATGCCAGCATGGGTTGGGGAAGAGTACACAAGGCTCCATCCCTAGATGAAAAGTTATAGATTGTTAAGAGCCATTCAGGGAAGGCTTTCTTCAGGAACAAACTGTGTGAGGTTACTGGGCCGTAAGTGATCACCCCTAAACACATATGGGCAGTACTAACTAATTGGATTCATTAGGTTGTTTGTGTGCTTTCTTTAGTAATACTTATACTTATGTGTATATATCATACATACACATACATAATCAATATTTACAGAGGGAGAGGTCATAAATTTGAGAGACAATTGGGTCAGGGCGGGAGAGGTAGAAATTATGTAAGTATAATATATTCATGTATTAAATTCTTGAATTAAAATTTAAAGGTTTAAATTAAATATCTCTTCTTTGGATTGAAAAGGAAAAAGTGAATGGATAGAATTTGAAGAATTTAAAAAAAACTTAGTTTGAAACAAGTCTTTGTTGAACTAGAGGTGTCACATCAGAAGACCATACACTTCTCACCTCCAAAATATATTTTTTGAAATATAAATACAAAGATTCCTCTGCATGTGTGTTTGTGTGCATGAGTCTGTATCTCAAAATAGAAGTTTTATGAAATGTACTATGTTTTTCGATTTCTATTTTCTGGTTTGTTTCATTAAAAAAGATGATCTTATACTGAATTACTTTCATGTTTTACTAGGGGGTTATGGTTTGTGGTTTGAGAAAACATTGGTGTATATTTTAGTGATGGTTGGGGACTGACTTCATTGCCATCGTCATAGTATTTAATGGAGGTGATGGCGTTGCTCAGGGAGACCAGATGGGCAGTGCACTTGTGACTCATGTATGCTGCACAAACATTCTCTTAACGTTTTATAAACGGAAAGGTGATGGAGACTGAGGATGCAATATTTACAAATTCTGTTTGGGGAATATTTCTGTGTGCCCAGTTAAGGTATGGACATGTGAAATGATGACCTATGATGTTTGACATCTATGTAGGAATATGTGATGTATGAAGGTTGCTGTGGGGCAGATGCTGGTGTGTGCTGGGACTCATCCAGACGTGGGGATGGTGACCTCAGGTCTGACTCTACCAGTTCCACTGTCTGGAACTGCGAGGATTGCTCATTTTCCTTCCCAAAAAGAAAAGAAATAAAACAGAGCATAAAAATGCTCTGTGCTAGATTTGTTTTTCTTTTTGGCTTCAAGCTTCCACTTCTTTGTTGTCTCATGTATATTAGGATTATCCTAATTTCAAGAAGCCCTTAGCTCCTAAGACAAAGATTCTATATTTAAAATATTTTCTTACAATAACATTATAGTTCCAAGTTAAGTGAATGGAAGTAGCAGATAGGGAAGCAGACGTGTTTGGAGTTATGTTTATTATGTGCTATGAATACTAAAGCTCAGATTACTTTGAATTTTTGAAAGTACATCACAGATCATATCTTAACAAAGAACTTTGAGGAAAATGAGGCTTGCCAGAATGACAACCAGCAATTGATAAAGTTAGCACTGCACTGGATCTGAATTAGTCAATGAATGAATTTGACAACTTTGTAAATAGAGGTGAATTGAATATAATTTTCAGTAATCAGAATGTTGATACACACATATGTAATTGGGGAACTTGTTAAATGTTTGTGTTGTAAGGATGGAAGATTTGTGTATTTAAAACATAGAATATTATTCTATGTCCAGCTCACCCTCAGTTGGACCTAGCACACACTATAATTAGAAAGGAATGCATGTTGAACTTGTTAAACTTCATTGACTAATTATATATTTGAGGAAGGCATAAACTGAAGATAACAGACAAAATTGCCTGAATTCTCTCTCTCTTGAGCCACATATGTTGTTTACTCTTTCTCCTATTTCTTGTGAAAACTGGTTTTCTTAGTGGTCCCTACTTATGGCTCTCAGTGTTGGGTTCATTTATATGCATGCTTATTTATATATTAAGTAATTATTTATTGATTGCTTCCCAATACCAGCTGCTGAGTATATACTCAGCAAATGAAACAGATGGGGAGATGGCCTGCATGTCACATCTCCTCCAAGTGGGGCTTGAGCCTCCAGAGCTGGACATAGCACAGACAAGTGGTGGAACCTTATTAGGGGACTGGGAGGAGGGTCCCTGATGGGGGTTTAGACTCCAGCATGACACTGAGAAATTCAGTTGGAGGGTGGTGATGGTGACTAAGCCTGCAGGAAAGGTGTGAGAATGCCTAAAGGAGGGACTGAAATAAGACCATTATGGCCAGGGAGGAGGATGGGAGCAGGTGGTGGAGACTATGTCAGAGAGGCAGGATGTCAGTGATGGGAGGGATTGGAGTTTGGCTGGAATGTTGCGGGCTGTCATTAAAGAGTTTAAAGAAGGGTTTTAAGCAACTTGTACTTTAAAGAGGCCGTTTTGTTTACTCTGGGTAGACCATGAAGAGTTTATAATAAGACAGAGAGCTTGAGAGCTGCCTCAGCAGTTAAAGACCCTTACTGCTCTTGTGGAGGACGTGGGTTTGGTTCCTGTCACTCACATGAGGGCTTACAACTGTCAGAAACCCCACTTGTAGGGGATCTGACTCCCTCTTCTGGCTTCTGTGGATACCTGGCATGCACTCAGTGTGCATACACATGTGCAAGCAAAACACTCATGAAACATACATTATGAATAAAATGCACACACAGAGGCTCTTAAAATAATCCATAAAGCTGATGCAGTCAGTGGAGAGGAAGAGAAGTGGACAGATAAAAGTTATGTTTTGGATTTAGAAATGAAGTACTAGTCACTGATAGCCTACATGTAGTGAATGAAGAAGGCAGAATTAGCCCCAGCTCTTCCGTGATTGAGCAACTTGGCATGTGGGGTTGTGGGTCAGGGCAACTGAAAGAGGAACAGGTTTGGCTATAATCTCTGTCCTGGAGTCACACTGACAGAAACATGATTCGTATTGGTCCTAAGTGTGAGGGTAGCTGATTCTCTTAGAAGAGGAAGCATGTAAGGAGGAAAAGGTGGGTGCTGGAGTCATTCCTTGTTGCTTTAGTTAGACTGAGCATAGAAGCACACCTGACTTGTTTTAGATATGGTCAGGTATTTAGATGTTGCAGTATCAAAACCAGTGCAGCACACACATGCTGCTTGGGGAACACTTCTGACACAGTCATGTTTGTAATAACCAGGCAGAAGCATTTTCTCCACAGAGTAACCATTAATTTGGCATTCTCAGTAATAACCTGTAGTTATGATAGGGGCTGCCACTTTTAACCTTTTAGTCTTCTGTCCCTTTTCTTTTCCCACTGAAGAACCCAGGTTGTTGGAGCTGTAGGTTCTCACGATCTGTATTTTCCTGATTGCTTACTCAGGGTTCAGTCCGACCAACTTCTGTGTGCGTTGTAGTTCCAGCAAATGGGCAGCTGGATTTAGAGATGGATCAGGTTCAGGTTGGATCCCTTAGGTACAGGTGGGGTTGGGGTTGGCAAACCTTATGAGTCTCTCTCTCTCTCTCTCTTTTATTTATTTGCATTTCAGATGTTATCCCCTTTTCCCATCCCCCACCAGAAACCCCTTATTCCATCCCCTTCCTTCTGCTTCTATGAGGACGTGCCCCTACCCATCCACCCACTCTACCTCCCTACCCTTAAATTCCCCCACACTGGGGCATTCAGCCTTCATGGGACCAAGGTCCTCCTCTCCCACTATGCCTGACAAGGCCATCCTCCACTACATATACAGTTGGAGCAGTGGGTTCCTCCAAGCATGTTCCCAGGCTGGCAGTTTAGACCCTGGGAGCTCTGATTGGTTGGTACTGTGGCTCTTCCAATGGGGCCCAAAGCCCCTTCAGCCCCTTCAGTCTTCTCTCTACCTTCTCCATTGGGGACTCCATGATCAGTTCAATGGTTAGCTTCGAGCATCTGCCTCTGGCAGAGCTTCTAAGGAGACAGGAATATCAGGCTCCTGTCAGCATGCACTTCCTGACATACACAGCCTGTGTATGGTGACTGCACATGAGCTGGATTCCCAGGCAGGGCAGTCTCCAGACGACCCCTCCTCTAGTCTCTGCTCCACACTTTGTCTCCATATTTGCTCCTGTGAGTATTTTGTTACTCCTTCTAAGAAGGACCAAAGCACCACACTTTGGTCTTCCTTCTTGAGCTTCATATGGTCTGTGAATTGGATCTTGGTGTTGTGAGCTTTTCGGCTAATACCCATTTATCAGTGAGTGCCTACCGTGAGTAGGTTACCTCATTCAGGATTATATTTTCTAGTTCCATCCATTTACCTAAGAATTTCATGAGTTTATTGTTTTTAATAGCCGAGTAGTACTCCATTGTGTAAATGTACCACTGTTATGCCCAGGTTTCGAGATCCCCAGGAGAACTCAAAGAATTGTCAGATCCCATGCAATGAGGCAAAGAGTCTTAATAATTTGAACCCAGGTTCGGATAGCGATCTGCACAGGGCAGGGTTTTGATCCTGCGTCTAGGGCCTTAGGGAATTTATACACAAGCGGGTTCTGGGGTTTCAAGGTTACAAGGCAGATAAGGGAAGTCATTCTTCAAACACAATTCTGTCTATTTAGGCGGCAGACAGGGTCTCGCAATGAAGGGGAGCTTTTGTGAGCAAGAGGGGATGCGGAGGCAAGGGAAGTACTAAGGCTGGGCTAGCTGCCTAGCCTCTTCACCACATTTTTCTGTATCCATTCCTCTGTTGAAGGACGCCTGAGTTCTTTCCAGCTTCTGGCTATTATAAATAAGGCTGCTATGAGCATAGTGGAGCATGTGTCCTTGTTATGTGTTGGAGCATCTTCTGGGTATATGCCCAGGAGTGGTATAGCTGGGTCCAATTTTCTGAGGAACCACCAGACTGATTTCCAGAGTGGTGTACCATCTTATAATCCCACCAGCAATGGAGGAGTGTTCCTCTTTCTCCACATCCTCACCAGCATCTGCTATCACCTGAGTTTTTGATTTTAGCCACTCTGACTGGTTTGAGGTGTAATCTCAGGGTTGTTTTGATTTGCATTTCCCTGATGACTAAGAATGTTGAACATTTCTTTAGGTGCTTTTTGACCATTCGAGTTTCCTCAATTGATAATTCTTTGTTGAGCTTTGTACCCCATTTTTAATAGGGTTATTTGGTTGTCTGGAGCCTAATTTCTTGAGTTCTTTGTATATATTGGATATTAGTTCTCTGTCAGATGTAGGATTGGTAAAGATATTTTCCCAATCTGTTGGTTGCCGTTTTGTCCTATTGGCAGTGTCCTTTGCCTTACAGAAGCTTTGTAATTTTATGAGGTCCCATTTGTCAATTCTTGATCTTAGAGCATAAGCCATTGGTGTTCTGTTCAGGAACTTTTCCCCTGTGCCATGTGATCAAGGATCTTCCTCACTTTCTCTTCTGTTAGTTTCAGTGTATCTAGTTTTATGTGGAGGTCCTTTATCCACTTGAATTTGAGCTTTGTACAAGGAGATAAGAGTGGATTGATTTGCATCCTTGTTGACCTCCAGTTGAACCAGCACCATTTGTTGAAAATGCTGTCTTTATTTCACTGGATGGTTTTAGCTCCTTTGTCAAAAAATTAAGTTACCATAGGTGTGTGGGTTCATTTCTGGGTCTTCAATTCTATTCCATTGATTTTCTTGTCTGTCTCTGTACCAATACCATGCAGTTTTTATCACTATTGCTCTGTAGTACAGCTTGAGGTCAGGGATGGTGATTCTCCCTGAAGATGTTTTATTGTTGAGAATAGTTTTTGCTATCCTTGGTTTTTTGTTATTCCAAATGTATTTGAGAATCAATCTTTCTAACTCTGTGAAGAATTGATTTGGAATTTTGATGGGGATTGCATTGAATCTGTAGATTGCTTTCTGCAAGATGGCTATTTTCACTATGTTAATCCTGCCAATCCATGAGCATGGGAGATCTTTCCATCTTCTGAGATCATCTTCGATTTCTTTCTTCAGAGACTTGAAGTTCTTGTCATACAGATCTTTCACTTGCTTGGTTAGATTCATACCAAGGTATTTTATATTGTTTGTGACTATTGTGAAGGGTGTCATTTCCCTAATTTCTTTCTCAGCCTGTTTATCCTTTGAGTAGAGGAAGGCTACTGATTTGAGTTAATTTTATATCCAGCCACTTTGCTGAAGTTGTTTATCAGGTTTAGGAGTTCTCTGGTGGAAGTTTTAGGGTCACTTAAGTATAATATCATATCATCTGCAAATAGTGATATTTTGACCTTTTCCTTTCCAGTTTGTATCCCTTTCACCTCCTTTTGTTGTCTAATTGCTCTGGCTAGGACTTCCAGTACTATATTGAATAGGTAGGGAGAGAGTGGGCAGCCTTATCTAGTCCCTGATTTTAGTGGGATTGCTTCAAGTTTCTTTCCATTTAGTTTGATGTTGGCTACTGGCTTGCTGTATATTGCTTTTATTGTGTTTAGGTATGGGCCTTGAATTCCTGATCTTTCCAAGACTTTTATCATGAAAGTGTGTTGAATTTTGTCAAATGCTTTCTCAGCATCTAGTGAGATGATCATGTGGGTTTTTTTTCCTTTGAGTTTGTTTATATAGTAGATTATGTTGATGGATTTCCATATGTTGAACCATTCTTGCATCCCTGGGATAAAGCCTAGTTGATCATAATGGATGATTGTTTTGATGTGTTTTTGAATTTGGTTTGTGATAACTTTATTGAGTATTTTTGCTTTGATATTCATAATTGAATTGAATTGGGAGATTGGTCTGTAGTTATCTTTCTTTGTTGTGTCATTGTGTGGTTTAGGTATGAGCGTAATTGTGGCTGTATAGAACGAATTGGGTAGTGTTCCTTCTGTTTCTATTTTGTAGAACAATTTGAAGAGAATTGGTATTAAGTCTTCTTGGAAGGTCTGATAGAATTCTGCATTAAATCCATCAGGTCCTGGTTCTGTGTGTGTGTGTGTGTGTGTGTGTGTGTGTGTGTGTGTGTGTGTGTGTGTGTGTAGACTTTTAATGACTGCTGGTATTTCTGTAGGGGGTATGGGATTGATTAGGTTGTTTATCTGATCTTGATTTAACTTTGGTACCTGGTATTTGTCTAGAAAATTGTCCATTTCATCCAGATTTTCCAGTTTTTTTTTTTTTTTTATAGTATAGGCTTTTGTAGTAGGATTTGATGATTTTTTTGAATTTCCTCAGTTTCTGTTGTTATTTCTCCCTTTTCAGTTCTGATTTTATTAATTTGGATACTGTCTCTGTGCCTGGTTAGTCTGACTAAGGGTTTATCTATATTGTTGATTTTTCTCAAAGAACCAGCTCCTGGTTTTGTTGATATTTTGTATAGTTCTTTTTGTTTCTACTTGGTTGATTTCAGCCCTGAGTTTGATTATTTCCTGTCGTCTACTCTTCTTGTGTGTATTCCCATCTTTTTGTTCTAGAGTTTTCATGTGTGTTGTCAAGTTGCTAGTGTATGCTCTCTCCAGTTTCTTTTTGGAGGTACTCAGAGTTATGAGTTTTCCTCTTACCACTGCTTTCATTGTGTCCCATAAGTTTTGGTATGTTGTGTCTTCAATTTCATTAAATTCTAAAAAATCTTTAATTTTTTTTATTTCTTCCTTGACCAAGTTATCATTGAGTATAGTGTTGTTCAGTTTCTATATGTATGTGGGCTTTCTATTTGTTTGTTTTTGTTGTTATTGAAGACCAGCCTTAGTCCATGGTGATTTGATAGGATGCATGGGATTATTTCGGTCTTCTTGTATCTGTCGAGGCCTGTTTTGTGGCCAATTACATGGTCAGTTTTGGAGAAGGTACCATGAAGTGCTGAGAAAAAGATATATTCTTTTGTTTTAGGATGAAATGTTCTATAGATATCTGTTAAATCCATTCAGTTTATAACTTCTCTTAGTTTCATTCTGTCTCTGTTTAATTTCTGTTTCCATAATCTGTCCATTGCTGGGAGTGGGGTGTTGAAGTCTTCTGCTATTATTGTGTGAGGTGCAATGTATACTTTGTGCTTTAGTAGTTTCTTTTATGAATGTGGGTGCCCTTGCATTTGGAGCACAGATATTCATAATTGAGAGTTCATCTTTGTAGATTTTTTTTGACAAGTATGAAGTGTTGTCCTTACTTATTGTTTTTGATTACTTTTGGTTGAAAGTCAATTTTATTTGATATTAGAATGGCTACTCTAGCTTGTTTCTTGGGACTGTTTGCTTAAAAAACTGTTTTCCAGCCTTTTACTCTGAGGTAGTATCTGTCTTTGTCACTAAGGTACCTTTTCTGTATGCAGCAAAATGCTGGGTCCTGTTTACATATCCAGTCTGTTATTTTATGTCTTTTTATTGGGGAATTGAGTTCACTGATGGTTTTTTTTTTTTTTTTTGGTTTTTTGAGACAGGGTTTCTCTGTGTAGCCCAGGCTGTCCTGGAACTCACTCTGTAGACCAGGCTGGCCTCGAACTCAGAAATCCGCCTGCCTCTGCCTCCCAAGGGCTGGGATTAAAGGCATGCGAGTTCATTGATGTTAAGAGATATTAAGGAAAAGTGGATGTTGCTTCCTGTTTTTTTTTTTTTTTTGTTGTTATTAGAGGTGGAGTTATGTTTGTGTAGCTATCTTCTTTTGGGTTTATTGGAAGTGGATTACTTTCTTGCCTTTTCTAGGGTGTAGTTCCTCTCCTTGTGTTGGAATTTTCCATTTATCATCCTTTGAAGTTCTGGATTTGTGGAAAGATACTGTGTAAATTTGGTTTTGTCATGGACTATCTTGGTTTCTCCATCTATAGTGATTGAGAGTTTTGGGCATAGTAGTCTGGGCTGGCATTTGTGATCTCTTAGGGTCTGTATGCTATCACTCCAGGATCTTCTGGCTTTTATAGCCTCTGGGGAGAAGTCTGGTGTAATTCTGATAGATCTGCCTTTATAAGTTTTTTTTTTTTTTGTTTTTCGAGACAGGGTTTCTTTGTATAGCCTTGGCTGTCCTGGAACTCACTCTGTAGACCAGGCTGGCCTCGAACTCAGAAATCTGCCTGCCTCTGCCTCCCAAGTGCTGGGATTAAAGGCATGTGCCACCACTGCCTGGCTTATAAGTTTCTTGACCTTTTTTCCTTTACTTCTTTTAATATTCTTTCTTTGTGTTGTGCATTTAATACTTTTATTATGTGACAGGAGGAATTTCTTTTCTGGCCCAGTCTATTTGGGGTTCTGTAGGCTTCTTGTATGTTCATGGACATTTCTTTCTTTAGGTTAGCGAAGTTTTCTTCTATAATTTTGTTGAGGACATTTACTGGCCCTTTAAGGAAGAGTCTTTACTCTCTTCTATATCTATTATCCTTAGGTTTGGTCTTCTCATTGTGTCCTGGATTTCCTAGATGTTTTGGGTTAGGTGCTTTTTTTCATTTTGCGTTTTCTTTGACAGTTGTGTCAGTGTTTTCTATGGTATCTTCTACACCTGAGATTCTCACTTCTATGTTTTGTATTCTGGTGGTGATGCTTGCATCTATGACTCCTGATCTCTTTCCTAGGTTTTCTATCTCCAGGGTAGTCTCCCTTTGTTATTTATTTATTTATTTATTTTTATTGCTTCTACTTCAGTTTTTAGATCCTGGATGGTTTTGTTCAATTCTTTCACCTGTTTGGTTGTGTTTTTCTGTAATTCTTTAAGGGATTTCTGTGTTTCCTTTTTAAGGGCTTCTACTTGTTTACCTGTGTTCTCTTGTATTTCTTTAAGGGAGTTATTTGTGTTCTTCTTAAAGTCCTCTATCATCATCATGAGAAGTGATTTTAAATCTGAATCCTGCTTTTCTGGTGTGATGGGGTGTTCAGGACTTGCTGTGGTGGGAGAACTGGGTTCTGATGATGCCAGATAACTATGGTTTCTGTTGCTTACATTCTTTTTTTGTTGGTTTTTTTTTTTTTTTTTTTTTTGGTTTTTCTTTTTTTTCATGATTGCATTGCTCTATCTTTTTTTTTTTATTGGACATTTTACTTACACTTCAGATGCCATCCCTTTTCCCCATTTCCCCTCCCTAGAAGACCCCTATCCCATGCCCCCTTTTCCTCTTTTCTTTTATACAATTTTTTTAAAATGTTAATCAAAGGCTTTATAAGTTTGGTAATGTTCAATCAGAAGTGTAACCCAATATCCAACCTAGATATATCAACTACCTTTGACTGGTGGAGACACGTGAACATCTGTCTCCATGTTCCCCCCCCTTCTCTCTCTCATCACCTAGCTTTTCCTCTCCTTCTTCTTCTCCTCTCCTTGCTCCTTCTCTTCCTCTCGGTACTTCTCCCACCTTAGCTCCTCCTACATATCACCCTTCTTGTTAAAATAAAACTTTTCTCTCGAAGTACAATTAGAGCATAATTATACCTATTTGTACCAGTGAGGTACAAGATAGACCTAATACCCAGTCCATCATTTTGTTGACTAACCAGAACCTCTGTCATCTCTCCTAACTAAAACACTTAGTTCTGAACTTGGCTTTTTTTCTTGGCTTTAGAATGAATGTCTGTTGCTTACATTCTTGCGCTTGCCTTTCAACATCTTGTTATCTGTAGTCCTAACTGCACTCACCGTCTCTGACTGGAGACTGCCTCTCCTGTTATCTTGGTTGTGTCAGAGCTCCTCAGAGTCCAGCTGTCTCTGTGATCCAGTGATCCTTGGTATCAGAGCTCCTGGGAGTCTATAGTATCCTATAATCCCATGATCCTGTGTGTGTTAGAGCTCCTGGGAGTCCAGCTTCCTCTGGCATTGTGAGATTAGTTGCTATCACCCAAGGTCTGCTCAGTGCACCTGACATTGGGTCAGGATATGGTGCTTCATGGGAGCAGACCAACTAGGAGTCACCTGCTCTGAGTACAGTGGATCCTCAACTGCTCTGAGTGCAGCTGATCCTCTGGGATGGGTTTGAATATGGTGTCTTCCTGGGAGCAGGCCAGCCATGAACCTGCCCTAGGAAGACGGACCAGGCAGAGGGGTCAGAAGGAGAGGTTTTGGTGGGTGATGGGTCCTTAGTGCACCATTGGTCTCCCAGTTGCAGCTCTGGGACTTTGGGTCGTGGGGGAGGGTTCTTACCAACTGCTCTGAGTTTAGCAGATCCTCTAGTGGGTCTGAATATGGTGTCTTCCTGGGAGCAGACCAGCTATGAGTCTGCCCCAGCAGGAAGCCCTTATGAGTCTCTTACTGTTTAATTGTCTCTCATCTTTTGGACACAGGGAGCAGCATCTGCTAATGGTTAGTGTTTACTTCTTTTTATTTGGTGTTGCAAAATGGTGGAAATCTGTGTGGGTCATTTTGATTTCATTTGTTACTTGGATTGTATTTACAAACCGCTTCCTCTCACTTTCTGTTTGATTCCCAGTGGTATTAATGAATAAATGACCACCGGACAAGTACTTGCTTCTTTTCTGTTACTTGCTGGTATTTAGGGTAATGAGTTAGTTCTTTTCTTTCTTCACAAGGGACAAATTCTTTGTTTTAAGTACCATTGAGGGGAGATGGAGTTTTAGCTACTGCAGTTTTTGTCCTTAAGCTCAAATTGTTCTGTTGTCAGTCATTTTAGGAGAGAAGATATCCCTGCTGGTCTTTGACTATTTTCTTACTGTGACAAAACACTTGGGGACATTTCCTCTTCTAGATTTGGATTTAACCATTTTCCCAAGAAGCTCTTGTTTCTTTTGATGAGAAATGATATATCAAAACCCTCATCCTGGCAGTAATTGAAGGTAGGAGAACCCATTAATTCTTCAAACTCTAGTTCATTCTGTATGATGGCACTATCAGTTTTGAGCTCATGGTTTGAATAGGAATGGCCCTTATAGGCTCATATATTTGAATGCTTGATCATTAGGGAATGGTGTTATTAGGAGGTGTGCCCTTTTTGGAATAGGTGTGGCCTTTTTTGGAGGGAGTGTATCATGGGGTGGAATTTGGTGTTTTAAAAGCTCAAGCCAGGCCCAGTGTGGCCTTCTCTTCCTGCTGCTTGTGGATCCAGATGTAGACCTCTCAGCTCCTGCTCCAGCACCATGTCTGCTTATGTGCTGCCCTGCCTCCTGCCTTGATGACTGTGGACCAAATCTCCATGGTCATGGTGTCTCTTCACAGCAATTGAGCACTGATGAAGGCAGAGCTCCTTTCTATCACATGTATATCCTAAGTTTGAGTCAGAAGTTGAGCATGTATGGACTCAAATGGTACATAAAAGACTGTAGACTTCACTTCATGCTCTGTCTGTTTGCTTTGATCGGAACCCTCAGTTTCTCATTTTCAGTGCTTTTCAGTAAGTACTTGTAAGTGAAAAGTTATCTAGAAAAATAAAAGACTCCAAACCAACAGTATTATTGGTAAGGCCAGACTTTAGGCCTTAAGTTTTTTTTATAGAATTTTAGCTTGTCTAGTCTTCTGTATATAGAAGTGTATTTGTGTACACAGAAAATGTAAAAGACAGCTTTAGAGTGCCTGCATTTTCAACAGCCCATACAGTTCTGATGATAGAGTGAAGAGATGTTACTGCTTTGAACAAAATTTGTCATGATTTTCAAGAAATTAAAAAAAAAAGATGGGAAGGAATGGAATTCCCATGGAATGTAGAGAAGTAGCCCATGTGCTGTTGCTGCACATCTGGGTGGCACTGGGGTTGAGCAGAGCAATGTCTGTACAGACTGCAGACAGTATTGTTGCCTACACAGCTGCCGTGCCTGCACGTGAGTGCCGGTGCACAGCACTGAGTCAGACATAGAATGGTGAATGATTCAGAAGCTTTACTGTTATCCAAATATGAACTTGGCTTGATGTGAAGGCTCTATTAGAGGGTTGATTGGGTGTTATTTCAGTCAAGGGATGTTCCAGGTTTGGGGAAAGTAAATGACTAGCAATAAGTAGAAGTTGATGGAGGTTTGAAGTGTGAGGAGTATCTTGGTGCAGATTATGCTGTCTTAGCCCCTGTGGTAGATCCATAGGTAGACCCTGGTGTATGTTTCATGTAGAAGTACCTGTACCCCACCACGAACCCACTAGTCAAGATCCGGTAGGCCAGATTGGCTTTGAACGTGTTGTGTGGTGGGATGACCCTCTGTGCTGGACTTAACAGGGTGCATCACCACACCCTTCTGGGTTCTCGTTTTTGTGGACATGGATATGTTCAGGCATTTTCAAATCTGCTGTTTTGTCTATATTTTCTGAACTTATAGATTTTGAAAATATCAGTCATTAAGAAAGTGACTGCAACAAAATGCTTCAGGGACAGGGAGTATCTAGCTTCATGTAAGTTTCTCATAAGAAATTATAAGGAATAATGTCACTTTCCCCTTGATGGGAAATAGAAAGACATTCTCAGAAAACAAAAACCAGAGCTCGGGAAGGAAAGGATAGAGAAGAATCTCATCTTCTCCCTTTGATTTTCTTGCCAGGAAAGTATAATTTTATAGAACATTTGGGCAAAGAACCCAATCTGAGAGGAAGTTGAAAGACAGAATAGAAACGACACCTTTATTTAATTAATTAAAAAATTCTTCTATTATATTTGTTTTCTTAGGTGGTCTAGGCACATTGTAGTGACAACATTTAACTTAGTCCTCATGGTTAATAAATTTTCTAAAGTAAATGCATATGAGGCACAAGGTTATATCGGTCTGTTATTGGAACAGTGACCCAGGCAGGTACTTAAAAGCATCAGAGGCAGGTAGGGCTTAGTTCCAGTGACCACAGCTCCTCTGCGCAGCACTGCAGTGCCAGGCAAGTTCATTTACTTCTCTGTCTTAGTATATTTGTTAGTTGGTGGCTGTAATAGTACCTTTCTGGGAGTTACAGGGCAGTTATATAAACTGTAAGTTGTAAAGTACATGTCTCTGAAGATAATTTCCAGAATGTTCAGAGAATGTGGCTCTGATAGGGTCAGCATGTTAAGGGATATTCATAACTCTCTGAGGACTTACAAGGACACCTTTAACTTGGGTACATAGAAATCTAGAGCTAAACATTTTTTATAAATTATTTAGCTTTTGAAAAGCAAAAATGAGCAGAAAAAAAGATGACCCCTGAATTTTAGTAGTTTGAGGAAAAATGTACTTCCCCTAGTTGACATAGAAAAGATGTTTGATGTTGTAGATTCATTTTTATCACTGTGTGTAGCCCAAAGAATGTTTATTTTTTATTGTTTAAAAATTATTTATTTACATCTCAAAATGCTGCCCCTCCTCCCTGTCCTCTTCCCTGTGCCTCTGAGAGAGCAGCTCCCTCATCCCCCCACATCATGATGCATCAGTCTCTGCAGGATTCGGCACATCCTCTCCCATGAGGCCAGACAAGTCTGCTGCACATGTGCCTGGGGCCTTAGACCAGCCCGTGTACACTCTTTGGTTGGCTCAGTCTCTAGGAGCTCCCAGGGGTCCTGATTAGTTGACACTGTTGGTCTTCAATCTCCTTGAGGGCCTTCAGTCCCCCGCTGCTAACTCTTCCACAGAGGTCCCCGCCTCTGTCCAGTGTTGGCTGTGGGTATCTGCATTTGTGTTAGTCAGCTTCTGGGTGGAGCCTCTCAGAGGGCTGCTAAGCTAGACTTCTGTTTGCAAGCACATCATAGCATCATAGTAGTGAGTGGGCTGGTCCCTGGTTGGCCATTCCTCCAGTCTCTACTCCTTCTTTACCCCTGCATTTCTTTTAGACAAGACTGATTTTGGGTCGTAAGTTTTGTAGGTGGGTTGGTGACCCCATCCCTCCACTGGGGGTCCTGTCTGCCTAGTGGAGGTAGTCTCTCTAGTTTCCATATCCCAGTTGGGCATTTCGGCTAAGGTCACCTTCATTAACTCCTGGGAGCCTGCCTTTTCTTAGGTCTCTGGGACTACACCCACTGCTCACCCTGGTAGTTGCATGTTTCCATTCATTTTCTGGCCATCTGAACCTCTGTCCTGTCTCTCCCCAAGCCTGATCCTGCCCCCCATTCCCATTGCCCTCCTCTCTCCCACCCACCTTTCTCCCTCCTGCTGCCTCCCATGACTCTGCTGTTCCCCCTTCTAAGTGGGATTCAAGCATTCTCATTTGGGCCTTTCTTCTTGTTTAACTCCTTTGGGTCTGTGGGGTGCTGTAACACGGGTATTTGAACTTTTTGGTTAACATCCACTTATCAGTGAGTATATACCATTCATGTCCTTTTTGGTTGTGCTTATTTATTTATTTATTAAGACCGGGTTTCTCTGTGTAGCACTGGCAGTCCTGGATCTCCCTCTGTAGACCTGAGACCAGGCTGGCCTCAAACTCAGAGTTCTGCCTGCCTCTGCTTTCCAAGTGCTGAGATTAAAGGCATGTGCCATCACAGCCTGGCTTACTTTTTGGTTTTAAAATTAGGATCACTTTTACCTGTTATCTTTTAGAAATTAAAATAAAAGTAAAGTCCTAGCTGTATCTGATAGAACAAAAGACTGAAAGATAAATTTCCTGAAAAACCTTACTCCAAAAAATATGAGAGGATTCTAAATGTAACCTTATTGTATGTATAAGTATATCAGAATACTCAGTCCTACAGAAATTCAGTTCAGTGGCTGTAATAGTGTATTTCAGAGTAGAAATAAACTAGTTGGATTGGTGATAAACTCTTTTGTGAATATTTATACATTCTCCTGCTTTAGGAGTGGTGTCCTCAGCACCTCTGCGGTCTACTCCAAGCCCTGGATTCTGTTCCTGTCCACTTTTTAGGGGTGTGCTTCATTGTCTTTTTGGGCTCTGTATTTTCAGCTTTTCCTATATTTACTAGGTTATCTCAGATAGTGTTGTATTTGCTTGAGAATCCCACATGTACTTTTTCGTAAGTTTTGTTTTGTGTTCCTTGTCGGCCTTCTCTCTCCACAGCACTAGGCTTTGCACAGACAGGAGTGTCCTGTGGGCAGCATTTTCCTGACACTCCCTTCTCCTCCGTCTGAAGCTATGGTCAAGTCCCACCTGCAGCAGCTCACTAGCTTGCTCTCCTGTTGTCATGCTCTCCTGTTGTCACCAGTATTTCTTTCTTCTATCATCAGCAACTTTTTACTATTAAATGTAGAGTTTTTTTTTTTTAGATAAACAGTTTGCCAGGATCTGAATATATCAGTTTGTATTTTTTTTCAGTAGGACTCTATTGAATGGATTTCCCATTATTCACTTACTAGTGGTAGGCACCTGTAATTTTCCGTTTTGGGCTGTTATGAATGAAGTTACTGCACATATTTGCATCTTGGGTAGAGATATTTTCATTTTTCTTAGGCAAATGCCTTGGAGCAGAGTTTCGTAGCCATGTAATAAGTGTGTCTAGCACATGGAGAGCTAAGCTGTTCTCTAAGGGAGCAAGTTAATTTTGCTTTTCTCCCTGCCATGTTTCTTCTTGTTCCATATCCTTGCTAATACTTGTTATAAATACTGCCTTTTTCTTTAAGCCATGTGTGTGTTTAGTGTATCTTACTGTAGCTTAAGACTCACTTCCTGATGGTTACTGAGAAACATCTTTTCATATGCGTATTAAGCAGTCATTGTATCTCTCTATTGAAGTGTCTGCTTAGATATTTTGCATGTTTTATTTAGATTTTATTGCATTTAGAGTATTTTTTATAATGTATACATTTTTATAACATATATATTTATATATTCATAAGGTTCTTTATATATTTTGGATGTAATTCACATCTGTAGCTTCTCTTTCCAGTTAAATTGTAGATAAAAGTAGATAGTTCTGATCTGAGCTGTTGAGATATATATATATATATATATATATACATATATACACACACATATATGTATGTATGTATATACTTATTTATGTCTGTCTTTGAAAAATTGTAATAGTCACAGTCTTTATAATTTTAATCATTTTAAAGCATTTATTTTTATGGTATTAAGTTTATTTATAACATAATATAACCTCAGTGGCAAAATTGTGTATAACTCATACAATATAATATTAGCTGTCATTATCCAGGTTGGGAACTTTTATTACTTCTGGCAACATTTTCAACATAATATTTTTTATTAATTTGGGAATTTCACATTATGCACCCTGGTCACACTCATTTCCCAGTCCTTCTATGTCTGTCCCCCCTTGTTGCCACCTCCCAAGAAAATCTCAAGTCCAGTTTGTGTTGCCCATATACTTACTGGAGCATGGTCAAACTCCCAGTGCCCATCCACATAAAGAAAACTGAGTCCTTCCCCACTGCATCTCCTACAGAAGCCATCAAGTGTGGACGTACACTCTAGCATCCTTATCACAGTTTTAAGAGTTCTCTTCAGTGGCTTCCTATCTAGGCTGTTACTTCTTGGGGGTGGGGTGGGGTGGGGTGCAGTTGTCACAGAAGCCTCTGTGTCCCTTTTCAGCTGTGAGTCTGCAGTCATCACTACCACTGCACAAGTAGCTTCTTTGCCCTTAACAGTCTGCGGGAGCATGGACCATGGACTTCTACATGGCCTCTGGCATCTGCTAGTGCTATGGACCTTGGCATGTCTACAGGAAATACCATATACTCCCAGATTCCCCTGCCCCAGTGTTTGGTGACCATCAGAGTGCTCTGACATAGAGTCAGCTCATGCTGGTCTTCATGCACAGGTGCTTGTAGTTCTTTCTGTTGAGTTTTGTGACATTAGCTGTGTTGTTTCATCATCAGCCTTGGTTTTAGTTAATGAGTCTCTACCCCTTTTTCATCTATTTTGGTTTATCTTTTTTGGAAATCTCTTAGTTGATCTTTTGTGTTTTTTGGTTTCTTTCATTTTCGTAACCTTTAATATTTTGTTCCTTTACTAACTTTACATTTTTTTCTGATTGTTCTAGTTCATGAGCACCAGACTGTTTCTTTGAGATTCTTCCTTTTGACTTAGGTGCTGTGATCTTCTCTCTGAATTCTGCCATGTTTCCCATGGTTTATGTGTGTTCATGGAATGTGTGTTCATTTCCATTTGTTGGAAAACCTTCTTAGGTCTCCCTGATATGGCTAGTCTTGGTAAGCAGCTCGCTCTGGGATCCAGTGTCTCCTTCCAGGTAGAGTTAAAGAAACTCAACATGTCCACTAGGAATAGATGTGGGTTTCTGGGGATCTGACCTGTGCTCCTCAGGTTTGTGCTTCGAGCCCTGAATCTCTGAGCCATGTCCCAGCCCCCATCTGTCTGTTTTTCAGTACAGTCTCTGCCCCTGTTTTTTTTTTTTTTTTTTTTTTTTTTTTTGTTTTATTTTTGTTTTTCCTTTTTGAGACTGGGTCTTACTGTGTAATGCAGACTGGCTCCTACAATCCTCCTGTCTTAGCTTGCCTGGTGCAGGGGTTGTGGTAAGGTTGTTTTAGGCTAGAGATTGTTTTTCTGCCCGACTGGTAATTTCTCATTTTATCTTTACTTTTGCTGTTTCAAGGACTATTTTTTTTTTTTTTTTAAACTTGGTTTGGAACTTTGGTTTGATTTTTGTTTCCTTGGCATTTTAAGGGCACTCTTGTCTGACGAGGTGCTCACACTCAGTCTTACTTTTGTTCTTTTAAAATCATGTAAATTAGAATATAGATCAATGGCTACTGGATTTATACTTATAAATAAATATGCCTATGAACAAGTGTGATGTATCCCTTCTCTGTATACATGCAAGTGTATATAAACTAGTATTTTATCGTGTGAGAGTCTTTCAGGTATCCTCATGGATGGCATTCACTTCTGGTACAGTGCGGAGCCATTGCCTGCCATACTTTCACTGCCATGGCTTTTTGCTGTCTGAACGTCTCAGTGTGTCCACTTCTGGCCTTTCTCCTCTCCATGACCATCTTGTGGGTTAGGCTCCCAACCAGAGATTGTGGTAGTATGCCCTCAGACTCCCTGATTTTAATTGTTCTTAGTTTCAGGCTTTCAAAGTAGCTGAGTCCCAAACAGTGAACCCTTCTCAGGATGGCACCTGGCCGATAGCCCCTGATATATGAGGATAATAACATGGAGTTCTTCTGGGTGAGCAGTTGTGCAAAGGTCACATCTAACTCAACTAAGGCTTGTGAGAACTACTTGTCATTGCCTAGGACTGCGGTCTCTTCACAGGACAGCATAGTTTATATTTAGACAGTTTCTACTTTTCTTGCCCGGCTGGGAAGCTGGGGTTGGAGCTTCTGGGGCTTGAGGCAGGGAGAAACGAGGAGAGACAATGAAGCTAAGACAAGACACGATGTGATTGGACTGCTGGGCACCGGTAAGAAAGAGAACACAGCACTAAACATGTGGTGTTTGTACACAGAAGATAGTTCTGGAAGGACATGGCCCTTGTCTTTCTGTGTTCTTTGTAGCTGTCTCCTCAAGTTTTGTTTTTCAGTGTTCCCTGAGTCTTTTGTCATTCCCATTTTCTCCTTCATGTAGTTACTTTGAAGGCAAAGTAACTTCTTTTATCTTTGTTTTTGTTATTTTTTAAAAATTTACTTTTCATTCTTTGACAGTTTCACACACATATAAAATGAATTTATTTCTTTTCACCCTGCTACCTCCTACTTTCACCCTCCTACTTAAGCCCTTCAGTTTTTACCAAGTCTTCCTTCTACAGTGTGTGTCTGTCCATCTGTTTCCCTAAAGAGGGTTGTCTTCATGAGCAGGGGTAGGAGGTTCTTTTCTGGCATAGTCAACGTATCAATGGCTGCCCCATTGAGGTGTGTGTTCCCCTTTCCTCCGTCACTGTTGCTGACCTGATGGAGTACAGGTGACCATAGCTACCATGAGTTCATTGTTGTGTCAGCCATGTCAGATCCAGAAGGCACTGCTTTGCAGCACTCTTCTTCAACCTCTGCCTCTTACGTTCTTTCTAGTCTCTCTTAGGGAGATTCCCTGAGCCAGCAGGTGTGCATGCATGCCTGTGTGCACACATGCATTGTTCTGTTTTGGGTAGAACACTCCAGTCCCTTATTTGCTGAACTTTGACTATTATCTCTTTATTAATCACTGTCTACTGCAAAGAGAAGTTCTCTGATGAAGCCTAACAGCTGCATTATCTATGGGCTTAAAACTATTATTCAGAAGGCAGTTTGATATCATGTTCATTTAGCAAGGCAATAGTAGCAGGCAGAATTCTGTATTTTTGTCTTTAAGTAAAGCGATAAGAGGACTATTGACTGTTTCTTTCTGAGTACACATATATTTGAAGAACATGAAGTATATCATAACAATTTTAGTGATCTTAAGTTAGTAATATTAGAATCAATTATAACACATTTATTTTTACTGTAATAGGTACATCCTTGTAAAAGCAGTATGCTGCATAATGTTTTGGTCTGTAATGAATTATGTATGACACTGACCTTATAAGACTATAATGGAGCTGAATAGTTATAGCCACTGTGATCTTTGAGTACAACACACAGTGTTTATACGGTACTGGTATGAATAAGCCAGTATGCTCTAATTGTATAAAAGTATAACACATGCTCTTGTGTATAGTATATACTGCTTGGCCATGATAATAAATTACTATGTTTATATATTAACTGTAGTGTAGTTCTAATGATTATTTTTAAGTATACTTATTTATAAAAATGTTTACTGCAAAAATGTAAGCCATGCATGTCTTCTGCCATATTCTCTGATAACCCAATTTTTCTGTGTTGTGTTCGTTATGGATATAATAGAAATTGGTGTATACTACCTATGTAATAGTCCATATATATTATCTTGATATGTTAAAGTACATTCCATGGTGTTCTTATTGTGTTAAAATTACCTAAAGTATTTCGTGGAATGGGTCCCCTTTATTAAGTGGGATATTATGTTATTAACAGTCTGTGAACAACTGTATGTTGTTGAGTGAAAGCAATGCATGAAATAGAGCACATAGAACGTGCTATCTTGTCTGTTTGAATGAAAGTCTCACAGAACCTGATTTTGAAGAGGTTTGTATTGGAGTCTGTTGCTAGGCACCCAAGAGACATCCCTTGGGAGGGCTGTTGGCTGTGCACCTTTCATAGTACTTGCTTTTGGAGCAACTGATTATATTGCTTATTACATTGTTTTTGTAAAAGCATTTAAGGAAAGCATTTTTCTTTTTTACTTTTTATCAGTAAGCTAAAAAAGCTGAGTGAAGACAGTTTGACTAAGCAGCCTGAAGAAGTTTTTGATGTATTGGAGAAGCTCGGAGAAGGGTGAGTAAGAACTGTGAAAATATCTTTTAGATAAAGGCAGCATTGTCTGGTCTCTCACCAGAGTGTGTCTGCTGGAGTGAGTACTACTGACTCACGGAATCTGACAATCAGTATCCAACTGTAAAGACCAGATCATGAGAGGTTTGGATGGTAACACTGTCTCTCTCTCTCCCTGCTCACCTCCCTCTGAAGCAAGAAATGTGCTGTAAAGTGAGTTTTCAGAGGTTTGGTCGTCCTGTGCATTCTCATGGATAAGCTTTACCATTTTGCCTTTATTAGACTGGTGGCTGTGGGTATGTTCGGCACCCTAGGACCCATCTTATTTGGGAAAAGACCAGTAGAAGCTTTGAATTGACTGTCTTGAGGGAATGAGTATGTGTAGGCTGATGAATTGTTAACAGTTTCACAATGATAGAGGAATGTATGTGATTAGATCATGGAGAAAGGCAGATAATAAGTATAAAACAATTAATTTCCAAGAACATATAATACATAACACTCCAAACATAAGGTGGAAAAAGTAAAATGAATATAATCCTCACTAAATATGAATGATCACATTAAAAGTTGAACTCTTTGGAGAAAATTAAAAGTAAGGTAGCTAATCTGCTTATATAAGATCCATATAAAATCAAACAGGAGGGATGTTTTCTATTAAAAAATCTCTATCAGAAAGAGTCAAAATAAAAGGAAAACAAAAGGAGCAGTGTTTCCATTGGGTCAACGAAGGGCAGTGTTTCCATTGGGTCAACGAAGGGCAGTGTTTCCATTGGGTCAACGAAGGGCAGTGTTTCCATTGGGTAAATTAAAGGGAAAAGGTCCCAACTGGACAGAGAAGTCCACAGATACGGATAGAAAAGGAAATCCTGTCGTCATTTGGACACACAGTATAGTAACTGACTCTGATGGGAGAGTTATTTGCAGAGTAAGTAGAATCTAGTAAAAATAGATAAGTGTTTTTATTTGTCTTTTAGAAGTGGACAGATATAAAACTTAGAAAGGGATTAAATGTTATTAGCAAGCCTGATTTTGAATGTTTATATAAAGTATCTGTTTGAATTTAGTTGTGCTCTCACACACATAACAAAGGTAGACTTTGCAGTCTTCCCTTTTAAGCATATGGTCAAAGACAGAAACTGACAACTTATAGATTTTTACAAGTCACCTTTTCTGATACAGTTGGCTAAGTTAGACATAAATACAAATGATAAAACATATTACCCTAATTATAAATTGGGAGACATAATCTAAGATGTCCTGAAGAATTAATGCTTGTAAAGCTCTGTCAGAGCACCTGGTGTACTGTGAACCAAGGTGTTTTAACCCTTGGTTTGGAGTACATATTAAATTACAGGTGACTGTCTTTTTTGTTGCTTCTGCTCTGTAAATACACGAATATTTAGTTGATAGACATTCAAGAGCTAGAGATTAAGTCCTCTGTGTCCTTTTATGTGACTACTCATGAGTATGTGGCCTTTTTCTTGAAGAGATAATACTTAAAGAAGCATTGGTGCTTTGGTTGAGAGCTTTGGTGGAGGATTGCGTACTTTTCTTAATTTAGCGTTAAATGGTTCACAATAGTTAGGTGGTGTGCACATCTGCAATCTTGCTGATTTAAGATTGTCCATGGTTGTATAGTATGTTTAAGACTACATGAGAGCTTGTCCCAAAAGAATCAAAAAAGAAAAAAAAAAAAGGTTCACAGTGAAAGGTGCCCTGGGCTTCTGCTTGATTCAGTCTTTCCTTTTAACCTGAAACTTACTTTTCATGCTTGTAATTTCCTTTTCTATCTCCTTAAGCTGCATTTGAGTTGACAAACCGTAAGTTAGCCTCCTTGCCTCCTTGTCTCCCCCGCCCCCTGCTCCTTTCTTCCCATAAGAAAACAGCACCTCACGGGATTTTTACTTGATAACTTTTAAGTTTGTAATTCAAGCAGTAGCACTCCTTCATAAACTTATTATTCCTTTACTTTTGTTTTTGATCATTATAATGATGATTTAAGCTAGAAAATACAGTATGCAAAATATACGTAAAAGTCCCAGTCGTCTTTAATACAGTGCTTGATGCAAAAAAAAGTAACGTCTTGGCTTTCTTTTTTAAGGTCTTATGGAAGTGTTTTTAAAGCAATACATAAGGAATCTGGTCAAGTTGTTGCAATTAAGCAAGTACCTGTTGAATCAGATCTTCAGGAAATAATCAAAGAAATTTCCATAATGCAACAATGTGACAGGTATGAAAATATCTTATTTCCTTGTGTTTGTTTTGATGACTGTCATTAGTTGCATAATAAAATAGATTTTTTTTTTTGTTACCTATTAGTTTTTTCCTGACTTCTTATTGGGAGCAAGACCAAAACTAAAGAGCCCGAGGATAACTGTGTAGACTTGTCCTTTGGACGTACAGCTATTCAGAGAAACGATATAAAGGGGAGGATAACTGTGCAGACGTGTCCTTTGGACGTACAGCTATTCAGAGAAACCATATAAAGGATATACACAGGGAGGGGACCAGTCTGTCTCTTTCCAGGACAAAGTTATGGTTGAATATTAAGTTTTTGATATTTAGTGGCTCATTTAACATTATGTATTATATGGCTTTGGTTTTTTTTTTTTTTTCCATGTAGGGTTTCCTATGTAACCTAAAGTTGACCTTGAACTCCCTTGTAGCTTAGACTGGCCTCAATTTTTGGATCTTACTACTTCAGCCCTTTATCTGAGTAATGGGATGATAGACATGTTCTCTATGTCTGGCCTATAATTATTTTTGTAAATCTGATTCATCAACAAACACTTACAAATCATTTTCTGTTGGACAAGTACTATATCAGGATCCAGAAATACTAAGAAATCTAAGATTTTGTTTTTCTTCTTGAGGGGCTGTGGTCTACTTGGCATAAAAAACATGGACATATATCGGTGACTTAGAGTAGTGGGTACTGACTGGTGCAGGGCAAACAGCCCTAACTTAGAGTAGTGGGTACTGACTGCTGGGTACTTGGAATGATAAAGAGAACAAGAGAGTAGGAGACATTTCTCAGCCAGGGACGATAGGCAGTCTGGAAATTGAGGAAAAGTTTGGTGGAGAAATGGAAGGATAAAAGAATAAGATTTTTATCTGGAGAGGTGAAGAACAGTTCACTTGTTTACTGTAGTGGAAACCGTGAATCCAGAGATTGACAGGGAATCATGTTGGATAGGTAAGTGTGGCTGTTGATGAAAGGTTCTATGTGCAGTGTCTATAGCCTGGTCTTTGTTCTGTGAGGGATGCAGAGGGCATAAATAGCAGTGTATGAGGTCTCTGGTGAACTAGCAAAGGGGAGTATAGTTCTCCGTCATTAAAAGGTCTGAAGGTAGGAACAATGCATCCTCCTTTTCCTTCTTCTCCCCCCCCCCCCCAGTATCATCACAGTGATGCCTATATTTCAGGATTTGTTTTCTCTTGTATATTACCTCCCCATTGCAGTTTCCCCTCCTTCCTCTCCTTCCAGTCCCTCCCCCGACATCTCCTCTCTCCCTCAGATCCACTCCTCTTTATTTCCCTTTAGAAAAGGGAAGGCCTCCCAGAGATATCAACCTAACATAGCACAACAAGGTACAGTAAGACTAGGTACAAACCCTAATATTAAGGCTGGAGGAGGCAACCCAGTAGGAGGAAAGGGACCCCCAAAGCAGGCAAACGAGTCTGAGACAGTCTCTGTGCCTGTCTTTAGAAGTCCCACAAGAACACCAAGCTATACAGCCATACCATATATGCAGAGGAACTAGTGCAGGCTCTTTGATGGTCGGTTCACTCTCTGTCAGGCCCTATGAGCCCTGGTTAGTTGATTCTGTGGGCCATGCTCTTGTGATGCCCTTGACCTCTCTGGCCCCTACAATCCTTCTCCCTCTTCCACAGGATTCCCCAAGCTCTGCTTAATGTTTGCCCGTGGGTCTCTGCATCTGCTTCCATCAGTTCCTGGATGAAGCCTCTCTGATGACACTTATTCCAGGCTCCAGTGTATGTGCATATAGGGTTCATTAGGAACCATTTAACTCAGATTTGTTTTTTTCCTGGTCATGTTTGGTTCCATTCAGGGTCTCTGGGCTATGCAGCCTCTGGTCTCGGTCAGGCTTATTTTTTGTACTAGCCCATATCATTTATTTCATGGCTATAAGAGGTAGGGTGGTTTGAAGGAGAACTTTGCTCCTTGTAGGTTTTAGGTAGGAGTCGGAGGAGACAGAACCTTGTTGGAGGAAGCATCGCCAGGTCTTGAGGGAGGGTTTATAGCTTTTCCCAGTTTCCTACTCTCTCCCTGCCTCCTGTGCACGGATGAAAATGTGACCAAGCTTCCTGTTCGTCCTGCCATACTTCATCTGCTTTGATGGATTCCCTTCACAACCGTACGCCATTTTTTTCCCCTAGGTGCTTTTGGTTATGACATTTTATCAAGTAATAATACAGGAGAGCGGTTCCTGTTAAACCCAGTGTCCACTCTCTAGGCAGGAAGAAGAAGATTCTTTATCAGAATTGTCTCACTCTCACACAGTGTCTTAGTTGGAGACTTACAAGGGTCTGGACACATTAGCATCCCTAGAGACAGTAAAGTCCTATAGAGAGTCCTAGCTATGTATAAAGTCTTTATAGACACTCCCTGACTTACATAGACAGTCCTAGCTATGTATAAAGTCTTTATAGACACTCCCTGACTTACATAATACAGTTTCA
This sequence comes from Arvicanthis niloticus, assembly GCF_011762505.2. Taxonomy (NCBI): domain Eukaryota; kingdom Metazoa; phylum Chordata; class Mammalia; order Rodentia; family Muridae; genus Arvicanthis; species Arvicanthis niloticus. Next base: position 14,305,813 of record NC_047670.1, on the reverse strand, counting down.
TGTGAAACTCAAAGCCATTTAGTATAAACCTTACTTTGAATTCTAAATTTAGATTTTTCCCCCTTGAACTACTTTGTTTTTGAGATGCTGTGTAGCAGCAGTAAGCTGTAGTCCATCAGCCTTCTGATTGTGAGAATAAACAGTTAGTACCCTATAATGTCTTGTATTGCTACTTAGGTATTCAGTAGGTTAGCTTTGTAAAGTACATTTGCAACACAGTGTTTTCAGTGTATAGAGGTTTCGTCAGACCTGATCCTACTGTAGAGTCAGAAGCATCTGTATAGTAGAAACAGTTTGGCTAATGAAGTGCTTGAGTAATCCTAGGGGAATGTTGTTGGTCCAGTATATTTTACTTATGTTTTAGATATGTTATATGTTTAGATTATTTTGTATATTTTCTATTATAATTTGAAATCAAATAGTAATAGGACAATATACTCCTTAATCTCAGATCAAAGTATGTAACTGCAAATTTCTCCCATACTTTGCTGATATTTCACTTGGTAACTTGGTGAGAGTATGGCTGCTACAGTTTGAGCACAAGGAAGGACTCTGCTGGACTATCAGCTGCACTTGATACTCTCCTGATGTTGTTGCTACTTTATTATTATGTAAAGAGCCAAACATGACAAGGATAGAACAGAAGTGAACAAAGTGAGCCTGTATGCATGTACGTAGAGCCTGGCATAATTGTCACCAGAGGGGCTCCATCCAGGAACTGCTGGACTTCTTATTACTTTTTATCATTATATAAAGTGGGGACTGATGGCATACTTCTAAAATTTTTTATTTGCTTCTTAGAAGGACTGGAGATAAATTTAGGGTCTTGCTAGCAAGTACGTGCTGCTCTGCTGCACTAGGTCTAACCCCTTAGTGTCATACTGTAGGAATTTCAGTTCAGTGTTACGTAGGAAAGGGAGGAGCCCAGCTATTAGCTGTTCATGTACACATAGGTGGTAATAAAGCCGTTGTTTCCTTGGCCCCAGGATACTTTGGAACCTGTAAGTGCTTTCTAGATTGTTTTGTAACAGTGTGTTACTTGTTTTCATTGTCTTCCATTCTTCCCTCGGTCAATCTGTTTTCTTCCTGAATCTAGAGTGAACTGTCCAACATGCAGATTTTCTGTTCAGTACCTTGAAGTGGATTATTACTACCTAGATAAGTCCAGCGTCCCAAGGACAGCACACAGTGTTCCTTAAGTCCCACCACTCTTTCTCCATTTCCTCACTTGAGTTCCTTTTTGTAGCCTGTTCACTTGGATTCTTGATTCCCTGACTCTTAGATTCTCTGAATTCAGGGGTTCTTTTTTGTTCAGTATTCTTGGGTCTTGCCATATACTACAGTGTTTTGAGTGAATGGGGAGGGAGACCAGGCTGGCCTTGCACTCACAGAGATCCACTTGCCTCTGCCTCCTGGCCTTGCTATATATTACTGAACATATAGTTCCAGTGTGGACAACTTACTAGGACTTTTAAGATTTATTGATCTAAGTTTTTCTTAATCCAGACAAGCCTTTCCATTTCCTAGTGCATTTGTGGCACTCTTATTTATTTAGTGTTTTAATGAGATTTTTCCTTTAATTTTCTATCTATGTGTGTGTATCTGCATGTATGTATCTGCACAATGATCTGGTGCTCAAGGAAGCTAGAGAAGGGCCAGGATTCCCTGGAACTAGAGTTGTGGGTGGTTCCGAGGCATCATGTCAATGCTGAGACCTAAACTCAGGCTCTCTGCAAGGACAGAAGTAGCTTGTAACCACTGAGCGTCTCCCCAGCCTCATATTTAGTATTTTAACTACCAATCTGAGCAGCATTTAATCACTTTTCTTTTTTTTTTTTGATGAGAGTAAGTCTTACACATTTTTCTTCTCAAGCACTGTTATCTTTTTTCTCCTATTTCTTGAGAAGACTCATAATTTTACTTCTCAGAATCCATTCTAATGGCTTGCAGTATATTTTTGTTTGAATGATTGGAATTAGCATGTGTGAAGAGTACAGAGAAGAGGGTTATAGACTGTGAGACCTTCAGGAGTAACACAGATCTGAATTCTTCTATGCACTTACATTTTCAAAGGGAAAGTAAAAGGATGTCAGTACGAACAGAGTCCTGGAACTTTTACATAAGTTTATAGCTGACTGCCTTGGCTATAGGAAAAACTTCTGAAATAGTTATTGAATGAAATAAAGGCCGAAATGAATATTGATTATATGATTGCTGTTTTTTTATATTTAACCTTCAATTTTATATTATAATTATTAAATTACAAAATATAAAAAATGAGTTGGTGAAGGGACTGGACAGTTAGCTCAGTGATTAAGCACACTGGCTGATCTTTTAGATGACCTAGGTTTAATATCTAGCACCCACATGGTGGCTCAAGCTGTTGGTAAGCCTAATTCTAGAGGATCTGATACCTCTTCCTGGCTTCCTTGATTATCAGACTCTGACATTGTGTACAGACATGCATTCAGACAAAATACCATACACATAAAATAGAACTAATAAAAAAATAGTTGGTTAAAAGATCATAAAAACACTAAAAGGCAAGGAAAACAAGAGTTGGAAATGAAGTTAAAACACGTTACATGTTAACTGCTAATTATTGATATAGATGAATGATTGAAAATTAACATAAAATTATTTAGAAGAAAATAAATAAAAGTAGAAAAATTTCAGCTTCTGAAATTTGGTCAGAAAAAAGGAGATAAGAATTTTTCTGGACAGCAAAATATCTTGGTTTTCACACTTTGTAAGAATCATAGTGGATGTTTTAAACTCGTAGCGATTGTCACACATATACTGAGTAGTATATTTAATAGAGCTTGCTTTGTGTATTGTTGAGAGGTGCTGGGAGAAGCCACGGGTACTGAGACTTGTCCTGGGTTTGAGACCTAACAGTAGTGTCTGTGTGGTGTGTGAGTGTGGGTGCAGGTATCTGTGTGCAGTGTGAGTGTGGGTACAGGTGTCTGTGTGGTGTGTGAGTGTGGATGCAGGTATCTGTGTGCAGTGTGAGTATGGGTGCAGGTGTCTGTGTGGTGTGTGAGTGTGGATGCAGGTATCTGTGTGCAGCGTGAGTATGGGTGCAGGTGTCTGTGTGGTGTGTGAGTGTGGATGCAGGTATCTGTGTGCAGTGTGAGTGTGGGTGCAGGTGTCTGTGTGGTGTCTGAGTGTGGGTGCAGGTATCTGTGTGCAGTGTGAGTATGGGTGCAGGTGTCTGTGTGGTGTGTGAGTGTGGATGCAGGTATCTGTGTGCAGCGTGAGTATGGGTGCAGGTGTCTGTGTGGTGTGTGAGTGTGGATGCAGGTATCTGTGTGCAGTGTGAGTATGGGTGCAGGTGTCTGTGTGGTGTCTGAGTGTGGGTGCAGGTATCTGTGTGCAGTGTGAGTGTGGGTGCAGGTGTCTGTGTGGTGTCTGAGTGTGGGTGCAGGTATCTGTGTGCAGTGTGAGTGTGGGTGCAGGTATCTGTGTGCAGCGTGAGTGCTTATTTTTCAATCATCTGCAGAGGTCAGAGGTTGGCTCACAGGTTGCATTCCAGGACATGAACTCAGGTCCAGTGTAGTAGCAGCACGGGCTCCCAACCACTGAGCTGTGTCTTCTGCTTATAATACCTTATAATACTTTATAATACCTTCCTGTGTTCTTTTGTAATATTAACATTTATTTATTTGGGTGTATTTCCCAAGTGTACATGTGAAAGTTAGAAGAGAAAGAATTGGGTCTCAGTCATGTAGGTGCTGGAGATTGAATGCAGGCTGTTAGGCTTAGGGGTAAAGTCTTTACCTGCAGAGCCATCTTGCTGGCCCTATAATACTTTTAAAAAGATCTGTTATTGTATTTTCTTTATGTGACACTGATACCTTAGTAACGTAACTGCCCTTTGATAAAGCCGTGACTAGATGTATCCTAGAAACAAGTTGTCCTTTAAACAACCATGTTTTTTTCTGGGTGTCTTACTCATGCATGTTTATTTTTAAATCATCTCCTCTCTCTAAGATGTTTTTAGATTTATTTATCTTATTTCATGTGTATGGCTGTTTTGCTTTCACAAATGTCTGTGTAGCACTATTTGTATTTGTGCCTGGTGCCTGTGGTGCCAGAAGAGGCATCAGATCTCATTGAACCTAAGTCACAGATGGTTGTGAGCCATGTTTGTCCTGGGGCTTGAACCTGGGTCCTCTGGAAGAACAGCCAATTCTCTTAACTACCAAGCCAATTTATAACTAGTTTTACTCACATTAAATCCTTTCTACTATGTTCTCTCAGAATGTTCCACTATGTTCAAGTCTCTTTTGAGTTCATGTAAAAACTGTGTGCAGCATAGTGTATGCTGTCCTGTAGTTTAATCCTCGTGTATTCTGTGATTATGGATGCTTTACCTCTTCTCAATTAGGGAAGATAGTTTATGTACTAGTCTCAGGTAGCATATTAATAATCAGTAATGGTAATACAGTTCTTTTGTAATTTAAGGTTTTTGGAAAACAACTTGGTTATGAACCCAGCTCATTTATCTCTGGAAGACTTAAACTGTCAGTTAAGAAATACTCTAACTTGTTAATAGTATTAATTGATTATATGCTGTGTGTGTAAATAATTTTTCCTCAAGAACCTACAAAGGCACATGAATGAGAGAAGTCCCACTTGCCTTCATTGAAATATACATTATTTTGAAGTTAAACATGAAAAATCATTTAGAATAGTTATACTTAAAATATCTTTGTTAAAGGAAACTACTTCCATTTGTTTCTAATATTACATAGTAAATGCCTTGCCAAAATAAAGCATTATTTTTGTTGGGAATCGCTCAAAACACTTGGGCCCCCTCTGGCTTGTAATCTTGTTAAATTTTCATCCACGAAGTAAAACCTAATTATACACAGTTGCTGAAATCTAGCTACAAACTATTTAATGTAAATAGGGGTTTATTCATCAAATTGGTTTGTTGAAACATGAAATGCTGAAAATGTATTGGGAGTAAGAAAACACTTTCCTTTGCAAATGAACTAAACCCAGTGTCTCTTCCTCAGTCCGTACGTGGTGAAGTACTACGGCAGTTACTTTAAGAACACAGACCTCTGGATTGTGATGGAGTACTGTGGAGCCGGTTCCGTCTCAGACATAATCAGATTACGGAACAAGACAGTAAGTATTTAAAATTGCTTTGTTAATCTCATTGTAAAGGTTCCACGGTAGCATCTGACTAGTAGTTCTTGTTACAAAGAAAACATTAGTGTGGAAAAGGAGATGTGTAGGCAGGAGGTTGAGAGAAGCCGCTTCTTCCCAAGGCGTGCCAGGCACTGCTAGGTCCTCTTGTACTTTCAGTTACTGCATCTGCTTAGTTATCTACGCTCAGGAAGTGATGGCTAGAATTCTATTGAAACTTCATAACATTCATGACCTTTCCTCCTCTAAATTTTTTTGTATTACCATCTATAGCTGGTAAATAGTTGAAGTTACATTTCTGAATTTTTGAAAAGTAATTGATTTTTTTTCTCAAGTGTCCATGCACACAAGCATGCACACAAGCACACAAGCAAGTGTGAAATGAGGTTAGCAGAGTGTCCATGCACACAAGAATGCACACAAGCACACAGGCAAGTGTGAAATGAGGGTTAGCAGAGTGTCCATGCACACAAGCACACAGGCAAGTGTGAAATGAGGTCAGCAGAGTGTCCATGCACACAAGCACACAAGCAAGTGTGAAATGAGGGTTAGCAGAGTGTCCATGCACACAAGCACACAGGCAAGTGTGAAATGAGGTCAGCAGAGTGTCCATGCACACAAGCACACAAGCAAGTGTGAAATGAGGTTAGCAGAGTGTCCATACACACAAGCACACAAGCAAGTGTGAAATGAGGTCAGCGGAGTGCACTACTTAATAAAAATGAACTTGCTGGTTTGTAGCCTAACTAGAAGACCTGCTCATCAGTCCCTCCAAGTCTCAGTGGCCTTTTTATGTGAGTGGTAAGAAGACCTATCAGTGAAATGACTTTTAATTCAGTTTCTAGATGACGTTACTTATGCTGTCAAACATGTCTTGGTAACATAAATTCAGAAAAAGCACATAACTACTTGAATCAATTTGTGGTTAACCAGAGTCATTTTAAAGTTTGATTGGTAAAATACTTGGACATTTATTCTTTTTTTTTTCCCCCTGCGGAGAATATATAGTAAATAGAATTTCTTTAAAAGGAAGTAAGACAGAAGTTTAAATAATCCCTGTTTTGACAGACGATTAAATCATCTGTGACATTTTAATTAGTATCTTGGAATTTCTATTTTTCTTAACTAGTATTTATGTAAATCAGATGACTCCTAAGTGGCACAACAATTGAGAATAATTACACCCCAGTTAGAGAAGTGTTATAAAATTGTTCAGGGCTGACCTCACTTCATTTGGCATTTAAAATTATCAAATAAGAGATGGAGTAGAAGTGTAGGAAATAGAAAACTTTAGACATCTATTTTCATGGTTTTAAAGTGGTAATGTTAACCATTGCAAGCACAGAGTAGGAGTTGATTCAAGAAGTTTCTTTCTTGTACCAGTAATTACAAACTGTGAAAGTATCTACAGTTTTTATAGATGCACTTGGATGTGAATGCAGTCCTGAGGAGTTGGTGTCACCATTTAGCCTGGGAGGGGTTCTTTCCCTCCATATCCTTTATAAGGAGACAGTCCTTGGGCATGTTACAACTCCTGAATGAGGAACAGCCCAGTTGCTGTCTTCCCAGAGCACATTATATCTATACTGAAAAAGGCCAGGAGTGGCAAAGACATGGATGGGGCTGTTGGGTGTTTTCTTTGCTTGTTACCTCATTGGCAGCTTGTGTGAGTTCTCGGGAGCATTAGAGGACCTGTTTTCTAGTACATGGCTATTCTCTGTGTTTATCTAACAGGACTAGCATTGTTTTGGAGATTGTCAGCATAAGGATTTCATTTCTTTTTTGAGTTGTTGGGAACTCACCCTCCCTTCCCCACGTGGGATTCACTCTGGTAGTCGTTTCCATAGTCATGAAATTGTGCTTTCCCCAAATGTGGCTACCTCAGTGTTTATGGGCTGTGCTGGTCCTTGTTGTATGCTTTGTTGTTTAATTCTTTGTGCATAAATATACATTGCATATATAATGTATAATATATAAAATGTGTAATATATATATTTTCTGTAAGTTTGCGTTAACAGCTTTTTATTTCTACATTTCCCAGTTGCATGCATGCAGAACTTTTTTTTTTTTAATGTGTAAGATGGTAATAAATCTTAGGGTTTTTTTTTCTTTTTACTTTTAAAAAAAATATGGATTGCTATTTTTCTGTGATACTGGTGATGAAATGCAGTGACTAATGCATTCATGCATGCTATAGAAGTTCTCCACTACTGAGCTGCACCCAAAGCCCTCCTCCACTTTGTTTCTGTGAATCTTGGCTGTCAGTGTTGATTAGAAGATGCCATTGTATAAGTATTTTCCTCCTCTGTCTCTCCCACTAAGTTTTGTTGTTACTTTTAAGATTCAACCTTTGTACATAGTATATAATATATATATATATATGTGTGTGTGTGTATGTGTATATATATATATGTAAAGATACATATATATACATACTTTACACATATATATAGTATATATATACTATATATATAGTATATATACTATCTCTCTCTCTCTCTCTCTCTCTCTCTATATATATATATATATATATATATATATATATAAACATATATAAAAGATATGTAAAGATATATATGGATGGGAAACCTGTATTTTGGTATTTGTCCCACCTTTTGATATAGCTAGTATAGGTTTCTTTTTTTTTTTTTTTTTTTTTTTCTGATTTTGGTGATGCTGGAATCTCATTATGCTGTGCAGGTGTTTTCCACCACCAGTCCACCCAACCTGTCCTCTTTTTACAGCTTCATACTTGTGGTCAGTGCTGGAAACCTGTGAGCTTCTCTGACACACACAGTGCTTGTTGCAGTCCCCTCTGCCCTTCTGTAGTCCATTGTGTATATTTTAGTTTAGCTGTTTCCCTCCCTTCCCCCATCTCTCTGTATCACAGCCTATTGAGTTTGTTTTTGTGATCATTATTTTCTTTCAATTTTCTTACTATTTTCATGGTTTTGGTCTGTGCCTGGTTATCTTTGAAATAGTCTCTCTAATTCCAGCACTTGAGAGACAGAGTCAGGCTGTGTGAATTCTAGCCTGGTCTACATTCTGAATTCCAGGTCAGCCAAGTTTATGTCATAAGTTCCTGTCTTAAAAAAAAAAAGGGAACTGAGGGATGTAGCTCAATGGTTGGGTGCTTGACCAGCATGCATGGAGCCATAGACTTAATCCTTGTAATAGCAGCAGAGACTAACTAACTAACTAACTAACTAACTAATTAACTAAATGAAAAAAATAGAGATGATTTGAGTCTCTGAATATTGTTGTCTTCTTCCACCAAAAGCTTTTTGCTTGATTCTGCCAGGTAACAATAATTCTGGACCACTTTAATCCTATCTGGACCAGAGGTAATTGTATCTGGTGTTTAGCCTGCCTTTACATCTAGGCCGTAGAGCTCAGTGGCTTCTTGGTAGGGTTGAGATTCTAATCTTGGTCCTCACCATTCAACATTTGTGTTTTTCCTTGGCTTCTTGGACTTTATTCCTAATTTTATAGGTATCTTTTGAGAATAGCTGCCCCTTTTGTTGGGCTTATGTTCGAGGCTTCCTTTTCTCTGAAACAAGAAGCTGCTTCTATACTTGACTGGTATCAACTGGTTTGTTTTTGTAGCTGGTTTAGTTCTTTTGGCAGCAGAGTGGTGTGGTTTATCTAGCACACAGCACAGCACAGCAGAACCCTTTCCTAATGGCTTCTCCAGGCTCGCTGTGGCAGCCTTGCACCTACCTGGCCTTCACCTTTGTGTGTGATTTGGGCAAGGGCTCCATTTTTTTTTTTTTCCTGGTAGAAGTTATTTGTTGTGACACAGTTCTATCAGATGCTAAGCCTGCGCTGCTGAGCCTGAGTGCACATGGCTCTGCTCAGCCTCTCCTCTGGTCACTCTGATTATGTGACTATTTTTGTAGCAAAGCAAGCTTCTAAATCTGAGGCACACCCGATACCTTATTTCTCTTTTTTAACTTCTAAGTTAATTTGGGTCAATTGTCATTTTGCTACTCATAGTTATAGAGAGAGTATCTTTGTAGTCAGTTCTCAGAAGACTGATTTCTTTGCTCACATATTTAAATGCCCTCCTAGATTTTGAAACATTTGCTTTTGCTTCTAGGGCTCTCCCCACTCCCACCCCTATTGTGAGTGGTGCCTTTCCCTGCTTCTATTTTTAGTTGGTTTCTGGTGATATGTAGAAATACTTTGTGCATATTATCAAAGTTCATGATTGCATACTCAGTCCACTTTGCCTTTGGTTCCCCTCTGAGCCTATATCTTGGTTTTTTTAACCAAATATTTATTTACTTTCTACCAGGTGCCCTTCTTTTAATTGAGCTAGTAAATAAAGTCCAGTTTAAGTCCTTGTATTGGTCCTTGGTTAATGCAATAGTCCTTCCTTTTTTATCTTTTAAAATAGTTTTTTTTTTAAAAAAAGATTTGTTTTTATTATATATTTTATTTTTATTATACACTACACACACATACATGAATGTTTGCCTGTATGTATGTGTGCTGTATGTGTGCCTCATGCCTGGAGAGGCCAGAGGGCATTGTCAGATTCCTTGGGACTGAAGTTACAGAGGTTTTACGCAGCGGCATGGGTGCTGAGAGCCTTTGCAAGAGCAGCCAGTGTTCTCAACTGTCCTGACGTCACTCTGGCCTCTTCCTTGTAATCTTTTACAATTTTAGAAGTTTAATCTTGACCCAAGAAGTCCATATCTTATATTTTGGGTCTGTTGTGAGTGTGGATTTCATCTGGTTTATTCAATTGACTTGTCATACATATTTGTCTGAAAATGCCTTTGAAATGGCTTTTCCTATGTTTATATTTACAAAAGTGCATTTATGTATAGCATGTGGATGTAAAACTTCATTTCTGTTTTAACTTTTATAAATCTAAAAACTAATGCATGATCATTGAATTTTCTTTTTTGTGGTTATCTTAGAATTGTGAATATAAATGTAAAATATATTCTGAGAATCAGGTCATGTTGGTATTCATATAGACTCACAGATAAATATTCCTGTACAGTTTAGTGTAAAGGTTTTCTGTGTATTATATGGATTCCAGCCATGTTAGTAGTAACCTAATGCAGAGTAATAGGAAGGTAAGGTCTTCTGTGTCTCCATCTTGACTGACTTCATATCTGTTTTCTCTCGTGTGTGTGTGTGTGTGTGTGTGTGTGTGTGTGTGTGTGTGTGTAACAATAATAGTTATAGAAGAAGAGGTCATGCGTTAAGAAGTTGACAGTGTGGGAGAGACAGGGAGTGGAGAGGGAGTGGTCTGAGTGGAGGCAAAGCCATACCTGCTTATGTTAAAGTCTCATCTTAGATGCATGTCTATGTCTATAAATTACTCAGCTTTTATTTTTCAGGTCACATATAGGTTTATGCTTTTTATATGGTTGTGAATCTTTTATTAATTTGAAAAGATAGGGTATAAGAAAATTATATTTGTTTATATGTCAAGAATATTTTTATGTTTCCATTTTCCTTTGACCATTGTTTAATATTGTACTCCTGCCATAAAAATAAACACATCTTACTGTAAAAAGAAAAAGAAGAAAACAGATCTAAGTTTTTGTTAACAAGTTGACAGTAGAGCTTGTGTCTTTTTGTTGTTGCTGGTTGCACAGCGGTGGCTTTTGAGGCACTTTTAAAAGGTATTTGTGGCATTGTGCTTATTTTTTAAATCAAAATCATTGATTTAAAATTTTGACCAGGTGTTTCTTTGAAAATTTAAAACTAAAAGCACAAGAAAAAACAAACCTAATTTAGGTTATATGCCTTCTTTTTTCCTCTTTTTTTTGTCTCTTTATTTATTTAACATTCCACTTGCTGCTCTCAGAAGTCCTTCCCCCTGTCCCCTCCTCTTGTCCCCCTCACTTCTTCTCTGAGAGGATGAAATCCTCCTCACCTCCACCCCCAAACTTACATCCTTAGTCTCTGCAGGGTTACTTATCTTTCTCCCACTGAGGCCAGACAAGGCTGCCTGTTGGGGAACAGATTCCTCAGACAGGTGACAGCTTTAGGGATGCCCCCTCCCCCCCCCCCCCCCCCCCCCCCCCCCGGCTCCAGTTGTTGGGGGAGTCAAGACTGACCTGAATATGCATATGTATGTGTAAGGTATGTCGCAGTTCAGTCTTTGGTTGGTGGCTCAGTCTCTGAGAGCACCCAAGGGTCCAGGTTAGTTGAGTCTGTTGGTCTTCCCTCCTATGAAGTTCCTATCCCCTTCAGGGCCTTCAGTCCTCCCAAGTCTCCCCTTAAGGAGTTCCTGACCTCAGTCTAATGTTTGACTCTGAGTCTGCATCTGTTTTAGTCAGCTGCTGGGTGGAGCCTCTCAGAGGACAGTTAGGATTGGCTCCTGTCTGCAAGTGTAACAGAGGATCTTTAATAGTGTCAGGGATTGGTGCTTGGCCTTGCAATGGGTCTCAAGTTGGGTCAGTTGTCCCTCAGACTCTGCTCCATCTTTGTCCTTGCATTTCCTTTTAGACAGGACAAATGTTAGGTCAAAGTTTTTTGTGTAGGTTTGTGTGCTTATCTTTCCACTCCTGGGAGCCTTCCCCATCCCAGGTCTCTAGCACTTCCCAGAGATCCCTGCCCCCCCCCCCCAGCAGCTGTAGATTTCAGTTTGTGTTTATCTAGGCTATAGCATAAGCACTACTAGTATTTTGCCTCCTACATGTTTATAATTTGCTGCTGTTTTGTCATACACTGTGGACTTGTGTTTATTTATTCAAGCAGGTTGTTAGAATTGAATTCAAATGTTACATTGTCTTCTCAGCCTTCCAATGTTCTTCTCAATTTCATGGTGTGGTGAATTTGCATAATTTTCATCTAGAAATACTTGGTTTAAAATTCCATCTCTTTTTTTTCCAATTCTTATAGTTCTTAAATGTAAGGTAGGAGAATTCTGAGTTTGAGGTCAGGCCATGCTGCATAGCAAGCAATGTCAACAACCAGTCAACCAAACAACAACAAAAGTTGACTTATTTGAAATTAATCTTTTATTCCCTAGGCAGTTTGTGTTTATATAGTAATTTATTGATTAAGTGGATTAAATCTTCTAGTAATAGTGGTTCTCAACTTTCCTAATGCTGACACCCTTTAATATACTTCCTAATGCTGTGCTGACCCAAACCATAAATTTATTTCCGTTCAAACTTCATAATTGTAGTTTTGCTACTGTTATGAATTATAATGTAAGTATCTAATCAGTAGGATATCTGATTTTTGACTTTTGTGAAAGGGTTGTTTGACCCCAAACGGACCCACAGTTTGAGAACACTGTTGTAGCATGCTTGTTCTTGAAGGGGCACAATAAAGGATACCTGCCAATACGTTACAACTGTTGTTTCACCTGTTTCTGACTAGTAGTTATGGCTACCTTTCCTCGGAGTTTTAACATTGGTCTAGTTCATAGAAAAATTAAAACTTAAATTCAGTATGCTGAACGTCTGTGTTGAGTGCAAATAAGCTGCCAAAATAAAGCTTAACCCAGAAAAGAAGAGAACAGCATTGGGCAAGCACTTAGAGTGTTTCCAAGGACAAGCACCTTTCCTCTGAGTTTTCTTTTAGGAAATATTCTAAGTCCCTGGAAGAGCTGCTCACATCAGGCAATCTCTAGTAAATGTTCATTGGATGGTCAGGATCGGCTGGGTGCTCATCTGTGAATATAAAATAACTACATCTATTCGGTGTTACAAGGATATCTTGAAATTTGTATGGCTGTTACATTTTTCTGTTAATAATGCAAATTATTGAGTAGATATGGCTACATATTAAAGAACGTATACACAACTGGCTTACTGTTAACATCTGTTTATGTGAAATACCAGGATTAGCTTTCTGACTGTTAGAATGTAATGTTTTTGTATATAACTCTTCGTTTATGTTTAAAAATACCTTTCTAAACCTCCTTTGGTTCGTGAAAATGAGTTGTGTTGTAAGTACAAGTTAATGTAAACATTATTATTAGTATTATTACCACTACTATTAAATTCATTTAAAACAGTAACTAAGTATATTTATGGGATTAATGTTAGAAAGTTCCTTTTGAAGGAATCTAAAAATAAGCAGGTATATAAAGTATATTTAGCATTTCTAAACATTTATTTATCTTAAACATTGTATATTGCTATGAAATTGAAGCTTTTTAAAGATAAGCTGTAGTTTGGATTAGAAGTTTTCAACATGATCCATATGTAATTAATTATAAAGCTGGGCACTGATGTGTGGAAGGAAGTCTGTATCTTAGGTGCTTGTCCTGTACTTGGAAACACTAAGTGCTTGCCCAATGCTGTTCTCTTCTTTTCTGGATTAAGGTTTATTTTGGCAGCTTGTTTGAACTCAACACAGACGTTCAGCATACTGAATTTAAGTTTTAATTTTTCTATGAACTAGACCAATGGTCTGGGGAAAAACATAATTGAAAAGAATTTCAGCTTCCTCACCTGTTAAGTGACAATAAGACTTTATAGTTTTTTGCATGTGTGACAGCTTTATTTACATGTCAGTTGAATGGAATGAAGTTAATAATACTAATAATCATTTTTATATTCTTTACATCTTAGATGGTAATGTAAGAAGATAAATGCAATTCTGTAAAGAGTTAAGAACTGTTAAAGAGAAAGCAAGAATATTTAGATTAATACAATTAGGAGAAAACTAGTTGCTTAGCAGATTCTTAAGAGAATAGCAGACATTGACTGATACTCCATTTAACAGAGCACACTTCATGGCTTATTTTGGTCATTGCTTTGTCTCTAGCTTTTGAACAGCACTTAGCAAGTAAGATGTTCTGTAAATACTTAAAAACCTGGAGACTTAGTGACCAAAGGTTCAGTTGAGAGAGGGCAGTAAATAGCTTAGGTAAGGAAGGAAGGGCCTTGAATTCTGTTTCCATTTCTAAAGTCTGGTATAACCCCTTGCTTACCCAAGGAGAATGCCTCAGCATCTGTTTTAGATGGCTTTTCTTTTTCTTAATCAGCTCCTTAGGACCATTGCCATGTTTGATGGGTCTGTGTGAGGATTATGTTCTTGTTACATTTGTTTTTTCTGGAGATTTTCCCTCTTGTCTTCTCATGGCGACCAAAGCAGCCATGTCTCTTTGTGGTTTTCTAATGTCTTCCTGTGTGCTGCCTACTGTTCCTGTTTTCAAATGTGTGGGTACTTTCTTGAGGAGTCTCTCCTGAATCCTCCTGATTTCTTGTTCTAATGCAGACTCGTTGCCTTTTAGGTCTGCTGTACAGCTGCAACCTTGGGCTTTCTTTCCACTGGACTCCTGGGTTAGTGCTACAGTTTTCTTACGTATTTCCTGTTTCCTTCTTGCTTTTTATTCTCACCAAACTGTCTTCTTTATGAAACATAATTCTGCTATTTGAGTTCTTATATGTCTGAAACTATCTTTAATTTATTTGCTTTTGTATGTAGTTGGTAGCCTATAAAGAATTTCAAATAAAATATATATTTTTTTTCTTAAAAATTGAGAGACTTGGTTCTGTCATTATCTAGAAATTTGGTGGTGTTTTTGGTTTTGTTTTGTTTTTGATAACCGTACTTAGGAATTACAAAGGATGCATCAAGACTGTCTTGCATGGTAAATTCTGTTAGGTTTACAACAGTGGTACTTGGTTGTTTCAAGCCCACTATGAGACTTTTGGTAGATAGTGTGAAACAGTATTTACATAATACTTGTTACATGTCAGGTACTTTTCTAAGTATTTTACATTATGTTACAACATTAGTCATAAGATTCACCAGCTGTGAGATAAGAACTGTGGCTGATCCTTTTACAAAGGAAAGTGGAGTCAATGAGAAGTAGAAGTAGGTTTGGAGGACAGAAAACACCTGTTCTGTACGTTTGAGCTATAGTTGTCAAACACATGGAGTCTAGACCAGAATTCCAAGGTGGAAGTCATGCCTGTGCTGTGGACTTACTGTGTTTTAACTTCTTTGTGACTTAGTTTCTGCATTGACTGCAGTGAGATGATTACTTCATTGAATGTTTTTAAAGGTAATACCCAAATGAGTGACCTGTCAGAGCAGCTTCTGGCACATCGAAGCCTGCTTGTAAGCATTGGTATTGTCAACATCTTACCATCCTTTGTAGACTGCAGGAAGTGTTGTCATCTCATGAATGTACCTATCAGGTAGGTTTCCATAGAGATATGCAGAGGACTAGGGGCCCAAGTATAGAGCTCTAGCACTTACCAGGAGGCTTGGATTGCTGTTAATTAAAGAAGTAAAGAAGACGTTATATTTATAGGCACAGGAAGAGTCTCTTCAGTATAATCAGGCATTGGCTATTCAAAATGTGTGAGAATCTCACTAGCCTTAGAATTAATGCTTTGAAAAAAAAAAGAGGTAATGCTTTGTTCATGATAGCTTTGATTCAAACACTTGATTTAGAACATTTAAAATGTATTTACCATATTGATATTACTTAAGGGCTTCCTTAAATAGGTTTTTTCCTTTAAAGTATACCAAATTCTTATTATAATTTAGTTTGCCTTACAATTATATTGTTGATGATAATAGATGTCTTTGTTATTTATGGATTTGTATTCCATAGTGTGCTTTTCTGTGGGCTTATGTCTGCCTTGTACGCCTGGTCTAATTCATGTCTGCCTTGCCCAGTCACTTTGTTGCATGTTTTCTCTTTGTGTAATAGATACAGTTCATACTGGATTTACAACCTCTCATATATTGAGTGCTTTTCTGGTGTTTTGTGATCTCTTTTTCAGGACTCTTTTCATGTGGGAAAGGACTTTAAATGTCTGCCCACTGACCGTTTTCACAGTGCACTCTCAGTTCTCTCTCTGCAGATCAAGGGATTAGAGGCAGCGTGTAGATGTATATTTACATGTGGTGTAAGTAGTGAAAGCTTTCATTTTTAGATCACTAGCTGTGGGACTTTGTGAAAGATTAACCTTTTTTTTCTTTGCCAGACATGTGCAGCCCAGATTTCATGAAAGTCAAACTTTTTTTTGCCCTCTTATATGTAATAACAGTTAAAGTATTCTAGTTATGTTCTAACGTGTGCACTTTGTGCTGAGAGGAAGGTTTGTGTTGTTCTGAAAGAGTCCTATAACTCTTTTTATTGCTGGAAACTTTGGATACTTTACACTCTCAGATCTCTTCTTTTGGGTGGGATGATATGGAATGGTGGTCTGCTTTGCAGTCTTCCAGTCTTCTCTTTATCCTGAATACCCAAGAGCCCTTGTTCAATTACATTGTTTTAACTAAGGGAGAGGGAAAGGAATTTGGATCATAAAGAAGTTGGAAAATGAAGACTGACCGGTATTCAGATAAAGTTTCACATGTAAGCTTGCATATTATTTTTGAAGGGTTTTGGTCACTATTCTGTTTGATTATATTATGTGTCATAAAAAATAATAGAAGTTGAATCATTGAAGGATTTCTAACATGAAATCTGAACATAGTATCAGTTCAATTTGAAGTAAACATGTAGTGTGGCCAGAATAGGCAAAGTGGCCAAAAGGAGACCTTTAAAGAATCGTCATGCATCTTATAAAAGACAATTTTATTACACTTTTACTAGCCCCAAATATTACATTCCTTTTGGTTAGAGGCAGAAAATAGGAGTCAGTTCAGAGCTTTTATACTGTTACAGATTCAGAATAACTGTTAGCGTTTCTGGAGTTAGTTTTTTATATATAAAAACCTCTTGTCTAGGGACTTCTCTCTTTCATGCTAGCTTCTAGGTAGTGTATCAGTTTCAACTGTTGGTCATAAGTTATAGAAAACCACATTATACTTTTAATTAATTAGTTAATTAAAAGACAGAGTCTCACTACAGAGACTTGGCTGGCCTAGAACTCACCATCTTGAACTGTGGGAGAGATCTCTATTTCTGTCTCCCAAGTGCAGGTGTTAATTCTTAATAAAATTAGTATTGTATGTGGCTTGATTCAGGGTTGAAAGAATGAGCAGAGTTTGCCTGTTGTCATACCTCCATATTAATGTCAGCTTTGCCCGACTCTTCTTCCGTAGCTACAAGATGGCTGCCAACAGCCTGGATTCTAGCTTCAGAGATCCAGTAGTAAAGAATGATGGTCCTGCACCTCAGTGCTTCAGAATGGGCTGTGCCTTTCTCTGAGCAGTTACTGTGAGCCTTTGGACTGTGATGTGGTAGTTGACTTACCTTGTGGCTATGATGGTTGACTAGGACATGGTCTGCAGATGGCGAAGTGATTGCCTTATAAGGAAATCAGAATGTGTTAGTAGGAGCTTGATGTGCTAGACTGGCCAAAATGAACAATTTTTTTTTTTTTTTTTTTTTTTTTTTTTGCTTTTTATAAAATTAAAAGTTCCCTAAAATACATCAAGAATTAAAAGAATTTAAAAAGCCCCTCAAAAATAGCTTCCATAATGAAAGCTAAATTTTGGTAGCCGTGCCTGGTGACACTGGTTGTCAAAGCTGTTACACTCCTAAATTCCTCTCATACAATAGACATAGGAAGGTTAATGTTTTACAAAGAGCCTGTTGCTTCTATTCAGTAGTAAGTGAATTCTTCTGGAGAGTCTACTCATGGCATTAAAGTCCAGTGTTATATTTGTGGTCCCTAGCCTCTCTGTTTATAGCAGTTTCCTTAATCAAAGGTACTGCAGTGAATTCATTTGTGTACTAGGGTCTGAGGAGAATGTTCGCTTTTCATCATGGTTATAAAACACCAGAAGTTAAAGTAGGAAGGTTAGTCTGGCGCATGATGTTCATCTGGATCCCCTGCTTGTTCTGCTATAACAAGGCAGAAGAGTCACGGTATGAGGCTGCAGTG
This sequence comes from Arvicanthis niloticus, assembly GCF_011762505.2. Lineage (NCBI taxonomy): Eukaryota > Metazoa > Chordata > Mammalia > Rodentia > Muridae > Arvicanthis > Arvicanthis niloticus. Next base: position 14,287,871 of record NC_047670.1, on the reverse strand, counting down.
AGTGAAGCTGCTCATCTCAAGGCTAGAGTCTGAGGGAGGGGGGGAAGAGCAGGGCACGACACATCCCTCAAAGTCCTGCCCCACAGCTGCCACACCGTCAAATAGCCCATTCCTTATCAGTCGGTCCATCAATAGACTAATCCCTTAAAATCTAGTGACCTAACCTCAGCTATGTACAAGTACAAGTCTTTTTTGGGCATTTCATATTCAAATCATAGTAGAGTGAGTGTTTTGTATAGAAGGTGATACATTTCTTTTTATTTGTTGCCTCCCCTCCAGCCCCTCCCCCCAGTCAAGATTGAGTTTTGGGTGTTGTAAGTCACAGCTTTAAAACAAATGGAAAATAATGACAATCTGCATAGGAGTATAATGGAATGCTTATATGTTTTTCATTCCCTTGGATAAAATGAGTTCCTGTCCTGTTTTTTTTTTTCTTCTTCTTCATATGCACTTTATTGATTAATTCCTACTATTCTTGAACAATAAGTATCCACCTTGAGGCATACTTTTTTGTGATATATTATTCTTTGTGGGGCTTTTCTTTTTGATTGGAATAATGGTTTTTTTTTTCTTTTCAAGGCATGGCATTTTAGGATAATATAAACATAAGTGTATAACATTTGTAATAAATGTATCCCTCATCCCTCATCAAAGATGCACCTCTTTGCAACAGACAAATTATTACAGAAAACTGAAACTGGTCAAAATTGAGAGAACATTCATTGTGGGATATATATATGTATATGTATATATGTATATATGTATGTATGTTTGTTTGTTCTGACAGCAAAGTATCAGTCACATCAATGAAGAAGGGTCTAAACTTGTAACAGTCAATGGATCAGGAAATCTGCTATAAGGGTGTGTCTTCCCCCCCTCCCCATCTGCTTTTATACCATTTTAATTACATGCAAGTATTAAGATCAGTTCTAGGTTAAGGAACTAGCAATACAATAGATGCAAAATAGTCAAGGAACAAGCAATACAATAAACACAAATAGTCAAAGAACAAGCAACGCAATAAAAAAAAGTCCTGTTATTACTCCCATGATCACTGTTTCTAAGGGCTTATCAGGATGACCAAAATATCTGAGCCTACTTCCGTGTCCTAGCCCAAAGTCATTTTTCATGCCTGAAGCCTATTTCTTTCTTCTAGCTTAAGATTTAGATTCCTGCTTGAAATTACTTTTTTGTTCTAGCCTAATGTCAGATTCCTGCCTGAAGCCCAATTCCTTGTCTAGCCAGTGTCAGATTCCTGTCAGGCAGCCCCAAAGGCTCTCCATATCTCCCCCTTTTTCATGGCATAAACCAGATTGAGCGTGTTTTAGGTTGTTCTGACAAGAATGCCTTCCTTACCTGTCATGGAATATGTATTATCAAAAGTAATGCACTTATGTCTTAGGTAAGGCTCTGTGCAGAATCTTACCTGTCTTTGGCTTGCCAGCCTGTTAAATTAATAACTCTGTCTGGGAGTCCATTTTCAAGCCATGTACTTTGGCTGCCAACATGGGCAGAAATAAAAGTATTCCCAGGAAAAAAAGGGCTAGCATGATCAAGCTATATATGCCAATCTTGAAGCTTGACCGAATGGAAATACTGACCTCAGGCCATGGGTAATTCTATCAGGAGTATCTGTCACATCAAAGCTCAGCTGAGCAGCATTCTTTAAATTCATAATTTTACTATGCAAAGTTAAAACATCCAGAGAGGCATTAGAATTATGCCAAATACACAGCAAGTGTCTTTAAACTTTTTCCTAATTATAATGACTATCATTGTAAATTTTCTGTTCTGGTTTTTGATTATTAAAATCAAAGCTCCAAAACCATTGTACATGTGTATTGGTTTGTTTGTTATTTTTAATGGTCATCGAATCTCTTGAGAGAAGTGGGACTTCCTGAGTCATTAGACATCGTTTCTCCCAGTTCTCCCCTCCAGTGTCAGGGAACAAACCCAAGGCCTTGTGCATATATTAGTCTGTTTTCTAACTCCATCCCCAGTTGGTATGTTCAGTTTTCTAGGTGCGTCTTAGGTGGTTCATGAGCTGTGTTTATGTGTGAAGTGTATGGCAGTTTCAGTTGTGAAAGCAGACAGATGGGCTTTAGTGTTGACTCAAACTGATATATTCTGCTTCTTTAAGTTTCCCTAATTTTGCTAAAGGTATTTACTAGTAATTGCACTATGGACCTTTCCCTCAGGATATAAGCTGCTTTTACTGCAGCAGCTTTTACTGTTACTCTGAAGTATTATTTCTCTTGGTTCTTGTACTCCAAAGAGCATTTGTTAGGATGTGAAGCACCTGCCTCCCCATTTTTGTCCTGTTTTTCCATGTGCTCAGAAAAAAACAAAACTTAAAGCACTAGTCACAGATACTGGACTACACATGTATGTGCCTGTGCATGCATGTGTGTGTGTATACATTATTTTGCATAGATTAGAAGATAATGACTGTCATTGTGATATTTTCATACATACACATAAGGCACTTTAATCATATTATGTTTCTTTATTTAAAATGTTTGTCTGTTTACGTGTCTGTGTATATGCATGCCATGCTGTGGCAGTCAGAGGATGGCTTTGGGAAATTAGTTTTTTTCCCTCCATTACAACACCATGTGGGACTCAGAGCTTCAGGCCCAGTGGCAAGCGCCTTTACTTATGAGCCATCTTACCAGCTCCTGGCATGTCTCTTTAATTTTCACTTTTTGGAATTAGAGGAAACATGCAGTACATGTCTTTGTGTCTTAGTTTGCCTGCTATTATAATCTACAGTTCCGTTGTTTGTTTGTTTGTTTGTTTTTTACTTCATTTGTTTTTTTGTAACTACCAAGATTTTTTTCATGTTTATGGTACCACACTTTAAAACTTTTGATGCTGTGGCTGTCACTTAGGCTGGTGGTTTCATATGTTTTTATGTCAGTCAGCCTTGCATTCAATAGTATTTTTTCTCTCCTGGTCACTTGATAAACTTTGCCCACTCTTCCAAGAGTCAGGTTAGTTATGTCAGCTGTGAAGCTTCCCTGAATGGGGACAGCAGTGCAGTGAGATGGATGGCGGAGGTCGGCCTGCAGGAGCCAATGCTATTCAAGTCCTCTTGAGGATCATACTGTTGCATTCTGACCTGTTTGTTTAATGACATGAATGTTTGCCTGTGATGTATAGTGAGTTAAGGTGATATGCAGCAGTAAGCATATGGTGGTCAGAGGCTAACTTGCCAGTCAATTTTTGCCTTCCACCATGTGTTTTGGACATCAAACTCAGGCCATCAGGCTTATGCAGCAGGGGGTTTACCTGTCCTGTGAGCTCTAGGTCAGTTCTTAGGATCTTACAGGGGACTGGGGTGTTGGCTAAAGTAGCTGAGAGCATTTGTTCTTGCGGAGGGCTTGGGTTCAGTTCTCAGTACACATGGCTGTTCACAACTGTCTGTAATTTCAGTTCCAGGGGATCCAGTGCTTTCATTTATTCAAACTCCTGTACACATATCTACATTCACACACTCACACATACATACACACAAATATATCTTAAAAAGATCCTATGCAAAACCATGTTGTGAGTAAAACAGTACTATCGTTTGTTATAAAATTTTAGATTTCACTAGCACAGTGACTTTTAGTATCCTTGTGATCTAACAGTAATAAGTTCATGAAAGTAATAAGTAATTGATACAGTGTTTTATATGCATCAATGATTAAATGAAGATGAGTCAACTTTGACTCATTTTTAGAAATGTAAATTTTTAACTTTGTATAAACTTAAAAACTTCCCTTGCATTGGCTTTTACTGAGTAAGAACATTAAGGATTTCTGTTTACTTTAAAATCACTTATGCATTTGCCCTTGAGACAAGTTGGTGGTGCTTTTTTTTATCAAAACCATATACATAGTGACATATTAAATGTATCATATTATTATACTAATCATATGACTCTAGAAACAAAAGTAACCAGAGGACTAAAGCCTATCAAAACCATCTTTTTGTTTTTGTACAATGAAATTCTTTTTAAATTTGCCAAGGAATTCATAGTAAAATTGAAACCAGATGTAGACTTCCGTCTTCTAATGTGTTAGCTTAGCTACAAACGTCTTATTTCCATCCCTGATTGCCGAGTGTTTCATTTATAGCTTAGACGATCTATCTCTGTCTGTCTCTGTCTGTCTCTGACTGTCTCTGTCTGTGTTTTAAAACAGACTATAAAATGCCATTAAAATGATTTTAAAAGGACATTGCCAATTCATTTAGTGTCAGAATGAAATTAAACTCTAATGCATTGAGAATCACCTAATTAAACCCATAAAACAGAGTATTCCTACTGATAATTTCCACTTGAAGGAATTAGAAAGAAGCATTAGCTGCAGTTTGACAGTTGATTTGTGACTTTTCCATCCTAGAGCTGAAATCTTCACTAGTTCCTTCTGTGGGAAGTAGATTGTCTTTGCTGTGTTTTTTTTTCCAAGAGTTTTCAGTATAACCTGATTATATAGTTTTTATTGCAATGATAAAACATCATTCTAAAAATCAACACAGGGAAGGAAAGGGTTTATTTCACCTTACAACTTATAAGTCTATCACTGAGGGAAGCCAGAGCAGAAACCTGGAGGCAGGCACTGATGCACAGGCCATGGAGGGGGCCGCTTTCTGGCCTGCTCAGCCCACTTCCTTTTAGTACCCAGGACTACCAGCCCAATGGTGGCACTGCCCATAGTGGGGTAGACTCTCTCACATCAATCATCAATCAAGAAAATGTATTACAGGCTTGTCCATGCGCTAACTGGGTGCGGGCGTTTTCTCAAGTGAGGTTCCTTCTTTACAGATGACACTAGCTTCTGTCAGACTGACACAAAACTATCAATACACTGACCATTTTTTGAAATGGTTGAGTCAGTGTTTATTTGAACTGATAAGTTTTTTATAGACATGAAACACCATTATTACCTTTAATTTTATTAAATAGTGGGGATAGATTCCACTTGAAATCTAGCCAGTTTGGATAAAGATATAATTTTTATATAAATAAAATATTTAAAGCAGATGATTTCAAAATAAAATTACATATTTAGGAAGATGAAGGCTGACCTTATTTTAGGATATCAGGGTGCGACCCACAGGTTGAGAACCACTGTTCTAGACAGCTCCTCTGGTTAGGTTAAAGTTAACCCCTTCCCCAGCTTCCTACTGCCCTCTAGCAATTAAGCTGATGGTCTTGACCACTGAGCCTCCCCTATCAAACAGTTTCTAAAATTTTAATTTCAATTTTTTGAGGCTGTTTCTCTGAAATGCCTAGTTAACCTTGAAGTTTCCATCTTCCTATGTTAGCTTCCTATCTACTGCTAATTAAATATGTCACTATCATGCAAAACCTTTTCTTTGTTTTGATTTATTTTTCTTTTTTAAAAAATATTACTTTTGTTATTTTTACTGTCTAGTTGTTGTACCCCTCCCAGTTCCTCCTCCCACAGTCTCCCTCTCCTCCTCTCCAAGAGGATGTGTCACCCCTCTTATCTCCCCTTACCCCCGTCAGGCCTCCCTACTCCCTGGGGCCTCAAGCCTCTTGAGGGTTAGGTGCTTCTTCTCTCACTGAGTGCAGGCCAGGCAGTCCTCTGCTGTACATGTGTTGGGGGCCTCATATCAGCTGCTGTATGGTTGGCGGCTCAGTGTCTGAAGGATCTCAGGGGTCCAGATTAGTTGAGACTGCTGGTTCTCTTACGGGGTTACCATCCTCCTCAGCTTCTTCCATCTTTTTCCTAATTCAACCATAAGTGTCTCTGACTCACTTCAATGGTTGGTTGTAAGAATCTGTGTCTGTGTTAGTCAGCTGCTTGTTGGGCTCTCAGAGGGCAGCCATGGTTTGGGGAAGCGGGTGGACAATCCATGTTCTTACAAGTTCTTCTTGCTATTGAGCACTGTGGTCCATACTGCCTAGGAGGGACCATGACACTGTCTCCTTAATCGTCACCCGGGAACTTCATTCCTGTGCCATTTGAAACAGACACATTTAGGAAATTTGGAGGTTACTGCTTATTATTAGTTGCTTAATTGCCAGATAGCAATTTAGCTTTACTTTTGTGACTTGGGCTTTGTTATAGTGATTTCATTTGGTTTTTAATCTGCGATTCTTGGTGACTAGTATAGGGGCTCAGTCTAAAATAATGGCCTCATTGTAGTTTTTATTTAATAATGTAAAATCAAAAATTAAGATGATGCCATGCCTCTATTTTAGAAAATTTCTCCTACTGATATATATATATATATACACACACACACACACACACACACACACACATACATACACACATACATACACACACACACACATACATACACACATACACACACACACACACACACACACACACACACACACACACACACACACACACATTGAGACTGGGGTTTCTTCATGTAACAGCCCTGGTTGTCCTGGAATTCACTTTGTAGACCAGGCTAACCTTGAGCTTACAAAGATCCACCTGCCTCTGTCCCCTGAATGTTGGGATTGAAGTTGTATGCCACCAACCTCCAGCTTAAAATGATTTTGGGGCGGGGGATAGAAATTTTTGGCAATTGCAATTAAAAGTAAAACAGCTTTTATTGTTGAAATGTGACACACCAGCTTCTATTTGAAAGAGCCGAGAAAGAAACCTTTGCTTGTGCCCCACTCATGTACATATGTGCACGTGAATGGACTGGCAGACACAGAGTGACCTTTAAACTTTTAGATGTTTCATTTAAAATATACTAAAATGTAATGTTACTGAGATTGTTAGGATAAAAACCTGGGCTGGACCACTTGCAAGTGGTCCAGAAGTTGACACTAAAGCTACTATGTGTAAAGAATGCTGTCCTGTCTAGAAATGTACAAGTTTAGCATACATTTCCATCTTATATTCTTAAACATCTAGCAAAATGTTGAAAGACTCCTGAGTAACAGAAGTTACTTATGTTCAAAAACAACAAACTAAAAACCAAAAAACCTTCAAATAAACATCAATAAAAAACCAATCAAACCCAAAAACCTCTTTTATTAAAATGCAGTAAAGAGGCAGAAACTACAGTCTATCTTAGGTTCAAAGCTCATGACACATTCAGATACTCAGGATCCAAGTTTAGAAACATGTGGACAACATGAGGTAAGTACACCCCTTACACTGGGGTAAGCTATATGCTGCTGCCCATGCAGGCAGGGTTTGCTTTCTTTATGCTTTATATAAAAATTCATAGAATTCTTTGCTTCAACATCTGGATTTCTTCATTCAGTTTTGTGAAATTACATTGTTGCTTGGGTTTTCATTGTTCTATAGCAGTCTCCTTTGGGAACATACCATTAACTTTATTCAAATATTCTTTTGATTGTCAACACTCAAATGAGTTGTTAAAATAATACTGTATCACACAGTGTAAAACCAAGCCCTGCTTATGTCCAGATGCCGAGGGATTAGAAACTGTATTGGTTTTGATTAGAGGATGGTATGAACTGAAGAGGAACAGATTGACTCATGGAAGAGTGTGAGGAAGTTCTTCCTGACTGGAAAATAGCTTAATGAGGTTAGTTTCGGGTCTACCCACTCCACCTTTATTAGGTTGGAATCAAATGCAGATAGACCATCAATGTTTTAATTATGTTTGAGAGAGATAAAGAGAAAGGGAGGGAGGGGGGGAGGGAGGGAGGCGGGAGGGAGGGAGGGAGGGAGGGAGGGAGAGAGAGAGAGAGAGAGAGAGAGAGAGAGAGAGAGAGAGAGAGAGAGAGAGGGGTGAATATGTGTGTTTGTGTGATATGTGCCAGAAGAGGGAGTCAGGTCTTGGAGCTGGTGTTACAAGAGGTGCGAGCCACCTGATGTGGGTGCTGGAACCCACGCTTGTGTCTTCTGCAAGGGCAGTTCATGCTCTCCACTGGTGAGCCATCTCTGCAGACCCTCAACTAATCAGTAAGCTTGGTAAGCATGGGACTATTAGTTTCCTCATTACTCTTCATGAAGCATGTTTAACAATATCTGTACAGTAGGGCCCAGTACAGTAGACATTTCTTGAAAACGATCGTTGTCTAAATGAGTGTAAGCTTACTTAGTTGTTACAGAGAGACATCCCATGAAAACCTTTTGTTACTGTGCTATAGATTCATAGGATGACGTTGAACCTTTCAAATCCTTTAGCAAAGTCAGATCGTGATTCAGTAAGAGGTCTTGTCAGAGCATGGTGCTTCCCATATGTCATACCAGTGGCAGAACTGTTGGAACTTCTGCCCTAATTCTGTCATAATTAATATGGTAACCTTTAAAAATGAAATTAAAGTCAGAAGCGTGGTTCATTAATACAGTTCCTCATGTTGTAGTGACCTCCAACCATAAAATCAGTTTGCTGCTACTTCATAACTGTAATTTTGCTACTGTTATGAATCATAATGTAAATATCTGATATGTAACCTCCAGATTGAGAATCACTGCTCTAAATCATTATATTTCTAGAAGCAAAACTCTATAGTATAATAAAAGCATAATACGCAGTAGTCTCAAATCTGAGCCCGTATTTCAGACAGTGTTCACTGGCGTTCTGCTTACATGGTCTGTGCTGTGTACGGTACACCTGTCACGTGTTCAGAAGCCAGGCTACAGTGAGGTTACATGATGTCAGTAGCCTGGCAGAGGTACTTCAGATTCTTTATACATTGGAATTTGAATTTTTTAAATTCCATGTTCAGAAACCTTTAATATTTTAAAATGTAATTAGAATATAATTACATCTTTTACCCTCCTTCTCTTCCCTCCTACTCCTTCTGTGTTCTCCCTCCATAAATTCAGTCCTCTCTTCTTTAACCATAATATACATGTAAATTAATAAATATATTAATATAGCTTGCCGATCAGTTTTGCCTGCATGTATATATTTCTAGGACGGATTACTTGGTGTTGGATAGCCAGTCCTGGAGTTCAGACCTGGGGTAGCCTTATATCATCTGGGGTAGCCTTATTCTCCCTCTCCCAGGATTTGCTGATTGCTTGTAGCTCCTTCTCTAGGGGTGGGTCTCCGTGAAATTTGCTCCATCTACACTGGGATGTCAACTGTTGGAATTATTGGGGTCTTGTTTACCAGCCATGCTGCTGACATTTCGTGGGTTCAGCTTCCCTGCTGCAGCTAGAAGGCACAGTCTCAGGCTGACTTCCTGGTCTCTGGCCCCTAACAGACTTTGTGCCCGTCTGTGATGTTGACTGAGTCTGGGGTGCGTTGCTGTGCTGTGGATTTATCAGTTTCGCCTGGAGATCCCTTGGTACTTGTTACTGACATTTTGACTAGTTGTGGCTTTCTGTAATGGTTTGTTTCTTGCTGCTGCAAAAGGAAGCTTCTTTGTTGAGGGTTGAGATCTACCCTTACCTGCCATTGCGGTGGTTGTGGGAACCCTGGTAGAAGGCAGGGTTGGGGTAGGTTGTGTATTCCAAGAAAACATTCATACACTTGGCTCCAAAACCCCTACTAGTGACAGGGGCTGGAGGTGTAGCTTCGTGACTGTACATGTACAGAATGTGTGAGTCCTCAGGGCATCTCCTCACTCGCCTCACCCTTAACGTGCTAGAAACATAAAACCAAAGCAGTCTCTCAGACACTCCTGGATATCCAAAGAACCTCCCCTTCCTCTAGTTCTCTGCCTAGTTCCCTTGTGGCACTTGCCACTGACCTTTTCTCTTGTGTGCGTGCCCTCACATATGAAGCCCTGAGTTTGATTCCCAGCACCACATAAACTGGGTCCGGTGATGAATCCCTGTAAGCTCAAAACTGGGTGGTACGGGTAGGAGGGCGAGAAGTTCAATGTTGTCAGCAGCTAGAGAGCAAGTCTGAGGTGTTCTTGAGCTACATGAGGCGCTCTCTCTCTCTCTCTCTCTCTCTCTCTCTCTCTCTCTCTCTCTCTCTCTCTCTCTCTGTGGGTGTCCCTTTCATCTCTTTTGTTTAGCAAATTACAAGGGATTTAGAAATTCTTTTCTAGTAACAGGTACCTGGAAAGAAGATCAATCCTTGTTATTAGTTTAGAATATAATGCTACCCTATAAGATTATTTTAAAGGTAAATGAAATAATCAGTGGAAAACAGGTTGTAGTGTTCCAAAGGCAACGGTGAGTTCTAGTCACGGTGAGTCTTAGGCTATGCATTTTTACTTTATGTGCATCACAGATAATTTTAAAGGAATTTATAATTTTTCATTCTTATGTAAAGTATGTAATAGTAGAATGAAGGCACTGTATAGTGGGCAGGAATTTGTGATTTATTAATCTTGATCTTTTTTGTAGAGGGTTAATGGCTGTTTAGTACTTGCGCCTGGTGGTGGCACACACCTTTAATCTCAGCATTCAGGAGGCAGAGGCAGCCACATCTCTGAATTTGAGGCCAGCCTGGTCTTCAGAGACAGATCTAGGATAGCTAGGGCTACACAGGGAAACCCTTTCTTCACACGCACACACACACGAAAGAAGGACTTGTTACTGATATTGTCTTCTGTGATTTCATCTAATATTGTATTTCAACATGATTTTAAAAATATTCTTTTCCAGTTAACAGAAGATGAAATTGCAACTATTCTAAAATCCACATTGAAAGGATTAGAATATTTGCATTTTATGAGGAAAATACACAGAGATATAAAAGCTGGGAATATTCTCCTCAATACAGAAGGACATGCAAAGCTTGCAGATTTCGGAGTGGCTGGCCAGTTAACCGTAAGTTGACTACAGTACTTTGTATATATTTTGACCGTTTTTCAGGGCTGGCTAAGAGGCTGAGGATTAGGGGAGTGTGGAAGGTGGCTTTTCTTACTGCTATGCAGAGGAAGCCTTAGTGGAGTCTGTTTACAATGTGAGGTCACTAGATACTGAGTGCGTTTGCCATCACAGTGCTCACATTGATGAAAGGGATGACGAAAGTATTGAATCTCTTGGCACATTGGCTTGTTGCTTTTATTGCTGTCATGATAATGAGTTAAGAACTCTTGAGATTCCTAATATGTGTCATGTTATAACTAGTTGAAACATTAGGAAAATAGTCAGTTTTGAATAGAATCTGTGTTACTAGCAGATCACATGTTTTATGAATATGTGTTATACCTTTTTACTTTGTGTTTTGTGTAGTATTTATGTTTGTGTAACATTATTTCAGGATACAATGGCAAAACGCAACACTGTAATAGGAACTCCATTTTGGATGGCTCCTGAAGTAATTCAAGAAATAGGTTACAACTGTGTGGCTGACATCTGGTCCCTTGGCATTACTTCTATAGAAATGGCAGAAGGAAAACCTCCTTACGCTGATATACATCCTATGAGGGTAAGCAAATTAGATTTTACTAAAAGTGTTGGTTTTGAGTTTTACAGTTTTGTAATGATGGAACAAAGAGAAAGGGAGTTTGGATTCCGTGCAGAAGGAGTAGATGCTTACAGATGAGTAACTGGAGTTTTGACCATTTTTCATTGAGCTATGGATTGTGAGGAAAGAGCTCTGACAGCTGTTTAGCTGTAACAAGTGCTATTCTCTCCCACCCAGAACACTACCACAGGTTCCTTGCTTTTCAGTAGAAGAGACTTCTTCTTTCCATATTTTTTTTAGCTCATGACTTTCCAAAGGTTACTAGAAAAGATTTAAGAAATTAGTTCTTACTTATAGTCCTCAGTTCTACCTTTCAGTGCCTTTTCCTTCTATGTTCTTTAAGCTGATATTTAGAGTATTTATTTATTTAGTAACTGTTTATTTACAAAATATACTTGTTTTTAATCTCAGTCACCTGCCTCTGATTCCATGGTAAGTTTTGCACTTGAAGTATATATCTTGTATAGTCAAGTCTAGCTTGTGTCTTTAGGGTTTGTAATGACACAGATGTTAGGTTATCGTAATATGTGACTTTCTGGAATACACACACACACAAACACACACACACACACACATATATATAAATATGTGTGTGTGTATATATACATATATATATATTTACATGTATATATATGTGTGTGTATGTATACATATATATATTTACATGTATATATGTGTATATATGTATATATATGTACATGTACGTATATATATACATGTATATATGTGTATATATGTATATATATATGTACATGTACATATATATATATACATGTATACACACATACACACACATATATACATATGCATATATATGTATTGCCATCTAGTGGCTGTAGTTGCCCTAGGAAGGATATAAGAGTGAAGTTTGTATGTTTATTTATGGAAAAGAGATAGGGTGGTGTGGAGAGGAAAGTGAATTAAATAGACGAAGAAAAAAAGGGAATACTTTTGAATATCTAATGAGGAATAAATTGAAATTATGCTTATAATTACCAAGTTGTTATGAAGGTACAGATAACTACAGTATTGAAAATACTTAGAATCCTAACTGATGTATTGAAGCACAGTTCCTTTAGTGATCCAGTTGTGCTCCATCTCAGTTATCTTTGTCCATGTAAACTCTCCTGGCAGTATTAAAATGTAAAAATAACGTAAGTTAATTATTTGGAAAAAACATGAAAAATAGCAAAATCAGAACATGAACACTTCATTCTTCTTTGAGTATCAGTTACCTCTGTACTCTGGGCAGGATGTTCATGGGATGATTCTCTATTGAGATGTAAAAGTCTCAAGAAAAGTTTTACGGTTTATCTGCACCATCCTAGCTAAGTTCTAGAGGTGAGTCTTACATTGTAACCATTCAATTTTTTTAAATTTTTTTTAAAATTTATTTTATGTGTATGAGTATACTGTAGCTGTTTTCAGACACACTAGAAGAGAAGAGGGCACTGGACCCATTACAGATGGTTGTGAGTCACCATGTGGTTGCTAGGAATTGAACTCAGGACCTCTGGAAGAGCACTTAGTGCTTTTAACTGCTGAGCCATCTCTCCAACCCCATAACCATTCTATTTCTACCCTTTGGAAATTTTTTCCAAACAAATGATTTAGCACATTAAATTTGGCCAGATTGAAAGGAATTGTGTTATGTGACCTCTGCTTTAATGATCTTAAAATTCTCCTGAGTTTGAATTCATACTTATAAGATAGCAAAAATATATTATAATATTATTTCTCTTTTAAAAATCCTTTAGATAAACTCTGTTGCAAACATCTTCCTAGGATACTTACTGTCTTAGTCATTGTTCTGTTGCCGTGAAGAAACACCACGACACCAAGGCAACTTTTACAAAGGAAGGGATTTAAGTACAGTTCAGAGGTTTAGTTTATCATCATGGTAGGAAACATGGCAGTGTGCTGGCAGACATGGTGCTGGAGAGGTAGCTGGAGTTCTGTGTCTGGAATGGCAAGCAGCAAGAAAAAATAGCGACCATTAGGCCTGTGCTCTAGTGATACACTTTCTCTAACAAAGCTACACCTACTCCAACAAGACCATTCCTCTTAATTGTGTCACTCCCCATGGCCCTATGGGGACCATTTTTATTCAAACCACCACAGATGCCTTGGTCTCTTTTTCTATCATTTTAATTTCTGCTGGGTTTTCAAGTCCCAACTCAGGTTTTGTTTGTTTGTTTAATGTACATGGTGTTTTGCCTGTGTTTTGTTGTGTGTATTGCCCACAGAGGATAGTCCAGGATATCAGATCCCCTGACATTGGAGGCATAGATAGTTGGGAGCTTCCATGTGGGTTCTAGGAACCAAACCTGTCCTCTGGAAGAGCAGAGAGTACTGATCCATGTCTCCATCCCCTCAGATTTTATTTAGAAGTATGAGAGAGAGAGGTCTTCTTCTACAATTGCAGTCTATATAGATTTCTGTTTCTCCTTATAATTTTCATACTTTCTTTGGCTAGTAGACATTTCCAAATGTAATACATTGTGGTTGGGATTTACAATCCTAATAAGCCCATCTAAAAGACACACAACCCAGATATTTTATTTGTAAGCCATAAAGCCTAGATTGGGCAGCTAGGGCTGTACTAGCTTATTCCCCAACTATAAAGCCTCTTGTTACTTGCTGTTTCTCCTGGCCACATGGTTCTGGCCCATGATGGTTTCCTCCTCCAGTGTCTTCCTTTTTTAATCTTTCTACCTGCAACCTCTTCTAGAATCTCCATCCATTGCCCAGTCACAGGTTCTAGCCTTTTATTGACCAGTTAAATTGGGAAAAAGTTTCACATGGCAACCACATCTTGAGGAATCAGGACTTTGCATTAGAATACAAGCAGCATCAGATCAACCCACTACAATACAGTTTTAAATTGCTATGTAAATATTCTTGAATCTTTCTGGTGTGGTGAGCTATTTGACAACTTGAGTACCAAGGTGCATGCATGTGTTGAGAAACAGCCAAATCATGCAGAGGATAGATTTCCAAAACCTGAATCTTTACTTGAAAGGACTCTTGCTTTCCTTGAAACGACAATACTTATTTGGTTCCTGCTTTTCGAGCAGACCCTTTGAAAACAGAGTTGTCTTTGATTGCAACTCAGTGCTTTTCCTTTGACTAATGATTACATGAAACACAAGAAGTACTCTATGCATTTTGCCATTTGTAACAGATGAAATTTTTGTTCATAGTGAGTAGTTAATAAAGCTAATAGTGAAATAATAAAATTAGTGATCTCTACAGTCTGATGTAGTTATGATGTAGTTATGGTTTTGTGTGTGTGTGTGTGTTGGGGTGGGTAAAACAAAAGCACCTTCTTAGAATGAAAAAAAAGTTTCTAATTAGAATTGGACAGTGGAAAAAATGTATTTGAAATTGTGAAAACATCACTAGGTGGCTTAGATGAAACCTTTAAGTAAAGGGTTAACCTGTCAGTAGCAAAACCAAGATTTGAACTCTGGAATCAAACTTAGGCTGCAAGTTCAGCCGTCTGTGCCCTTCGGCCATTCTTAATAGGCATATGGCCCTACCAACCACACGGCTAAAGCACACTACTCTTTAGGCATCCAGATTTCTCAGACTGATCTGGGGTCAGATTTTTGTAGCCATTTTCTTAGATACACAATAGTTTGGTTTTTGTTTTATTTTTTTGTTTTGTTTTTGTCTGTAAATTAACTGTGATGGTCCCTCCTATGTGCACTTCACAGAGTCATTTGTTAGGTTCAAATGAGATGTTTGGGAAATGTACCCATACGTTAAAGAAAGTAGAATTGCAGTGTACCGTTCTGCAGTATTTTTTAGTTTTTATGAATGATTCAAGTACTCATAATGATTCCAGTTTAATGCTAGTTACAATCTTTCTTAGAAAACTTTTTTTGCTGGGGAAAAACAAGCACTGTCTGTATCATCTGACTTTGTGCCAGTTGACCATTAGGACAGTGGACGAATCAGGGCCTCTGTGGTAGCCAAGGCATTACTCTGCTCAGGTGGCTTCTGTAGTGACTACTGTAAATAACATGGAAGCAATAGGAAAATAGTGGGCCATGCAGACAGATACATTTTCTTTCCTTTCTTGTGATTAATGGAGGTTTAAAAAATATATATGTTTATGTCTGTGACTTTGCATGTTTTCTGTGTGCCACAGTGATTGAGTGAGTGAGAGTTTGTGTGTGTGTGTGTGTGTGTGTGTGTGTGTGTGTGTGTGTGTAGGCCAGAGAATAAAGAGAATAACCTTGGATGTTCCACTTTGCCTTTTGCCCAGTTTGAGACAGTCTTTTGTTCAAAACTGCTTACCACAGGCTAGCTGGCCCACAGCTTCCAGGAATTCTCATGTCTCTGCCCCTCATCTCCATATAAGGTGCTCTAATTATGTACTGTGTCTGACTTTACATGGTGTACTGGCTGGTTTTGTGTGTTAACTTGACACAAACTAAAGTCATCAGTTGAGGATGTGCCTCCATGAGATACTGCTGTAAGGCATTTTTCTCAATTAATGATTAATGGGGGAAAGTGCAGCCCATGGTGGGTAGTGCTGTCCCTAGGCTGATAGTCATGGGTTTTATAAGAATAAAGGCTGCACAATTCACTAAGCAGCACTCTTCTATGGCCTCTGCATCAGCTCCTGCCTTCAGGTTCCTGCCCTGTTTCGGTTCCTGTCCTGACTTCCTTCAATAAGGAACAGCAATATGAAAGTATAAGCCAAATAAACCCTTTTCTCCCCAACTTGCTTTTTTCATAGTGTTTCTTCCTGGCATAGAAACCCTAACTAAGTCACATGGGTTCCTAGGACTCAGGTCTTCATGCTGTGTGACAAGTGGCCTGCCATCTCTCAGCCATAGGGTTTTCTTTCTCTTGCCTTTCATTTGAAGCATTGACTAGCCCAGTTAGGAAAACCATGACTGACAATGTCTTTAGCAGAAAATTCAACCAGTCAGTTCCTTTGAATTTTAGTGTTTGGATAGATGTGCATTTTTGCAAGATAGCTTTTAAAAATAACTTTTTATTTATTGATTTGTTAAGTCGGGGACACAATTCATGTGGCAGTCAGGACAGTTTGACTGTCTGCACTGCATGGATCTCGAGGATGAAATGAGGTGTCAAGCTTAGTAGCAGGTGTCTGTACCTGCTGAGCTCTCTCATTGACCCAGATTATACTTTTTATCAAATGAAAATAGGGGCTCCTGAGAACAAGGGTTCTGTTATCTAGAGTGATTGAGAATTGTGTGTTCACTAATAAAAATATCATGACATTCAAGATTTATGATTCTTTTTTAATATTTGCTTGATCACATTGTATAATAATTCTAAATTTTAATCTGAAATATGTATGTGTATTATATATACATATGTATGAACATGGTACACATTATCTTCCTTCCTCTCCTTGCGTTATTATTATTTTAACTTCTGAAAAGCCTAGATTAATAAATCTAATTAGTATTAGAGGTCTTCACTTAGCTGTTTAAACTATGTCCTTGTCCTGCTGGGCGTGGTGGCTAAAACTTTAATCCCTGCACCTTGGAGGCAGAAGAGGGTGTAATTCAAGGCCAGCCTGGTCTATATGTTGAGACCTGCCTCAAGAAACAATACAAAACCAAAAACCTCTCTCTCTCTGAATTCTCCTATCATATTATGTGCGATGTGTCTAGCAGCTTTTTAATGAGGCATCTGTCTTGTATTTCCTGCTAGATCTTAGTTGTAAAGGACATATGTCTCACATGTTTTCTGAATTGAACCTGACACAGTGACCTATGTATAAAAGTATTCAAAATCAAGTTTTTTTTGCCATGTGAATATGAACCAGGTTCCCTTTTTTATCTCAAAGATTCTTTTATAGTGTTAGTATGAAACATGGTAAACACAGATTTTTCTTTCTTACAATATTAAGTATTTTACTTACAAGTTTGGGCCAGGTAAATAAACAAAAACCTTGACAGTAAAAGCTAATAAAATGCATCTTGGAACACCCCTCTTTTTTCTGTAGCCTGACAGCCTTTTATTGCACACAATCTATTTACATTTTAAATTGATTTGGTTTTTTTTTTTTTTTTTTTTTTTTTTGTGTTTTAGCTCCTGTCCCCTTAATGAAGGAAATCACTTAATGAAGGAAATGCCATTCTCTAGTCCTGAGTGTGGACACAGCAGGAGAATGGTTAGACTGTAAGGAAGATGTCTGTCTGTCCTAAAAGCAGCTGTGTGTCAGTACGCTGATTACTGCAGATACTGCTGCATTCTCAGTTACAGTGATGTTGAGGGTGGAGAGCTAAGGCAGCAGTCGTTACAGAAAACATACAAGGCTGGTGAACTTATGGCCTGGAGATTGGTGTGTTGACAGCTGCATGACACTTGAAAATCTATAATATTTTTCATAAGAAATAGACTTTCTATCTTTCTATCAAGTTTGACTTTTGGAATTATATTTACACACACACACACACACACACACACACACACACACACACACACACCCCAACAATAGACAAGGCATACTTAAATGCATCCTGCAACTAAATGTCCTCAGAAAGAATTGTTTACTGTCTTAGGGAACCGTATATTGATTATGTTCATGCAGACTGTGTGTGTTGGCATTTAGTTTTCAATATAACTTTTACACGAGTAGAACCTTCTTCATTACAGATGTGCTTGTGTAAATAGCACAATTATCCAAAGTTGAGCTATATAGTGAACCGCAAGGAATAAGGATAAAGGATAAAGGTGACTTCGTAGGCATCACAGTGACTTATATACTACAAATCACCATGTTCATTGGAAGGCTTGTGAATCTCTTAAATTCTGTAATCAAATAAGTGATATTAAAGAAAAAAGTAATTTAACCTAACAATTGTGGCTTATACTGAACACATGTTCTTGTTAATAAGTTTCATTACGATCTTTAAGGACTTGTCTTTAGTTAGTACATTTTGGTTCATTTGATACCCTCAGGGTTTTTTTTTTTTTTTTTAATTTTTATTAGCAAGTTGTTACAGTGGTTAACAAGAAATACACAGATTTAAGCTGCAATAGTTTTCCCAGGGTTATATGATCCAACTTCACAAGCTTCTTGAACATATGTAGATGCTTTTCTATTTTGCTTTAGCTGTGACATACAATTGATATAGGCAAGCATGAAAGCTTGGGCAAATTTTCCTTGCTTTTTCTGGATCTTATTCAGGTTCTGTGGTATTTATGTAAAGAACGATTTTGTTACTTGGGAATGCATGTTGAAATTACCATGTGCACTGTTTTGCTGTAGGCCCGTTGGCACCGCCACAAAGGTAGTCCATTGCCAGTAGGCCATTTCCTTGTCGGCTGCATTTACAATTTAATAGAAATATTACATGACTTTTTAAACAAGTGTTTTGGCAGGGAGGAAATGGCAGATTCCATACAAACAAGCATAGCTTCCTTTTCTTAACCGCACTACAGCTACTCAAGAAATTGTAGTTGGTTTTAAGTTTGGGGTTCAGGGGTAGAATGGGGAGTCAGGTTGGAATAGGAATATATTGATATTTACTATAAGATAGTCATGTGTTTTTACTGCTGGATTTTATTACTGTTTAGTTTCAGTCATTGACAACTAATATATTTATGCATCACAGCTCAGATAATTTTAATGCAATTAGGAATAACTGGATTTTGATTCGCTGAAAAGGCCAGGACCACAGATAGAGCCTAGATGGTAACATGCTTTTACAGTTTTGTTTCTTAGCTCTGACCTTGCTATAGGGTTGGTCCTTCATGACTTTGCCCAAGCATTGGCTTTGTTTGTTTTAAACTGTGATTTTTGTCTTATGAATGACAGCAAAGAAATTTGGGTGATTTGTTCACACTGACATCGAACTTGATAATATTTCTCTCACATCCTTTGGTCAGTCTGCTTTAGGTCTCATATTTTGACACTGGAAAGGTCATATTTATGGGTTTTACTTGGACGTCACTTCGTCATAGAATTCTTTTACTTCCACAGTCCACTGGCTCTTGAGGCACTTGCAGTTTTGAGTGAAGTTGCCATCGTTGGTTGTAAAGGATTTATACTTTTGGAAACTGCCTACAGGGAAGAAGTTGTGCTTTACATTTTAACATTTCTGTGGCCACATTCTTTTCTAGTATAAATCTCTTTTCTTTTGTAGGGAAGAGGGACGGTTTTACTTTACTCCTTTCTCCTTTTCTTTTCTTATCCAACTGCCTGGCAGCTGTAGCGCGTTATACTGCTCGTGGTGTGGTAGGGACTGCATTGGGTGTGTTCTGACAGCCATCTTAGCACTGGCTTTGTTATTTTTCATGTTCCAGTTGTTGGTAATGGACATATGGACATCATATGTTCCATGGAACACTGTATGAAGCCAATCTGAACTGTTTCCATTCGCCTCAAGTTCAATCACGGTATTTATTTTCCATGGCTCTTACCCGCCTTATCCAGCCCTCCTGCTTAGCTTGTGTCCCTGCTACCATGGGCCGTGTTTTCTCTGATTGCCTCCACTTTGTAACAGTATGAAATTGCCTTTTCCCTGGAGCTCCCTTTGCATGGCACCAATTGATGTTTATAAACCAGCCCGAGCTCAGGTAGGTAACAGATGATTCAGGTGCCCAGGGGCACAGTATGCAGTTTGTCTTTCTGTTTACACACAAGGAGAGCTTCATGGCTATTCTCTTGTATAGGATTGAATATTCCAGTGAAAAGGTTAGAGAGTGTCAGTATAGACAGCACTACTTAGATTTTAGTATCCATAGTAACCACTGTGTGATATCAGAGTTCATTTGGTAAGCAAATCCAGTTACAGTTTTATTCCTATAGTTTGAAGGTAAAATTCTCAAGTTGTTTTGCAGGCATAAGGAAATATGGCTCTGATATTATTTATTGCAGTATCCTTTATCTCTCTAGCCTTGTATAAGCCATGTCTAATTACTTCTCTGCAGATCATGAGTGGAGGAGATGCCATGCTCTTAGAACACTGAGTGAGCCTACTAGTGTTGTTAGGGGAAGCTGTAGCTGTAGGCGTCTGGGCCAGCTGGCAGGTGTTCAGGTATTTATTCATTCAGCTAATACTTACTACTACTGTCTGCTGGGAACTGTTTCATATCCTGAGGATACAGACATAGAAGAACACAAACATTTCTGTGTTGGGTTTTGTATACTGAAGGGAAAAGAGAATGCAGAGAAGAAATAAAGCATGTATATTACACGGTAATAGGAAGGAAGCAAAGTAATAGGATAGGAGACACTGAGTTGCAGAGGATGCCCAGTATGCTGTGCTGTATTTTTAGCCAATATCTCACTAAAAGTGATACTTGAATAAAACCCCAAGGATATTTAGACTGAATAGCAATTCTTTGAGCAGAGGTAGCAATTTTGTATTTAGTTACGTTGAAGTGGGGTCCTTTTGACTCCTGATGTATGCTAAAGCCTTGAAGGCTACACATCAGTGCTTAGACTTATTTTGAATGAGAGTAAAGTATGTAGACTCCTTAGGAGGTTTTCGTATGAACAAAGAAAGGGAGGTGGCTGGTTGGTAAGAACGGCAGTAGCGGTGCAGTAGCCAGTAGTTCTGTTTAAGTTGAAATAAAAATCCCAGTGGCTTAAATAAAATATTTTCATATAGACTCTGCATTTAAGGCAAAGCCTTTAAAAATATATATATTTTTCACAGCAGAAGGGAACAACCATGATACAGAAATGTCTCTAGTTACTGTCCTAAAGTTTACGACACACTCAGTTTCAACTTTCTCTCCTAGTGCTATCCATTAGTCATAAGCCATACTTTTTAGTTTGTTTTTCTAGATGGATTTCTCTATGTAGTCCTGACTGTTCTAGACCAGGGTGGTCTTGAACTCAGAGATGCACCTGCTTGTGCCCCCAAACCCCTGAGAGCTGGGCATGGTGCACCACCACCACCACCACCACCACCTGGCAATAAGTTATACTTTTAAAGAAAATATTCTGACAGGAACTTTAGATTAAGGCCCGTCAGTTCTGTATGAGTTTAGTTTTGTTTCTGTTCCACAGCATTATTTCTACATAGGGTTTTAAGAACTCTGCTAGAGAAAGCTATCTTTTAGCCTTAAGAAACTTACATTTATACTGCAATTTATACATTGTATCTTTAACTTTGCATCAGTAAGCAGTCTTAACCAGCTGAATGATTGTATCAAGTCTAAATAATCAACCATATCAGAAACATACAATTAATAATGAACAGATTGTTAGATACTTCCTCCTAGCAGTTCAGGCATTTTAGAAAGAAAACATTCTGAATATTTTCTTCATTTAAAATGTATTTAACCTGCCAAAAAATACAAATGTGGTTTTCTTAACCTTGAATACTGGTATATACATGTGCGTTTGGGAAGTATTACACTATTGCCAACCCGTGGTTGCTGGGGTGACTGGAATCTTTTCCCATTACCTAGTTGTATTTGCTATTCACTACTTTTTGCTGCTGAGACTCTGAGTTTATAAAGCATCCTGTTAAGTCTTAAGAAGACTTCTGGACTGTGCCTGGGAGGAAGGATGCATGGAAGAGCATAGCATAACAGTTGCCCACAGTTAGAGGTTTGGAGGAGACTGGCGAAATGGAAGCCACAAAGAATTAGGAGAATCTGGTGCTTTGGACAAGGGAAAGGCTTCAAAGACAATGGTCCTTTAGACATGTGTGGTTTCTGTCTTACCTTTGTCTTGGTGGCATGAATCAGAACATCAGATTGAAAGACATGCTTGGCTTGTAGGAGTGGAATTTAGTAAAGTGCTAGAGCAGAAATAAATTCTCAAGAAACCAAGAAAAGCTTTTCAATGCAAAGGACACTGTCAGCAGGACAAAACAGCAACCTACAGACTGGGAAAAGATCCTCACCAATCCTATATCCCATAGAGGGCTAATATCCAATATATACAAAGAACTCAAGAAATTAGACTCCAGAGAACCAAATAACCCTATTAAAAATGGGGTACAGACCTAAATAAAGAATTCTCAACTGAGGAAACTTGAATGCCTGAGAAGCACCTAAAGAAGTGTTCAATATTCTTAGTCATCAGAGAAATACAAATCAAAACGACCATGAGATTTCACCAGTTAGAATGGCTAAGATCAGAAACAAAATCTCAGGTGACAGCAGATGCTGGCAAAGATGTGGAGAAAGAGGAACACTCCTCCATTGCTAATGGGATTGCAAGCTGGTACAACCACTCTGGAAATCAGTCTGGTGGTTCCTCAGAAAGTTGGACATAGCATTACCTGAGGACCCAGCTATACCACTCCTAGGCATATACCCAGAAGATGCTCCAGCTTATAACAAGTACATGTGCTCCACTGTGTTGATAGCAGGCTTCTTTATAAAAGTGAGAAGCTTGAAACAGCTCAGACATCCCTCAGTAGAGGAATGCAACAGAAAATGTGGTACATTTATACACTGGAGTATTACTCAGCTATTAAAAACAACGACTTCATGAAATTCTTAGGCAAATGGATGGAACTAGAAAATATCCTGAGTGAGGTAACCCAGTCACAAAAGAACACACATGGTATATGTATTCACAGATAAGTGGGTATTAGGCAAAAAGCTTGGAATAACCACGATACAACTCACAGACCATATGAAGCTCAAGAAGAAAGACCAACCTGTGGATGTCTCAGTCCTACTTAGAAGGCAAAACAAAATAAGCAGGAGATAGAGGGTGAGAGGGACTTGGGAGGGAGAGAGGGGGGGATGGGAAATAGGGGCAGAATCAGGTATGGGAAGAGATGGGGAGATGTACAGGGGGTCAGGAAACTGAACAGAGGTGTGTAGCAATGAGGGATGGGGAGCTGGAGGTAGCCACTAGAAAGTCCCAGATGCCTGGAAAGCAAGAGGCTCCCAGGCCCCAACGGGGATGACATTAGCTGAAAAACCCAACAAAGGAGAGAACCTGTAGAGACCATATCCAGAGGTTAGGCACGGCCTCCTATTAAGGGATAGGGCCACCCACCCATCTCAAAAATATTAACCCAGAATTGCTCCTGTCTAAAGGAAATGCAGGGACAAAGAGTGGAGAAGAGACTGAAGAAACAGCTATTCTGAGACCGCCCCACCTAGGGATCCATCCAATCTGCAGACACCAAACCCAGACACTGTTGCTGATGCCAAGAAGAGCTTGCTGACAGAAGCCTAGTGTAGCTGTCCCCTGAGAGGCTCTGCCAGCACCTGATTAAGACAGATGGAGGTACAGCCAACCATCAGACTGAGCATGGGAATTACAAAAGAGGAGTTAGGGAAAGGACTGAAGGAGCTGAAGGGATTCGCATGCCACCCCATAGGAAGAACAACCAACCAGACCCTCCCGCGCCCGCCCCCCCCCCCACTCCCCTCCCCCAAGAGCTCCCATGGACTAAACCACCAACCAAAGAGTATCCATGGCTCCAGCTGCATATGTAGCAGAGGATTGCCTTATCTGGCATCAGTGGGAGGAGAGTTCCTTGATGGAGCGGATCAAGTGGAGGCTTGATGCCCCTGTGTAGGGGAATGCTAGGGTGGTAAGGCGGGAGTGGATAGGTAAGTGAGTGGGTGATCACCCTCATAGAGACAGGGAGTGAGGGAGATGGGTTAGGGGGTTTGCAGAGGGGTAACTGGGAAGGGATAACATTTGAGATGTTAAAAAATAAATAAGCAGTAAAATCAATCAATCAATCACTCACTCAATCAATCAATGAAACCAAGAAAAGAGGAATGGGTAGGAAAATGGAAGCATCAAACTAGACTTTACTCGCAGTGTTTGGTAGCCAAGGAGAAGAGAGGTAAGTGGGAGAAAGAAAATGGAAAGTATCGGAATCCAGAGGAGACTTCATCTGACTTTAGACTTACAGGAAGGACTCAGAGTAGGCCACTTAAAATAGGAGTACGTCAGTGATTACCTAAGGCCCTCGTTAGATAACAGGAAATGTCATCGAGGTGTAAGTCCAGTCATCAAGCGTAGGAAAATAGATGTAAATTATGTTTATAAAATATTCATGCCCAAACATCAAGTGTGTATTTTAAAAGTTCTTCTGCTTCAGAAGCAGTGTAAAGCATTCTGTATGGTTACCTGTCTTAGGCAGGACCAAGAGGTTGACAGACAACAATAATTTTGCTAAGCCATCTGGTTTAAGTATCCTAGTTAACGTTAGTGCTGGTACAGTTGCCTACAAATGATTTAGTAGCTTCTGAGCAACAGTGCCATGACTGGCTCTAAAACTTTGCAGAACAAAACTCATTATTGAATGACGTTTTAACAATTTTTAAGAATTGTAAAATATTCACGAACTTTCATCTTTTAAAAACCATTGTGTGTGTGTATGTGTGTTCCTGTGTACACCTGTGTACAAGTATGAATGCCCATGTATCGTAGGTGTGACAAGTCAAAGGTTGAAGTCACGTATGTGCCTTCTTCTGTCTTTCTCTACTGTAGATTTTGAGATAAGGTCTTACGAATCTGGAGCTCTCTGTTTCAGGTAGGTTGGCTGGCTAGTGAGCTTCTGGGATCTCCTGAGACTGGGCTTAGAGATGTATACTAGAATTTCTGGCTTCCTTATGTGGGTGCTAGGATCTGAACGCACGTCTTTGTGCTTGAACAGCATGGACTTTACTTATCTTTCTAGCCACAATTTTACTACTTTTAAGTGGCATCAATTATATTCATATTATTCTGCAGTCATGACCACAATTCACTTCTCATCCCCACCTCAACTTCATAACTTAAATAATTTAAACAGTTCCCTGTTATTTTATCCACATGACATGAAGTAGTCACTTTGATTATAAATTTGGTGTAACTCTAACCAAGCAAGTGAAAGATCTGTATGACAAGAACTTCAAGTCTCTCAACAAAGTAATCAAAGAAGACCTCAAAAGATGGAAAGATCTTCCATGCTCATGGATTGGTAGGATTAGCATAGGAAAAATGGCCATCCTACCAAATCCACATCCAATGCAATCCCTGTCAGTATCCAACTTAATTCTTCACAGAGATAGAAAGAACAATTCTCAACTTAAAACAAAAAACCCAGAATATCAAAAACAATTCTCTACAGTAAAAGAACTTCTTAGGGAATCACCATCCCTGACCTCAAGCCAAACTACAGAGCAATAGTGATTAAAAACTGCATGGTATTGGTACAGAGACAGACAGGAAGATCAATGGAATAGAATTGAAGACCCAGAAATGAACCCGTACACCTATGGTCACTTGATCTTTGACAATGAAGCCAAAACCATCCAGTGGAAAAAGGACAGCATTTTCAACAAATGGTGCTGGTTCAACTGGAGAATAACATGTAGAAGAATGCACATCAATCCATTCTTATCTCCTTGTACAAAGCTCAAGTCCAAGTGGATCAAGGACTCTACATAAAACCAGATACACTGAATCTAATAGAAGGTGGGAAAGAGCTCGAACACATTGGTACAGGGGAAAAGTTCTTGAACAGAACACCAATGGCTTATGCTCTAAGATAACAATCCACAAATGGGACCTCATGAAATTGCAAACCTTCTGTAAGGCAGAGGACATTGCCAATAGGACAAAATGGCAACCAACAGATTGGGAAAAGATCTTCACCAATCCTACATCTGATAGAGGGCTAATATCCAAAATATACAAAGAACTCAAGAAATTGGACTTCAGACAACCAAATAACCCTCTTAAAAGTGGGGTACAGAGCTAAACAAAGAATTCTCAACTGAGGAAACTCAAATGGCCGAGAAGCACCTAAAGAAATGCTCAACATTCTTAGTCATCAGGGAAATGCAAATTAAAACAACCCTGAGATTCCACCTCACACCAGTCAGAATGGCTAAGATCAGGTGACAGCAGAAGTTGGCGAGGATGTAGAGAAAGTGTCTTTGCATTCTTCTGGATATATACTCAGTAGTGGAATTCCTGAATTGTATGGCAAGTGTTAGTTTTTCTGAGGGACCACTATACTTTTTCCATAGCTCGCCAACCTCTCCTGTTGTATTCAAGCGACAGGATAGGAGGGCATATAGAGTATATTGTTTTTTTCAAGGATTTATAAACCTTCCTAGTGTACAGTGTGTACCTGTACTTTTAGCTACTTCAGAGACAGTGGCAGAACTGAATTTAGGCCAGCCTGGACAGCACAGAGACTGCATTTAAAAAGAAAACAAAGCCCAATTTGCAAGACTAATGATATTTAGGAAAATCCTGTTAATGTGTTGAGTTGTTCCTGTTGTTACTACTAATTTAGTTAATCTAAACTGGATTATTTGTGCAAAGATGTGCAGAGGAGCTGGAGGCATGGGTGCCATTGACATGATAATCCTAAGAAGTTACACTTCTCTTTCACAGTCAGGCATGGAGACATGGCTGCCGCGATGATTATCCTAAGAAGTTACACTTCTCTTTCACCTCACACAGTGCAGGGCTAAGAACATTCTGAAGTGTGTAATAGTGAATTTGTTAAATGCTTTCCCCCACACAAACCAAATAGTTCACTAACTACCTTTATTCACATAGCACTTACGTGTATCTTCCCTAACTTGTTAAACATTTATTGTAAGGAGGGTGACTTAATCTATGCTTTTGAATCAGTGTAAGTTAATGTGTCATGCCCATTCTTTGGCTGATTTCAACATACAAATTTGTTAGTTTATTCAATAATTTATTGTACTATAATTAACAACAACATTCTTTTTTGTTATTCACAAATGTGCATTTGGGATACATTGTTCCAAACGGACCTGTAACACATTTCATGTCAATTTTAGGGACATCAGTATCCTTGAGAAAACAGAAGAACCAATGTCTTTATAGTAGTAAAATATATATGAAGCAATGAAATGGAAAATATGAACAGTTTTCTCATTTTGGGGGTATTTCATGATTTTCCCTTTGAGCTATTAGTTGGAAGTATCTCATAATTTCTTTTAATCTGTGTATTCAGGGTAAGTGTTTTCAGACCTTATCTTTTGGCTGCCAAAACAATGCTTTTTTTCAGAAACATATTCCTGTAAACTATGGGGTAAATATTTCAGCTTTGGGATATGGAATCTTCTTTGTTTGTTTTTTTGTTTTTCCCTATCTTTTTTTTAAACCTTAAATAAGGGAAATGAATGGCTTGCTCTGGCTGTGAGCATTTAGTGTTAAAGTTTTATGAATGAATCCTGACCTCTGGCAGTGAGCAGCTAGTGGTTTAGTTTTATGGTCCTTTCAAGTTTGCTTTCTCCAGGCCAACTCAGTTCTTCTCATTTTTGACATTGAGGTATCTGGATAGATTGGGGTCATAAGATGGAGTGTCTGGGATGTAAGAAAGTTATAGACTATAAATAAAATATCACCAAAAATTAAAGACTTACTTTTGATGGTGTTGATATTTTTGGAGATGAATATCACCACAAATTTAAAATGTGTTATTTTTTAGAGAAGCATATAAAGATGATAGCCTCTTTTTTAAAACCTCTGAAACATTTCCCAATAATTATAAAGGTTCTTGGTGAAAAATGTAGATTTCTATACAGTGTTTAAAATGAGTCCCCAACTCTAGCAAGCAATAATAACTTGATGGTCAGCATGTGTTAAAATTGGGCATTTCCCCAGTAGTCTCACCGACGTGTTGTATTGCCAAATAATTTAAACAATTCTTTCTATTAAAGTATATGGTTTGTGAGTAAAGCTGGGAGTGGAAGAGGAAGTCCTCACCAGGGAAGAGCAGACTAGTTGGTGTCCAGTGCTAAATAGCTCTGATCACATACATCTGCAGATAACATTATATAGTCTCAATAGCTTATGTTTAGGAATATACATGTATATACAAATACATATATATGTTCAGTAAGAATTAATGAAAATAGAGGTCATGAATTTCAGTGTGTTTGAGAATTTTCAAACATTAAGTGAACATGAATTTGAACAAATTTGAGATGTGTACATGGGAGGGTTTGGAGGAAGGAAAGAGAGAAACTTTATAATTAAAACATAATTTCAAAATAAAAAGTTACATATCTTAGATAAAGAAAGTCATTCTTTTAATTTATTAGAGAAATTGTTTTAAAAACTTTTGATGGAAAAAAAAAGTTTGTTTCAGGTTCGGTGAGATGGTTCAGTAGTAAAAGTGTGTTCATGTCTGGCAACAGGCTCCTTCCCTGTACCGTATGGAAGCTGAGACTCAGGTTCAGACATGTCATTGTTTGCTCTTTACACTTGCTTTGTCATGCATGTGTGCATGCACACACATAAGGAACACATAAATGCAAAACACTGTTTAAAGTTTATTATAGGCCTTTTCTTACTACTGAACTTTGTGAGTCTGGGAGTGATAAAAATCAGACTGCTTCTTTCTAAACTGTTAGTGATTGAAGAGTGATGTCTAAGAAATTAGATATAATGACTTTGTAGATGGGAAATTTTGTCAGATAGTGTAATATTATGGATTATATTTACAGCAAAGAAATCACATGCACATACAAAATGTCTACAGCAAAGAAATACTCTTGCATGTATGCATGCACACACACACACACACACACACACACACACGCACACGCAGGCACACGCACACATGCATGCACCTGAAAATCTAAGAGTATTTTGTGAGCTAGGTATTATGTTCATATAGTGTAAGAAACATCTTTTCTGGCTCCCAGAACACTCTGGCAAAGCAGTTTATAGGCATAATTCTGGTTTTATGAGATAGATAGTAAATGTTAGACTGTTAACCAGATCAGGCATGTTCAGAGTGGCATGGTCATATGTATGTTGACAAATACCAAAGATAACCTCCTGATCTCTACAATCTGAAGGACTAAATTTAGACATCTATTCTTGCCTTCTACATTCATTGCTTAAAGGGTAAATGAGTTACAAATGAACTGAAACTTATTTGTCTGGAGTTAATATGGTTATTAGCTATCAAACTAGCTTAAAATAAGATATAAACTACTGTATACATACTAGAATATAAAATACTTTCTTTTAAATTTGTTTGTTAGATAATAAAATATTTGGCGTATGTAATTAGGTAGCAGAAACAATTAGAAAGCTGGATACAATTGACATTTAAATTGGAACGAAATAGAAAACACTTTATATTTCTAAAGGAGGTTTTAACTAAAGTAAAATTCACTCATCTTCTTTGACGTGTCTTTGCAAAGGAAATTTGAAACCTACTTCAGTTGATGGTTGGCTTTCTCTGGGTTTGATTAGTCATTTTTAAAGTAAGCAGTGGACCAGTACAGTAACTTTGTAATTACACACAGGGAGATTACTGGAGACTTAGCTAATGCAACTACAAAGGAGATTTTATATTGGTCTCACCTTTATACAATACCTTGTATGCGTTCCTTCACCATTCAGATACACACACAAGTACAAATTTGAAAGACATTCTGTTTTTATTATTTTTTAAAAATATAAGTTAATAAAATAAATTTTAAGTAGAAATAGTGGCTTTAAAGACATTTCATCTGTTAATACTAAAAACTTTAAGGTTTTTATTTTTTGTGTTTTATTTTTTTTGAAAACTAGCTGGTGAAATTGTCCTTGTGGTTAAGTATCGAAAAGAATCCATATAGTGGAAATGAGTTCTGATTTCACACTAATGAACCCATTTGTGTCTCTCCAGGACTCTGCTAAATATAAAATAATTTGAAATATTCTAAATGATAATCAGATTATTTGTGACCTGAAAAATGGAGCTGTCATCAGTTGAATATTGAAAATACTTAGGAGTTTTAATTTTTTTTCTGTCAAAATTGATAAGGAGAGGAATTATTTTTAATTGAATGAATTTTTAAAAATTGCATTCTTTATCCTCTTACAAATGGAATCTTCACTGAGATTGTTGTCAATATCAGCAAGAATATTCACATTTGTATACTGTCATCTATTTGTAACTTTCTCATTTGCTCATTTCACAGGCTAAAATGTAATAAAATAAAGGATTTTGTCATTAATATTGTATTAAGTAAGATTACTAGAGACAATGAATAATCAAAATTACTATATGTACATATGAAAATGTCAGTAAAATCCTATGTATACTAATTAAAATTCCAATGTAGAGAAAGGAAACAAAATAGTAATAATGTAATTATTTTAAAACTTATATGCATGTGGTTAATGTCTTTTATATTTATGTAAATGTGTGTGTACATGTGTGAGTGTCATAGTTAATATCTATCAAGAGGAATAAAAAGTACTGCTAAAAGAGTATTTACACTCTTTTCAATATCAAAATAAGAAACAAAAGTTTGATTTTTTTGGTAGAGAAAATTTCATCAAATTTAAACAACAGATTATACAATAATTAGTTCCAAGAAGAAAAGTTAAGCTTAATATAATGTTGCTAAATACATTATGTTTTTTTATAGGTTGTAGATTTAAATTTCTTTTGTGTTTTTAAGTTTTAAAATTTTTTTGCAGAGATTTTTTTTGTATTTTTATGAAAACAATTTTATTTTGTAATTCTAATGAGGGAGGAGAGTTGAGACTAACAATCTAGGTTTATAAAAATTTTTGTTTACCTTCTCAGAGTTTGTTACTTTGTTTCTTTATTTTGAATTGTATATATATATTCACTCAATTTTTAAAAGGATGCTGCATATTTAATGGAAGAACTTTTTTTTTAAGGAAGTGTTGCCAATCAGTCTAAATTTGTTACAGTTAAAATTTGATGGTCTACAGACAATTTATAATCCTTTTCTTGTTATAAAATATTGTCAAATTTTTAGTAGTATCAGTTGGAAAGTTTGTAGAAACATTGTTTAAGGTGGTTTATGATAGAACTAAATCTTTAATTTGAATTTGATGGCACCTGTTTTCATTTTGTTCCCTCGGCAACACTACTGGTACCCAAATTGCCCATAGACCACCCTGGTTTCGGAGGAGAATGAAATCATTCTGTCTTTTTCCTAAAAAAACAAAACAAAACAAAACCCTTCATCCTTTTACTGACTAAATATTTAAACAGAATTATAAAACATCTGTCAGAGTTTGTGAACTCACTTTGGAGTAAAAGAGTTTAGGACACATAACTGGAAGTTTTGAATAAAAATATCAGAGTAATTTTACTGTGACTTTCTTATGGTAACAATTTTGGTAGAATGAGAATTAGAAGTTAGAACAGTGACTACCAGCAAAAGGAGAAAAATGGCTGGACTTAACAAGTTTTGTGGAAAGCTATGCTTTCTTGCTTCATCCACTTGCTGAGAATTTAAATAAAAAAAATTAAAAGATCATAGTTTATGCTCTAGAGCAGTAGTTCCCAACTTTCCTAATGTTGCAACCCTTTAATACAGTTCCTCATGTTGTGGTGACCCAAAGCATACAATTATTTCATTGCTACTTCATAACTGTAATTTTGCTACTGTTATGAACCATTATGTAAATGTCTGATATGCATCCCCCAAAGGGATTGGGATTTGGGGTTGGAGCCACAACTCTAGACTCCTGAAGGAGAAGAGTGACGCTAACAGAAATATAACCTTTTCTAATAGATTCTGCAGTTTTCATATTCCATCATCTCTTTATGTCTTTGGATACCATAAAATGTTGTTAACGTCTTAGCTGTGGGCTAGATTAGATTAGACGTGAGACTTAGATTCATTGAAATAAGTGGCTGAAAGTTACTAATTTTCAGTGATCCAAGGCCAGCATTGATTCTTATAATAGTTAACTATCTTAGGCTAACATATGTTCTTTTGACAAACCTTCTTGATCAAACTGGATTTATTCCTGTGCCCGTCAAGGAAAATTCATATGGGAATATTTTAGATTATATTTATAGAATTATATAGGCTTGTAGGACTTTATTTTAAATACTTTTTTATATAGATTATGTCTTGCCATGGAAATATATATAGGTGGCAGATTCTAAATCAGACTTGATAAGGAAGCCTATTATATAGAACCAACATGAACACTAAGTATTTAACATGATTTAAAAGTGATACTCTTCTGTTCTTTTTATAGTAAGATTACATCTTTTTTTTAGTTCAAGAACTGGCTATGGCAAACTTTTGGCACATTTTTTTGCCCAGTGGTGGCTGTGGTGGATGAGCGCTAAGGTATGGCAGACCCAACAGTGCAGTGTTGGTAGTCTAGGTGACACGTGATAAACTGTGAGGTAGTAGCTGTGCAGTGGGAAAGGAGGACGAGACCTCTGGAGATAAAAAGGGCATAAAACAAGGTGGTCTTTAAATTCAGCTTAATGCTGTTACAAGTGTAACTGTATCCATGACACCTGGAGAGAGTTCTTTACCCACAGTTTCTTTTGAAAGATGCTTCTATATATAACTGTTTTTTACTTTTATCTATTCCAGAAGTGAGAGAGAAACCTAAGTTATCCTTAGTACTAACGACTGAACCTGGGACATACTGTACAACAGCTCTACTGTATCTCCAAACCACCTCTCTCCATTGGCTTTAAAAAACACACACATATATATTTATTTGAATTATATTTAATTAGTTTATTTTGTTTATAATTACATCATTTCACCCTTCCTCTCTCTCCCTCTGTCCTCTCCCATGCACCTCCTTTGCTGTTTCTCAAATTTACAGCCTTTTCTTTAATTGTTGTTATACACACATTCTCTCCTAAATCTATAAATATAACCTGCACATCTTACAGTGTTTCCTTAATGAATATGATCTCAGAGCTAACACTTAGTTAATGTTGGATAGCTAGTCGACGGCTCTTCCCTGGGGAAGACCATGTCGCTCACTCTCAGCACCCTCAGTTGCTCAGAGTCCTGCTTTGTCTATCATTGAATCCTAGTGAGTTTTCCCTCTTCCGTGTTAGCTTGTCCATTGATGGTGCTCCTTTTCAGGTCTTGTTTAGGTAGCCATGTTGATGAGACTTCATGGGTTAGAGACATTTTTAGGAAACATAATCTCACAACAAACTTCCTCTTCCTTTGAGTCTTGGCATATTTCCTCCTCAGTGATCCTTGAGCCTTAGGTTTTGAATTATGGTATGGATGTATCAGACGGGACTGGGCGTCACATGTCTCTTGCTCTTTGCATTAAGATCAGGTATGGTTTTCTGTAATGGTCTCGGTCAGTTGAAAAGCGATGTTTCTTTGGTGAAGGGGTGCAAACTACACTTATCTGGGGGTCTAAGAATAAATATTTAGAATGTGGTTAGGAATTATTCTGATTTAGTTAAGTGATGGTTGTGGGTTCTCCTTCATGATCTATGAATTCACTAGCCCTGGGTAGTATGCTAAGTTTTCAGCACCAACCGTGGTTTCCTTCTTGTTGAGAGGGCCTTAAATCCTAGTAGAGCTGCTGGTTACTGCCAACGTATGCATGTCACTATTGTACCCTAGGGCTTTTGTGCCATGCTGGTCATTGTTGTAGTTCATAGGCATCATGACTGGGGAGGGCTGTTGGTCACTTCCTTCCCTTGGAAGCTTGCATGGTGCCTTCTGGGTCAGTAATATGCTGGGGCCTGGAATGGTAAGCCCGCTATCCATTCATTTCACTTAGGATCATTTTTTTTAAATCCAGGGGTTTTTTTGGTTTTGTTTTTGTTTCTTTTTTTAGTTACATATGATTTTGGGATAGTTTTTTTCTATTTCTGTGAAGAATGAGGTGGAGATTTTGATTGGTATTGTATTGAATCTGTAAATGGCTTTTGGCATTCATAATATTAATTCTACCAATATATGAGCCTTGAATGTGTTTCCATTTTCTGGTGTCTTAATCACCTTCTTCAGGGCTTAAAATTTTCCTTATAGAGGTCTTTCACCTCCTTGGTTACATTTAGTCCTAGATACTGTCTTTGAGGCTATTGTGGTTGGGCATGTATCCATGTTCTTTTTTCTGTATATTTGTTTTTGTTACATTGAAAAGCTATTGTTGAATTTTGACAAGTTGAGTCAGTATCTTACTGAGTCACTGTTGACTGTTTCTAGAATAGAATTTTTTGGATCCCTAATGTATGATATAATAATCTACGAATAGGGTCTCTTTGACTTCTTAGATTCCTCTGTGCATACCTTTTCTTGCAGTACTGTTCCCACTGGTTCTTCAAGTTTGATGGCAAAGGCATGGCAAGAGTGGCTACCCAGTCTTGTTCCCGATTACAGTGAGATTGCTTCAAGTATTTCTCCATTCAGGATGATATTTGCTGTGGGTTATCATATAGATCTTTCATTACATTGAGATCTCTTCCTCTGTTTGTACTTTCTACAGGACTTTATTATGAAGGCCTGTTGGATTTTGTCAGTCTTTTTCTATATCTGTTGAAATGATCACATAATTGTAGTCATCATGTTGTATTTTGTTCTCAGCAGTATTTTATATTTCAGCAATTCTAACTTCATTTTTTGGTGTACAATGTCTAGGTGATACTTACTCCACTGTCCATGACTCCTCTGTCTTTTCTTTAGGTTTGCTCTGTTGGATATTGTCTTTAACAGTATTTATATTATGGGAACATTTTCTTCTCCCTTGTCTATTACTATGATGCATATATTTATTTTTTCATGATGTCCTGCATTGCCCATGTGTTCCTCTATTTCTTAAATTTAATTTTTTTTCTTATTTCATCTAGATTTTCTACTTTAGAAGTCTTGATAGTCTATCTTCTGCTTGATTCTCTTGTAAGTCTTTCCATTGACTTTTCTGGTCATGTTATTGTATTTCTTAGTTTTATCTTCATTTCAGCTTAAGCTGTCTACTATGATTCTGTCTCCTTACTGAATTATGCTTTCGGATTCTGGATTGTCTTTGTCACCTCCATCAGCTCTGTGTTTGTATTTTCTTGGGTATCACTCAGGCATTTATTTTCTTTATGTTTACTGAGTGATTTCTTTAAATTCTTTTTTTTTTTTGATGGGATTTATGATAGTTTGTTTAAATTCTGTATCCTGGTGTTCATCTAGGCAATTCTCATTGGTGAACATTACCATAAGAGTAATGGATTGGGGGGATGGGTACACTGCTTTAATTTTTCACATATTTGTATTTTTTGATGAGATATGCCCATATGGTATGTGGACTTGTTTTGTTAATTCTGTGTCTGATTTGGACAGGCAAGGTGGTAAGAACATGGGAAGTAGAGGTCAGGTTGGACCTAAAGTTTGGAGATGGCTTAGGTGGCCGTAGGGCTGGGCTAGGGTACAGAATATGCATCCTGGTCTAAGCCTCAAATTTGCGGATTCGGGGATTTGGGGGATTCTGAAGCTGCATGGTCTTGAGTCTGTTCTGTAGCCAAGCCAGACATGATAATTTGTGTTGCTCCTGCGTTGGCCTTCTGAGTAGCTGTGATTATAGACAGGCTCAGCTCGAAACACTTACTCAAAACAGGTTGGTTATTGACATGGTATTGTTCTACTTTTTGGCAGTAATTCAGCTCCCTGATACAAGGGCCATATTAATTTACAAACAGAAATCCATCCATCCCATTCTTTGCCTATGCATGGCTATACATGATAGCCTATATATGATAGTTTCTTGGGGATGAGGCAATAAATCTCTACCTATGTGCCTAGAACTTTGCTGGGAAGAAAGGTGATGGAAATGCTTGAGGGACTGATTTAAAAAAAATGAAAGTGCTTGTTTTTGTTATGGAGAAGCCATCACATCACATTTGTGGATGCTATTCAAAATCCTTTGGTTTTCTTTTTTAAAATTAATTAATTAAATAAACAGTTACTGCCAACTCTTCATATCTACTCAGTATAGTACTCAAAGTTCTAGCTACAGCAAGAAGACAACAAAAAAAGATCAAGGGGATATAAATTGGCAAAGAAAAAGTCAAGGTATCACTATTAACAGATGATATATTAGTATACATAACTGACCCCAAAAATTCTACCAGCGAACTTCTACAGCTAATTAAAGACTTTAGCAAAGTGACTTGATATAAAATTCACTCAATCAAATCAGTTGCCTTCCTTAATACAAATGATAAACGGGCTAAGAAAGAAAATAGAGAAACAACACACTTCACAATAGTTACAAATAATATATAATACCTTGGGGGTAATTCTAACCAAACAAGTGAAAGATCTGTATAACAAGAACTTCAAGTCTCTCAAGAAAGAAAGACCTCAGAAAAATGGAGAGATCTCCCATGCTCATGGATTGGTAGGATTAACATAATAAAATCGCCCATCCTACCAAAACCAATTTACACATTCAATGCAATCCTTATCAAAATTCCAACATAATTCTTCAAAGACATGGAAAGAGTACTTACCAATTTCATATGGAAAACAAAAATAAAAACAGGATAAGTGAAAACAATTCTTAACAATAAAAGAACTTCTGGGGAATCACCATCCCTGACCTCAAGCTGTACTACAGAGCAATAATGATAAATTGGTACAGAGATGGACAAGAAGATCAATGGAATAGAACTGAAGACCCAGAAATAAAACCACACACTTATGAACACTTGATCTTTGACAAAGAAGCAAAACATAGACAATGGAAAAAAAAAGCGTCTTCAATAAATCGTGCTGGCAGTTGATATGTAGAAAAATGAAAGTAGATCCCTATTTGTCATCTTGCACAAAGCTCAAGTCCAAGGAACATACATAAAAACAGATACACTGAATCTAATAGAAGAGAGCCTCAAACACGTAGGCATGGGGGCAGATTTCCTAAACAGAACTCCAGTGGCTCAGGCTCTAAGATCAAGAATTGATCTTAAATGGGATCTCATGAAACTGAAAAGCTTCTGTAAAGCAAAGGACATAGTCAATAGGACAAATCGCCAACCTATAGATTGGGGAAAAAAACTTCACTAACCCTACATCCAATAGAGGGCTAATATCCAAAATATATAAAGAACTCAAGAAGCTAACCATAAAAACCAACAACCAATCAACCAACCAAACAAACAAACAAAAAAAAAACAACAAAAAAACCCTAGCCAATCAAAAATGCAGTATAGAATTAAACAGAATTCTCAACTGAGGAAACTCGAATGGCCAAGAAACACCTAAAGAATGTTCAGAGTCCTTAGTCATCAGGGAAATGCAAATCAAAACAACTCTGGGATTCTACTTCACACCAGTCAGAACGGCTAAGATCAAAAACTCAGGTGACAGCAGATGCTGGTGACAGCAGATGTGGAGAAAGAGGAACCCTTCTCCATTGCTGATGGGATTGTAGAGTGGTACTACCACTCTAGAAATCAATCTGGAGGTTCCTCAGAAAATTGGAAATAGATCTACCTCAAGACATAGCTATATCAATTTTGGCTGTCCTCTCAGAAGCAAAGGGGAGAGGGAATGGGGGGGAGGCACTTTGCAAGGGGGGACAGGGAAGAGGAGCAACATTTGATATGTAACTATTTAATTTTTTAAAATTATCTTTAATTTTTTTTGTAGTCGGGTTGTAACCATCACCTCCCCCGGTCTGCCCTCCAATAGTTCCTCATTTCATTCCTTCTCCCCCATCTCTAAGAGGATGTACTCATCCCACCCCCAATCCACCAGCCCTCCCCACTGTCTGGTGCCTCAAGTCTCTTGAGGGTTAAGTACATCGTCTTGCACTGATGCCAGACCAGGCAGTCCTCTGCTATATATGTGTTGGGAGCCTCATATCAGCTGGTGTATGCTGCCTGAATGGTGGCTCAGTGTCTTAGACATCTCGGGGGTCCAGGTCAGTTGAGACTGCTGGTCTTCCTATAGGGTTGCGCTCCTCCTCAGCTTCTTCCAGCCTTTTCTTAAGTCAACCACAAGAGTAGAGAGGTGTTCAGTTTCCATGAATATTTAGACTTTCTCCTGTTGTTGAAGTCCAGCTTTAATCCATGGTGATCTGATAAGATCCATAGTATTATTTCAATCTTCTTGTATCTGATGGTGTTTGCTTTGTGACTGGTTATATGGTTGATTTTGGAAAAGGTTCAGTGAGGTGTTGAGAAGAAGGTATATTCTTTGTGTTTGGGTGAAGTGTTCTATAGGTTGAATCATAACCTCTGTTAGTTTCATTATCTTTCTGTTTAGTTTCTGTCTTGATGATCATTCCATTGGTGAGTGGGATTTTGTGGTCTCCCACTCTTCGATGTGTGACTTAAGCTCTAGCAGTGTTTCATTTCTGAATGTGGGTGCCTGTGCATTTGGTGCATGGATGTTCAGAACTGAGATGTTCTCTTGATGAGTGTGAAGTGCCCTTCCCTGTCTCTTTTGATTACTTTCAATAGAAAGTCTGTTTTATCAGATATTGGAATGGCTACTCCAGCTTGTTTCTTTGGTCCATTTGCTTTGAAAACCTTTTCCCATCCCTTTATGCTGAGATAATGAGTATCTTTGTTGCTGAGATATGTTTCTTGTATACAGCAGAATGATAGATTCTGTTTACGTATCTACTCTGTTAATCTGTGTGTTTTTATTAGGGAATTAAATCCATTGATGTTGAGAGATATTAAAGACCAATAATTTTTACTCCTTGTTATTTTGGTGTTGGCGGGCGGAGAAGGAGGAAGGGAGGGAAGGAGGGAGGAAGGAAGGGAGGGAGGAGGAGAGAGAAAGAGGAGAGAGAGAGAGAGAGAGAAAGAGAGAGAGAGAGACAGAGACAGAGACAGAGACAGAGACAGAAACAGAGACTGACTGAGACTCTTCTATTGGTTTTAATGGTGTGAAATTATTCCTTGTTTTTTTTTTTTTTTCTTCTTTTTTCTTGAGTATAGTCAGCCTCATTGGGTTGGAGTTTTCCTTCTAGTATCCTCTGTAGGGCTGGGTTAGTGGCAAGGTATTGTTTGAATTTGGTTTTGTTGTGGAATATCTTGGTTTCTCCATCTATGAGGATTGAAAGCTTTGCGGGGAACAGTAGTCTGGACTGACATTTGTGGTTTGTTGTGGTCTACAGGACCTCTGCCCAGGCCCTTCTAGCTCTTAGAGTCTCAGATGCGAAATTGGGTGTAATTCTGATAGGTGTTCCTTTATGTGTTACTTGGACTTTATCCCTTGCTGTTTTTAATATTCTTTCTTTATTTAGTGTTTTGATTGTTTTGTAGTAGGAGTATTTTCTTTTCTGGTCGAATCTAGTGTTAATGTAAGCTCAATACCTTTATAGGTATTTCTTTTTTCAGGTTAGGGAAATTTTCTTTTATGATTTTGTTGAAGATGTTTTCTGGACCTTTGAACTGGGAGTCTTCCTCTTCCTACTTGTCTTTTTCTTCCTTCTCCTCCTCTTCTCTTCCTCATCCTCTTCTTCCTCCTCCTTTTCCTCTTTCTCCTCCTCCTCTTCCTTCTTCTATTCATATTGTTCCTAGGTTTGTTCTTTTCAAAGTGTTCCAGATTTCCTGGATGTTTTGTATCATAAACTTTTTAAATTTTTCATTTTCTTTGACTGATATATTGCTTTTTTTCTATCTCTCTTTCATCTTCTATTTTCATTGGTGATGTGTATGTTTGTAGTTCTTGAACTCTTTTTTTCTTTTTTTATTGGATATTTTATTTACATTTCAGATGCCATCCTCTTTCCCCATTTCCCCTCCCTAGAAAACCCCTATCCCATGTTCCCTTTTCCTTTTTGCTTTTATACAATTTTTAAAAAAATATTAATCAAAGGCTTTATAAGTTTGGTATTGCTCAATCAGAAGTGTATCCCAATACCCAACCTAGATATATCAACTATCTTTGACTGGTGGAGACAAGTGAACATCTGCCTCCATGCCCCCTCCTCTTTCTCTCTCTTTCTCTCTTTCATCACCTAGCTTCTCTCCTTCTTCTTCTCCTCTCCTTACTCCTTCTCTTCCTCTCAGTACTCCTTTCCCCTTGGCTCCTCCTACATATCAACCTTCCTGTTAAAATAAAACTTTTCTCTCTAAATACAATTAGAGCATAAGTATGCCTATTTGTATCAGTGAGGTACAAGATAGTCCTAATACCCAGTCCATCATTTTGTTGACTAACCAGAACCTCTGTCATCTCTCCTAACTAAAACACTTAGTTCTGAACCTGGTTTTTTTCTTGGCTTTAGAATGAATGTCAGCTGAAAACCATCCACTCAGATCTTTTCTCTCAAAGTGAATAGCCAGGATTGGCTATGAGACTATAGGTTTTCAACCCCGTCAGAAATCCAGAATGACTGAGTTAACTGAAATTATGGGAAGCACTAAGCATAGCTTCTAAAACTTTCTTGAACTCTTTGTTAGGTTTTCCATCTCCAGGATTACACTAGTTGGTGTGTGTTTTCTTTGTTGTTTCCATTTCCCTTTTCAGGTCTTGGACAGTTTTATTCATATCCCTCACCTGTTTGATTGTATTTTTCTGTATTTCTTTATATTTATTTGCTTTCTCTTTTAATGCCTCTACCTGTTTGAATGTATTTTCCTGCCTTTTCTAATATTCACAGCCTTGTCAAAGGCCTCTACATCTTTATAAGACTGGATTTCCAGGGTTTGTTGTAGCAGGGATAGCTGGGCTCTGGTGGTGCCATATAGGCCTGATTGTGTTCTTAAGCTGTGTTTTAGGCATTTGGTTTTCCCTGGTGTTGGCTGGATAATCCTGATGGCAGCAGGACTTCTGGAGCTGTAGGCCAGACAGTGGAGATCAGAGTAAACTACTCTGTTGACTATGCCATAGGCAGACCCTACTCTTCAGGTTGTGTTCCAGTCAGACCCAGCTGTGGTGGCGTGTGTGTCCAACTCTGCAGACTGTCCCCAGTCTGACTAGCTGGGGTGATGTGTGTATCCAACTAGGATGGGTGGTTGGGCAGGGTTCCAAGCTGGTTAGTTTTGGGGTCCCTTATGGGTTCCATAGGAGACAAAGGGATGCTCTTGGGTCCCACAAGGCTCTTCCAGACAGGAGTACCAGGGCACAGCTAGACAGTGGGGCTCCAAGGATTGCTTGTGCCACTCACAAAGCTCTGCTGGCTTTCCCAAGTAGAAGGTTTTTATTTTCTTAAAGTTGTAAATTACAACACGTGGACCTTTTCTTAATATGAATTATTTTCATTTTTATACTCATATATTTTAGGTTTTACATTTATATATTTATATAATAGATTCATAATATATAAATATAATTGTATATCATATATCATATATATACTTATATACATATATAAATATATACATATATACATATATACATATATATGTGTGTGTATATATATATATATATATATATATATATACACATCATACACACACACACATATGTATGTATATAGTTCTTTGATACAGAGTTTCTATGTGTTGCCCTGGCTATCTTAGAACACTCTTGACCAGGCTGGCCTCGAACTCACAGAGATCCACCTGCCTCTGCCTTCAGAGTGCTGGGACTAAAGGCATGTACCACTGTGCCCCACCCTCATTTATATATTTATACAACATACAGCACATGTTATACAATGTTTATGAAATCTATATACTAATTTTCATAACAAAAATGATCATACCTATGTTCTTTCTTTATGCACTGTTCTTTTAAAACCATGTTTTCTTACTTGTATTGAAAGTATGACATAAAATTTACTATCTTAGCCGGGCAATGGTGGCGCACGCCTTTAATCCCAGCACTTGGGAGGCAGAGGCAGGTGGATTTCTGAGTTCGAGGCCAGCCTGGTCTACAGAGTGAGTTCCAGGACAGCCAGGACTACACAGAGAAACCCTGTCTCAAAAAACCAAAACCAAAAAACAAACAAACAAAAATTACTATCTTAACAATCTGCAAGTTTGGTATTCTGCAGTTTTAAGTATATTCAAATTGTTTCATACTGGATCTTTTTTTAAAATGGGTTTTTTGCTTTAGTTTTGAACACTAAAATCCTGTGGTAATCACACAAGCATTTCCCAGTTTCTTCCCTGTTCCTCAGCATTCTGTTTCTTTTCTATGTCTTTAACTGTATAGTGAATACTTCCTTGTCTTTATGGCTTTTTTCCCATGTATTTACAGTTTTGAAGGTTTATTCAGTTGTGGCAGTGACTGAATATCATCTTACAGACAAAATATTTACTGTAGATATGTCATTTCATTCATTCTATTTATTCATTTTTATATTTTGCTTTTATTATAGGTTATTATTCTTTTTATCAAATTTCTTAATAAACCATTGGCCTGGCTTGTACTTTGGAAGTTACATGGTTGTATTTTCTATGTATGCTTTGAAGATCTATTGATGATTTATACCTTCTTACATTATTCATTTGGAGTTCTTTTGATTTGCTTTTTTTCCTTAGATATTTAATTGATTGAAAGGTTTAAAAGGATTGAGAGCTTTGTCAATTGAATACTTACAAATCATGAGGCTAACATTCTTTACTGATAGGTTACAGATTCTATGCTCCTCAGCTTAGCTCAGGGCACCTCGTGCTGCCCCGGGGCATGTGATGTTATAACTTTAACTGAGCAGGCCTTAATCTGTTATGAAAGTAAAGGAAAAGTCAGGCCACACCATGCATTGTACTGCTAACATCTGCTTCTGATGCAGCTTTGTTAACATGCTAAAAATGAAAGACGTGTTGTATGATTATTGTTTGTGATTCCCCTGGTAACAAATATAGTCAGCTTGTCTACTTTGTGAACAGTTCGTAGGTTTTAGGTGTAATTAAGTCCAAATGAAAGTGAATTGTATTGCTGAGGAGAGTTTAAGTAATTAATTTTTTTCTACCACTAATCCTCTTAGATTACTTATTTAATTTGTTAAGTAAGTTTTATTTTGCTCCTTGAATTTTGCAAAAAATAATGAAAAATTTTATCAGAAATTTCAAAATGTACATTTGTATTTAGAGAACACTCTTTCTAAAACCATATATTATTTTTTAACATAACAAGCTAGTGTATTCTGATTTTTCCCTTTGATACAGAAAAACTGTTTTCTTGAAAATATTTATATTGGAATTAGAGATGAATGCATGAAGTTAAGTGAAAGTATATACACATATTCATGAACATAAGCACAAGTAGAGAAGATATAGAAAATGCTTTAAAACAGAGTGTTTGATTCAGGTAATGGTGGGGAAGGGAAGAGAGGAGAGAGCTGCCAGAGGCTGAAATGATTAGATGAAGAAAGAACAGACTGGACCAGAGACAAGGAGAAGGCTGAGGGCCCACATGTAGTGTGAAGTAGTTACCTTCTGGTGTTTCAGGACGAAGACTTGATGCTGTTCAATTAGCTATTCTGGGAATTAGGGTTTTTTTTTTTTTTTTTTTTTTCCCCAGCAACCAGGTTACTGGTGCATCTAGTGGGGTTCTCGGAGACCTTGCAGGAACCTATCTCAAGAGCAGTTTCTTTCCAGTTAGTGCAGTAGGTTATGCTAAAAACTTGAGTCAAGCATATTTTCTTTGTACCACATTATCCCACTTCTATATGAAGTCATCTTTTTGTATTTGCCATGTATCCTGTAACTTAGTTAACTATTATTTCATGTAGTGAGTTCACATAGTAAGTAGATGTTCTTGGATGTAATAATCTATGCTGTTGTTCTCTATACATATTTCAGCTATTGCATATAAAATTTGTATGTACTTAATCATACTTCTGGATATTTTAGTTTCACTTATTTCTTGTTTGTTTGTTTGTTTGTTTTTTATCTTCTGTGACTTTAGAGCAAGTACAGATTCTTTCAAACTTTGTGATATATAAAGCAGGCATCAAGTTTATGAGAAACCTGCTTCTGCTAAAGATGAACTGGGAGAATAAGTAGAGTGCAGTGGGAGATACTGCCGCCAAGGCTGTCCAGCTAGCTATGCTGTTATTATTTCTGTCTTCGCTGCGAACTTCACTGCTTCTTTAGTTATGCAATTCTATGTTTTAGTTTTAGAAATAGTTTAAAAAATCATACCCTGATTTCTAATACTTTTAAAAAAGTCCTTAGCATTTTAATCTTGTTGTTGTTGTTGCTATTTGCTATGGTAAAACTCCATGACCAAGGCAACTTATGGAAGAAAATGTGTGTGTTGGAGTTGACAGATTGAGAGGCCTAGAGTCCCTGGCCATCATGTTGGAGTAGGCAGCCAGCAGGCGGGCATCAGTGAAGAAGTAGCTGAGAGCTTACATTTTGACCAAGAAGCAGGAGGCAGAGAGGGCTAACTGCAAATGGTGTAAGGGTCTGAAACTTCAAACCCAGCTCCCAGTGACACACTTCCTTCAAAGAGAACACACCTGCTAATCACTTCCAAACAGTTCCACCAACTGGGGACCAAGTATGCAAACTTAGGGGCAGTGGGTCTGTTTCCATTCAAATTACTAGTTTTATTTACTTTATTTGATCTGTTCTTAATGAATAAGATGAGAAAACGTTTTCCTAAGATTCATCTTGTTTTCTTTTAGAAATGATCTGTCTCATATAGCCCGGGATGGCCTCAGACTCCTTAAATAGACTAAGATGCTCTTGAATTTTTTTCTACCCCTATCCCCAACCCACCCACTGGGATTGCAGGTATTTTCCTCCATGTCTGATGTATGCTGTACTGGGGATCAAAGCTAGTGCTTCCTGCATCTTTGGTAAAGAATCTATCAACTAACCTATATCTCCAGCTGAGATGGGGTGTTTCC
Source organism: Arvicanthis niloticus (assembly GCF_011762505.2). Lineage (NCBI taxonomy): Eukaryota > Metazoa > Chordata > Mammalia > Rodentia > Muridae > Arvicanthis > Arvicanthis niloticus. The sequence continues at coordinate 14,243,089 of NC_047670.1, read as the reverse complement.
TGTAGATTCTATGGGCCACACATTGTAATTTTGATCCATGGATATAATTCAAGCATTTAAAATGCACATATTGATTTTCTTCATTAAGTTTATAAAATATATCCATAAGCATTATTTGTAGTATCTCTTTTTTTTTTTTTCCAGGAAGTCTGTTCTTCTGTATAATTCTGTTCTGGCCACAGCCTTCATCTTTCTTTGATTGGGTACTAGGATGACATACTAGAATGCATTAAAGGTAATGGCAGAGAGCTAGGTAGTTTGACTTGACTACTTGCTGTTCTACCTTGGGGAAATCAGCTCTGTTCTTAGGTGTGACATTTTCGTGACCTAACAGGAGCATTTAAGATTAAATTATTTAATGTATGTCCAGTACTTACTATGTAAGGCACTGTACATATGTTAACTGCAGCCCGTGTAGCGTCCTGTCATCTCTGTCATAGAGATGCCGTGCTTGACCACGTGTGTGCTGTGTGCTCTATCTCGTCATTGCTTTTCCCCCTTACTTACTACATTTTGTTTAGTAATTTATTCAGTATGTTTGCAGTTGATGTCATTCAACTGGAATGCTTAATCTTTAAACATTCTATTTTCTTCATGATTATCCCCAATATTTGGGACAGGGCATACTAGTCAGTCTGTCTGTTTGTCTGTCTGTCCCTTGCTCTGTATGTGTGTGTAAATGAATTAGTGACACAGCTAATATTTTACTTGCCTGTCAAAGTGAAGTATAATTTTAGTATCCAAAGATAGCCATAAGATATCTCGCTTACCTCACTGGAGGAAACAAATTAATCAAAACCAAACTGAAGCTGTGGAAGGTGCAAAGAAAGGAGGAACATATGCAGTGAACCTTTTGTATTTATTACTAAATCTAAGAGTATATTATAATAAAGAAGAATTCTGACATATAAATAATAAACTAATTAATAATCACCCAAGATAATTAATTTGTAAAGAATTAAGAGAACAGTATTTGTTAAATTGAAGGAGAAAAATCATCTAGATTAGGAAAAAATAAGGTTTCTCAATAAATGCCAAAACGTGGTAAAATTCAATAGTTTCTTAAGTATATTAGTTAAAAAAGCATATAAAAACAAAAGTAAAATTTAACAGAAAATTCTGAACCTTTTAATATTAGATATTATTCTTTAGTGTTTTTGTCATATTTTTAATAATGTTAAAAGCTGAAATGATCACAGTTCCATACATGGAGAAGTAGAGAAGTATGTCTTGCTGTTTTAGTTATTTGCTTACTTAGCCCATTTTTCCGGTGCTCTGGTGGGCTAACTTGCTTGCAGGAAATGTGACAGTCTGTAGGAGGAACTGGTTTGTCCCCACTCTTGTTATCTGCTAAGGTTGCCGGCATCCCAAGTGGTGTTCTGTGCTACCTTTTAGTTTCACTGCTTGCTGTCAGTGATGTGGACTACATGCCATTAAATGGAAACAGTTATTTAGAAGTATATTTAATGTGGTCTGTGAGTTGTATCTTGGATATTGTGAGCTTTTGGGCTAATGTCCAGTTATCAGTGAGTGCATACCATGTATGTTCTTTAGTGATTGTGTTACCTCACTCAGGATGATATTTTCTAGTTCCATCCATTTGCCTAAGAATTTCATGAATTCATTGTTTTGAATGGCTGAGCAATACTCCATTGTGTAAATGAACCACGTTTTCTGTATCCATTCCTCTGTTGAAGGACATCTGGGTTATTTCCAGCTTCTGGCTATTATAAATAAGGCTGCTATGAACATAGTAGAGTATGTGTCCTTGTTATATGTTGGAGCATCTTCTGTGTATATGCCCAGGAGTGGTATAGCTGGGTCCTCAGGTAATGCTATGTCCAGTTTTCTGAGGAACCTCCAGACTGAGTTCCAGACTGGTCATACCAGCTTGCAATCCTACCAACAATGGAGGAGTGTTCCTCTTTCTCCACATCCTCGCCAGCATCTGCTATCACCTGAGTTTTTGATCTTGGCCATTCTGACTGGTGTGAGGTAGAATCTCAGAGTTGTTTTGATTTGCATTTCCCTGATGCCTAAGGATATTGAACATTTCTTCAGGTGCTTCTCGGCCATTTGAGTTTCCTCAGTTGAGAATTCTTTGTTTAGCTCTGTACCCCATTTTTTAAATAGGGTTACTTGGTTGTCTGTGATCTAATTTCTTGAGTTCTTTGTATATATTGGATATTAGCTCTCTATTGGATGTGGGATTGGTAAAGATCTTTTCTCAATCTGTTGGTTGCTATTTTTTTCCTACTGACAGTGTCCTTTGCCTTACAGAAGCTTTGCAATTTTATGAGGTCCCATTTGTCAATTCTTGATCTTAGAGTATAAGCCATTGGTGTTCTGTTCAGGAACTTTTCCCCTGTGACCAAGTATTTGAGGGTCTTCCCCACCTTCTCTTCTATTAGTTTCTGTGCATCTGGTTTTATGTGAAGGTCTTTGATTCACTTGGACTTGAGCTTTGTACAAGGAGATATGAATGGATTGATTTGCATTCTTCTATATGTTGTCTTCCAGTTTAACCAGCACCATTTGTTGAAAATGCTTTCCTTTTTCCACTGGACAGTTTTTGCTCCTTTGTCAAAGATCAAGTGACCATAGGTGTGTGGGTTCATTTCTGGATCTTCAATTCTATTCCATTGATCTTCCTGCCTGTCTCTGTACCAATACCATGCAGTTTTTAATCACTATTGCTCTGTAGTACAGCTTGAGGTCAGGGATGGTGATTCCCCAGAAGTTCTTTTATTGTTGAGAATAGTTCTCACTCTCCTGGGTCTTTTGTTATTCTAAATGAATTTGTAAATTGCCCTTTCTGTCTTTATGAAGAATTGATTTGGAATTTTGATGGGGATTGCATTGAATCTGTAGATTGCTTTTGGCAAGATGGCCATTTTTACTATATTAATTCTGCCAGTCCCCTAGCATAGTCTTTCTTCAGAGACTTGAAGTTCTTGTCATACAAATCTTTCCATCTTCTGAGATCTTCTTTGATTTCTTTCTTCAGAGACTTGAAGTTCTTGTCATACAGATCTTTCACTTGCTTGTTTAGATTCACACCAAGATACAACACACAGACCACATGAAGCTCATGAAGAAGGAAGACCTTCTTCATGAAGTGTGGGTGCTTTGGCCCTTCTTAGAAGGAGTAACAAAATACTCATGGGAGCAAATATGGAGACAAAGCGTGGGACAGAAGCTGAAGAAGGGGTTGTCCAGAGACTGCTCCACCTGGGTATCCATCCCTTGTGTAGTCACCAAAGGCAGATGCTGATTTGGATGCCAGGAAGTACATGCTGACAGGAGCCTGATATAGTTGTCTCCTTAGAGGTCTGCCAGAGCCTGAAATATTCAGAAGTGGATGCTCACAGCTAACCATTGAGCTGATCATGGGGTTCCCAATGGAGGAGTGAGAGAGAAGACTGAAGGAGCTGAAAGGGTTTGTGGCCCCATGGGGAGAGCAACAATACCAACCAACCAGAGCTCCCAGGATCTAAACCACCAGCCTGGGAGCATATAGGGAGGGACCATGGCTACAGCTGTATATGTAGGGAGGAGGGCCTTGTTGGGCATAGGTGGGAGAGGAGCGTCCTGTGAAGGCTTGTCGCCCCAGTGTGGAGGAATTCGAGGGTGGGGAGGTGGGAGTGGGTGTGTGTGTGGGGGCACATCTTCATAGAAGCAGGAGGAGGGGGGATGGTATCAGTGGTTCTTGGGGGGGGGGAAATGGGGAAAGGGAATTACATCTGAAATGTAAATAAAATATCCAATAAAAAATTAAAACTAAAGAAGTATACTTAATTTGTTTTTTTATTGGCTTTAAGCTAAAAATTCTGTTCCTGTGCTGACCTGGGTAATTTAGTATTGTCTAGGGAGCTCTGACCTCCATGTTAATAAATTATAAATATATTGTTTTGCAGTGAATATTCAGAAATTTCAAAAACAGTTGTGGAAGATACTGCTGGTAGATCTGCAGGATGGGGTAGGAAAGCACCGTGAGTGCAATAGTTACGTCCTCTGTAGTGGGTGGGTTATGTCCTGTCAGGAGTAGCCTGCCCTGCTACCTGACATGGAGAATGGACCAGCATCATAGAGCTGAGACATGAGAGATGTGAGGGAGGGAGCAAAGGCTAGAGGTGTGGTTAGATGGACTCAGTGTGCTGGAGCCCTGACCTTTCTTGTTAAGCTAAGCCTGACCATGTTCATAGCTGAGGCCAGGCAGTTTGCTGAAAATAGGGAATGCCACTCTCAGTGAAGAAGTCAACATGCTGTCACTTAGAAGGTAGATCGTAGTTTACTACTTGAATTGTGACGCAGACAAGAACCAAAGTTTGTTAGAGCAGATGCTGTCAAGAAGACAGGCCAGTTAGGTGCTGTGGAGAGAAATGTCCGGAGTCATAAGCTTTGTAAAGAACAACTGGGTTGCATGTCCGTTGGCTTTAAGGGGACTCTTATTACAGTCATTTTTAAAAATCAAAAGCAGTTGAATTTTTTCTTTGCTTATGTATGAGCACAGTGAATAAGGAAAGGCAGTGGAGAAAGTGAGGAGTTCAGCCTAGCCGTTGGGTGTGGAGAGTGCCTGACACACTCAGGAACAGCTGTCCAAGGATACGCTGGTTGCACCTGACTTTAGCATCAGTGCTTAGGAGTTAGGTTAGATTTAAAGTGTGTCGAGATGGTTCTTTTCCTTTTCTTCAAGTGTACATTGAAGGTACTGAAACTGAATTTGTTTGTAAAATGGATTTTGCGATAGGATTATTACTTCTTATGCTATATTTTCCACTTGCGTGGTCAGTGTTGACTGAATATCAGTTCTGTTTTCAAACACTGAGAATTCAATTGTGAGTAAGTCAGAAACAGCTTGGTACAATGTAGCTTGCAGTGGGTAGCTGTGACTGAGCGTGGATACTTGCAAATATTGTTTTGATGTTTTTCTTCAGCTTCCATCTAATGTATGATAGAGTGTTTAGCAAAACCGTATTTGTGTATATTTATCATTTAGCGTCTAACAGCTTTATGCACGCAACACTTCCTCTGCAGTACCTCTCAGCCTGGAAGGGCTGTGCTAAGTCAGGTTAAGTTAGGTTTAACATGATTTGTTAAGCCTTTATTCTAGAAGTGCTGGGAAGCTACCACTGTGCTTCTTGGGTCCCTGCACCTTTAAAGGGAACAAAAGCTTGGCCATGCTGCTAAGACATTAGTAGTGATTTCTGATTAGAAGTTGATATTTAAATCTCTCCATCTGGTTCTGTTGTTTAAATGAGTCTGGTTCAGTAAAGCAAAGCAAAAGTCAAGTGATTTAAATCACTTTCATACCTGTAATTGTAAGTAAACAATCAAGTCTAACTATGAACTCCCATGTCTTTGGTGCAAGGGTTGTATGAATAACTTGTAATTGCTCTTTGAGGGTGTATCTTTAAATGTTGGAAATGGGACTTTAATGTGAATATACAGTAAATCTTAACCATAGAGGCACACACAGGTTTCAGTGTAATGCAGAGCAGGAAAGAGACACAGTTTATGGAGCAGTCTCCATAGAATTGCGCCCAGCGTTTACATAGAGCGCACTGGGAATTGAAACCGCTGTGTCCGTGGTTTATGTGTATTCTGGTCTCTAGGTTATTGACTGCTTCTGAATGTTAAGAATGGTATCAAAGATGCTGGTATCTGTTAATTATTTGATTGAGGTAATAAAAATTTCATAATTGTGGAGATGTTACATGCTTTTATTAACTTTGAAATTTTAATTCTGAGAAAAAAATTAAAGAATGTAAAAGACAGATATTTTAAAGGATAATGTAGCATTGTATTCTCTGTTGCATTTAGGACTCTGTATTCATATGAATATTTTATATTAAGATATTTGGTCACAATATAAGGAACTTTTTTATTAGTTCTTTAGTAGTAAAAATAAATACATCTACATATATATATATATATATATATATATATATATATATTCATGTTAGGCAGTAGAGACAATATTTGGCATTGTTGAGTACTTCATTCTGTGCCAATCAAAGTTTTTAAGTTGTTTTCAAAGTTGGCTTTTTGTTTTTTATATGTATACTTTTACTTATTTTAATTTTATGTTTTGAGAAGTGCTTAGGAATCTAAGATCAGGATGCTGCTTCCTGATTCCTAGGCTAATTAATCTTGTGATGTACAGAGCAAGTGGAGCGGATGCCGACCCTTTTTGGAGTAGGACACTTCTTGTCTCCTACCCTTTGCCGCCTGACTAATTTCAGGTCTTTGAATTAATAAGCACTTTTACCACGAAAAAGAAGCTTCTCTGATAAAGGTTGAGAGCCAGACTGATCTACAGGTATAAAGACAGCTACTTAGGGAGCAGTTTGATATTATGTCCCGTTACCTATGTAATGGTCCAGTAGTACCAGCTTGCCTGCTGGAGCCGTGACTGGCCGGCCCTGGGACCTAGTGCTCTGTGGAGGCTTTGCTCCACTGTTAGTGGGAGACATGCAGCTGCTGCTGAGTTGCTAACAATTTTCCTCCACGGTTAAACATCTCATGGGTTACCATAATCAAAGCATGGCTTGTAAATATAAAGAAGAAAGGAGAGATAATATCTATTGTTAAATAGCAGAATAATTCAAAACCTAGAAGTACTTTGAAGGACAGAATAGTTTGAATTCAAAAAAGTAAATTAGACATGAATTGACTTTGACTCTCTGTCCACTCTGCTTTTATAGTGGAACAGCGTAGTCAGGGAAGTTTGTCCTTCCTGGACGCATCAGTTCCAGCAGTCACACAAAAACCATTTAGGAATATTTGGAATTTTTACAGATTTTTTTTTTCTGTTTCTTGAGATAGGGTGGTACACCATAGCTCATGCTACAGTTTGCAGCTTGGGCTGGCTCCAACTCGCAGATATCTACTTCCTTCTCAGAGCTGGGATTACGTGTTTGAGCTATTTGGCCTGGCTTTACAGTAAATACCATATGATCCTGGGCTGTTGTACTTTTTAATGGATGATATATAGAATGAATAATTGAGTAGACATTATTGGTCTATTTTATATTAATATTTATGTCTCAGTGTACTCACATTTTATTTTTTATGTTTTTTTTTTAACAATTCAGCCATTGACCCCCTGTCCCCACTTCCACAGTTCCTCATCTCATTCCTCCTCATCCCTCCTCCCCTGTCTCCGAGATGATGGTCCTCTCGGCAACAGGCCTTTCTTCTAATAGTGCTTGTGGTGAGAAGTGCCTGATTTCTTCTTGTCAAGAGTAGAGAATGGAGAGTCGTATTGCAAAACATAAACTCCTTGTCGGTGCCACACTGTCCTTACTTAGGCCTTTCCAGGTGGGACAGGGTCGGCCTTCTCACTTACACTGGGGTGGGTACCACACAGCCCCTTCCTACCTTCTCTGTGGGTCTGGGCACTGCTTGCTTCCTGCTCACTAGCTACCTTCTGCAGAGGAGATCTGCATGTTGTTTCCTAATTTTATTTTACGTTTTTAATATAGATAAATTCCACAGTTAGACGAACAGTAGTGAACATCATAGCAGAGAAGATAATCTGTACCCTGTGGCTACTTTGAAAGAGGTGATGATCTCTCTTTCCTGACATGCTCATTGTCTGGTGCCTTCTGTTCTGATTGAGCTCTAGTGACGGGTGATTGGTTATGTCGCCTGTGCAGTAGTTGAAAGTGAATACAGTACACAGCTTTAGGACCTCCCTGCTTTCATAGTGAGCATTTGGTATGTAAGTGATTTAACAGTCATGCAGTCAGGGTTTTCTGAGTAAATAATTTCCATTCCCATTACTGTCTCCTTGCATTCATGAGTGTGTGCAAGAACATGATACTCTTCTCATGGATTTAGAGAACTAAAACACCAAGTTAAAATGTCAAACTAATTAAAACATTTCGAGACTTCAGTTTTTGTAGTCATTAGTAAGCAAATAGTTTTTAATTTATAATACCAGCAATTCCACAATTAATTAATTAGAAATTTTTATACAAAATTTTCATACAAATGCACTGATTTTTAACTTACAGATTTATGTTCATTTTCACATAAACTTTTTTTTACCCAATAAGCATATTAGTGAGCAGAATTTAAAAATATTAAGCCAAGTTTTTACATGATAAATTATAAAAACTTTAAAGTGACAACTCCTGATAAAAATATTAAAAAAGAATCCGTCTTCCAACTATGAATGTTATTTTCTACTGCCCAGTTACATGGAAGTTCCTGTTGATTTGAGACGTTAATGTTGAAACTTTATAGCTTGGCATCATCTATGTGTGTGTGTGTGTGTGTGTCTGTGTCTGTGTATGTGTGTGTGTATGTGTGTTTGTGTTGGGCAAATTACTAGTATCATTTTCTTATGTACACTTTCTATAAATAAAAAAACCCTACAGATTTCAGAATACTCGCTGTCTTTTTTCAAAGAATGTGCATAATCTGTCTCAGTAGGCCATAAACCAAACCAAACTGACAAAATCCTTTGTGTTAAGAGGGACAATCAGTCTAACACCGGAGCATTTTCCTCACAGTCAACAGAAAGTGCATTTAAGTTGGAATTTCCAAATGTGATATATAAGAATGAGATTTTAAAAAACCAAAAATAAACAAACAAACAAACAAAACCCCCTTGGCTTTTAACGATATGGTTGGTGTAGGCAAAATGAGTCAGGTTGCAGGGTTCTTAGCCACCGTGCAACCCCCACAGCGGCCATTGCGGCGACTTATTTCTGCCGGTTTTCGTTTCTTCCTTTTCTTTTTTTAAACTAATTGGCTCATGTTTAGTTTACTGAAAGTCATCTGGACTCAGTACAAAGCAAGTGACCTGCATTGAGTTAGTGTAATTGTAACACAAACAGAAGATCGCATAGTTTTGGTCTTACACAGGAAAGGAGAAAGTTGGAGAGATTTTCCTGTTTGATAAATAGAGACTGAATCTACGGCGCCCAGACCTGCTTCATACTTGATTTTACCTTCATGGTTTTTGTTAGACTAGTATTTGGACTTTTAGGTACTTGTTCCCTGTTAGAAAGACTATTTTTTCTTTTGAAACTCTTACAAATGTTTTTTCTGTTAATCCTTCAAATGCTGTGTATTCAGTTGTGAATCTAATTTCTCTTTAATCATAGTTAATATTGTCTAAAACAGAAGTTCTGCCGGGAATTTGACATATCATTTTGTCTTTACCATGAGTAACATTGAAGCATATTTTCAAATGCTATTTACTTAGCTTTAGGTAGTCTATATTACATTCTGTTTCAGAGAGTTAATAACTGTTTGCCATGGATAAATAGAGCTAAAGAATTCGAATATAATTTTAAATAATGTATTTTTTAAAAAAAGATTTAACTAAATGGCCAACCCTGAAAATATACATACAATTAACTTTTTATAGACTGAGCAGGTTATTTCTTAGGATTATATGTGTATACATATATGCATGTGACAATTAATGAAATAAAAGACCATGTGTTTGACAGAGAGCAAGAAGGGGGTTGTTTGGAGGGAAGAAAGAGAAAGGGGAAATGATGGGATTATATCATAATCTCAAAAATAAAAGAAATAATAATAAAATTTATATAACCCAAAGAAAAGTCAGAGTGTATATTTTACAGTTTTAATTGTATGTCCTTGATCTAATAATTAAGTTTTATTTTGAAGGTATCATGATATAATGAGTTACTTGACATTCTAAGTTATATTCTCTTGTAATTTGTACCCTTATGACACTGTAGGGTAAAGTATAAGAACTATTACAAGGTTCAGTCCTTCATGAATACCAACTTAGCTTGTACGTTTTCTTTCAGTACTTATTGAAGTCTTCCTGTCCTTCCTTGTATGTGTGTGAGAGAAGGGCATGTGGGGAGAGGAAAGGTGGGGCCAAGGAATGAGACTGAGAGGATGTGGTAGTCAGAGGGTGAGGGAAGGCGGGGCCAAGGAATGAGACTGAGAGGATGTGGTAGTCAGAGGGTGAGGGAAGGCGGGGCCAAGGAATGAGACTGAGAGGATGTGGTAGTCAGAGGGTGACAGAAGGCGGGGGCCAAGGAATGAGACTGAGAGGATGTGGTAGTCAGAGGGTGACAGAAGGCGGGGGCCAAGGAATGAGACTGAGAGGATGTGGTAGTCAGAGGGTGAGGGAATGCAGGGCCAAGGAATGAGACTGAGAGGATGTGGTAGTCAGAGGGAGATGGAGGGCGGGGCTAAGGAATGAGACTGAGAGGATGTGGTAGTCAGAGGGTGAGGGAAGGGGGGACCAAGGAATGAGACTGAGAGGATGTGGTAGTCAGAGGAACTTGAATGTCAGCCTTAAGGCTCCTTCCCCTTGATGCCTGTAATGTGAGTTCTTATCAACTGTAGTCTCTGTAGCCCCTCTTTTATAAGTATTTCCTTTCCCTACTAAGTTGTATGTCTCAGGAGAATAGGTACTAAGTCCTATTTCCTATTTTTTTTAAAACATGATCATCATTGGTATCTAATTAGTGCCTGGTAAGAAGCAGACTCAAATATTAATTAAAAGCATTAAAAGGAATGAAATTTACTTAAATTAATATTTAAAAATCTATACTCTAAACACCATTTAAGTACTAAATAATCCAATACATGTTTGTGTAGCGTAATTGCAGTGGTAGAATCTAGCTGTTGTATTTACTGTTGTATTGCTTAGACAAAGATAATTTTTATGTCTGTCATAATAAGAATAAGTATAGTCTATATCATGAAGAGTTACTAGGTTAAACGAGATAACTCATGTGAAGTTCTTCAGGAGAATTGTCCACACAGTTTTTTTTTCCCAAGACAGGTTTTCTCTGTATAGCCCTGGCTGTCCTGGAACTCACTCTGTAGACCAGGCTGGCCTTGAACTCAGAAATCCACCTGCCTCTGCCTCCCAAGTGCTGGGATTAAAGGCATGCGCCACCACTGCCTGGCCACACATATCGTTTTTATCTTTATTATTTTAGAAGTTCTTTGGAAACATAGAAATTATATGGATCTATTAGAGATATATGGTTTTATATTGAGAATACCTAAAAATAGACAATATTTCAAGAGGCTATTGAGAGACGAGCAATTAGATAATAGTCCAGGCAAAGATTGTGTAAGCTGTGGTAAGACATTTATGGTTCAGAAATGACGGAGAGAGACCAATGAGGATGTAGGGCAGGGAGGCCACAGCGTAGGCAAGCCCTCCAGTGAGCAGAGTGAGGGGAACAAGGAATCTGGAATCTGGAGGCCATCAGGCGTGGTGCCAGCTTTGTGTGGATTTTGAGTAAATGGTGTAACCTTTCATAATATATAGAAATTGACAATGATAATAACTATTATGTTGTTATTAGTAATAATTGTGGACAATTCTTCCTGATAATATACCACATAGGTGCTTCTATGTTAATCTCAGTCCAGTGGCTGTTATTCTAAAGGTATGCTTTCCAGCAGCCTCTGGGGGCTTGTCAGAAATGTGAGTTCATCTCTGGCTGAGAATTTGAAATTCAGGGTGAATTTGGTGGGGTGCTTTGAAACAAGAAAATTCTGTTGCATGATAAAAATTTAAGAACTGTTCTTAAGTATATTTCTATACACTGATGAGAAAACCATGTTTATTAATGCTTTAATAGTGTTACTGTTAATTATCTGTTTTTAAAAATATATTAAATATAGTTTAATAAGTTTCTGATCAGCAAACTCCATAAGTATTATCTAGTTGTATAGAAAGCAGAGTGACCCGATGACTGAGAATATCAGCTTTGGAGTTAGACTGTCTGGGTTTGGTTCACAACTCTGCCGCATCTGCAGTCTGAAGGAGCGTCACTTAAACTTCTTATCCTTTAATTGTCCTGTGGAATATAAAATGGAGCAGTATTTCCTCCTAGGATTCTGGTGAAAATTAAAGAGATGGTTTTTTTTAGAGTATTTAGTATCTTGCCTTGTAAATCACTGTAGTATATACATATGTGTCTAAACATATGTAATGAAAAATTAGAAAAAAATTAGAAATACCTAAAGATGGAATGTTCATCATTGAAAATATCAGATCAGTGCTTCTTGGGGCCTTAACTTCAGCGCTCTATCTTTTTCTTCCTGTTTGCTGCAATGGACCTCCTTCCCTTCTGTCTGCCCCGTCCTCTCCTCCCTCCCCTCCCCCTCCACTCCCTCCCTCCCTCCTCTCCCCTTCCTCTCCCCTCCCCTACTCTCTCATGAACCTCCCAGATTCAGGTGCCTCTGGCTGCAACTCCTCTTACTTCTCCTTAGTAGACTTTGACTCTTTTCTCTCACTGCTCTCCTGCAACTGTTGACAGAGATCTGTTTGCCGTCCTTACCTCTTTTGACTTCTTTGATATCTTATTTCTTGATTCCCCCCCCCCCCCCAGTGGCTGTCAATCTTGAGTCCTAGACTCATTTTTAGTTACCGGTCTAGATGATTATTTTTCTATACTGTTGAGACACTTCAAATTTAATATTCATACATTTGTTTTAAACTTTAATTTAATATCTTATATTATCTTTCATAAACCAGTTGCCAAATTGAAAAATCTGGAAATTATCTTTCATTTAATCTTCCACTTTTAATAATCACCAAGTTGTATTGACATTTTCTCCCTGCCCAGTCCGCATAGCTAGAGATACTTCAGATTTTCATTACTCATTACTCAACACTTACTAAATGTATTACTCCCTTAAGAGTTCTTTATTTCCATATTTCAGATTTGGTATTTCCCTCTGCATTTCTATGTCACTCTAACTATAATCCTCCATCTTGTTTTCTTCTCCAGAGTAACCTTCACTGCTAGATTTATCGATTTTACAACACACAGGTCATTCTATTTGCTTCAAAACCTCCCCCATTAAAATACAGCTTTACAACTGTGTGGCTAGTTAGTAGTCAGATTCTTAGGAGTATTCTAGAAGGCCGTTGACTCTGGGTACCTTTCTGTTTATGTGCCATCGCCTTTTATTTTAGCCACACTTTATTTGTATGCACCTTTACGGTTTTATCTTTGCCCCCTTTCTGCTCAGTGTTACTTTGTTACCTATAGTTTCTACCATCTGTCCTCTAAACAGCTTCCATTGAGAACATCCTGAGCTTTCCCTCCACCCAGTAAACCCAAGCTCAGACATTTCATTATAGTTGGGTGACTTCTCTAATTATGAATTTATTGACACAGATGTACAGCAGCAAGTGCATGTTTTTCTTACAAAGGTAAATGCAGTGCTTTGTGACATACACGTATTAATGAAGTTAGTGCACTTGTATAAATGGGACTATTTTTGATTTTCTTTGTACATGTAATAACTCGGAAGGGAGACATGTCTGTGTTCGATGTGGAGTACCACCTTCTGAGCACAGTGGCCATAGTGTTCATCAGAGCAGCTAGCTGTGACTTCTTACAAGAGACCCCTGAGAGGAGGAAGAAGAAGAGGAAGAGGAGAAGGAAGAGGAGGAGAGTGGGCCACCAGACCCTCACCTGAGTGTCTGTCTACACCCTTCTGTACCTCTCAGTCACCATATGTCCTTTTGCTCCAGTTGCACGTGGCCTTGCGGTATTGGAGATGATTGAGAGACTGGAAGGTTAACAAGGGCAAGTCTCCCTGTGTTCAGATGTGGGGAAGTGGATACACACCATGCAGTGAGCAGTTTTTATAGTCAGGCTTCTATGCATAGCCTCTCCTGACGCATGCCCAATAAACTCATTCGCCTCCCAAGCTGGACTTTGGTGTGTCCTACTTAAGTCATGGTGGAGGACCTGTAAGGAACAGGGACTCAGTTATCCACATGTCTGCAGTGGAAGAGTTCCTACAACGATGGTGGAAGTCAATAGTGTGGTCCTGCACACCTGTAACCCCAGCACCTAGGAAGTGGAGACAGGAGGCGATTTTAGGTACATAAGTTTGAAAGCAAGTTTGAAGTCAACCTAGGCTACATGAAACCCTGTTGTGCGTGTGCATGCGTGTGTGTACATGTGTGTGTGTGTCTGTGTTTACATAATGGAACTTGGAGGAAAGACGCGCAGTATCTGCTTCATCAGTTAACAGCTTGAGTGCTGCCATGTGTGCAGCCCTGACTGAGGCCCCGCATGAATGAAATCAAAAGAAACGGGAGAAGGGACTAGTGTTACACTTTTCTTTTTCCCTGACAAAATGTTTCTTTTATCCATTTTATACTCATAATTCATCATATTTTATTTTTAGCCTAGTTCAGTTTTGAGAAATAAAGTGGAAATCCTTTAGGTTAGCATCTGAAATGCTAATTTTAAACTTTACTATGGCACTTGTCCAATAGAATCTGTTAAAAATTTTCCTCTAGGTCAGATCTAAGTTGAGAAGAATGAGGTAACTTTAATATGAACCCAGATTGTAATCCAGTCTTTCTCTCCAGTGAGCTGGCAAACTCACTATTCCGTTTGTATTTTGAATTGGGGAAGCTGAGTTCATATGGATGTTTGCCAATGATAGCAAATACTGGCAAGATAGTCCTGTTCTCTGTGCTTAATTATGTGGTTTTATTATAACATTTTTCACATATTTGTTGGTACTTACTGGTCTTTCAAGGTGGATTGACTTGTTTGCAAGTGACTCATATAGATTTTATTCTTTCTGAAGTTAATCATTCCTGCCAAGTCTTCTGTCTTCCTAAGAAGGCCAGCTAATGTGTGTGTGTGTGTGTGTGTATGTGTGTATGTGTGTGTGTGTGTGTATGTATGTGTGTGTGTGTGTGTATACATATAATATACATTTTATTTAGCTATCCAGTTCCATCTTTTTGTAAGATTTTATATATTTCAAGTACCCCTGACGAAGGCTAAGATTCATTCATTATTTTTTCATTTGTCTTTTAGTGCTGGGTATCAAACTCAGAACAATGGCCGTGTGAGGCAGACAGCTTCCTTCTGCCGAGTGGCCCTTTCAGCCCTGTCTCATTTGTGTTTTTTTCCAGAGTGTTTTAGGCATCGAGATATAACAATGAATAAAATGTGTTCAGCCTTTTTAAAAGGTACTTATATGACAGAAGAAAGGCAACAAGTTATATGTGCACATTTTAAAATGGTAGTCAGGCTTATCCCTCTAAGGGGACATAGAATGACAAATGTGTTTGTGTTCTTACGTGAACACAGAAAGGTTGAGAAAGGCTATTTGATGAGGTGGCTGTTAGGATTAGTACAGATAAAGGAGGAAAATAAATAAATAAACCATGCAGATATCTTTTTGAAAGAATGTTTTCTTTAGAAGAAACTAAATAGAGTATCTGGTATAAGGAACAGCAGGATGACTTAAATGGCTGAGCCGGGTAAGATACAAGTGACGCCGATGTGATACAGGAGCAGCAGAGGACCAGACCACTGTGGCTTCCTTCAGAAGCCATTGTTTGATGGTTAGCTTTTACTCTGAGATGTATAGCCATTGGAAGATCTTAAACAGGGCAATGCTGTGTTCTTTTGCTGGGTTTAGATGAGCATCTTTTTATTGAGGAGGGTTAGTAGTCACAGGGTACAAGCAGGGAAAATAAACAGTGAAGGTAGGAGAAGGAGGGAGCTTGAGCTGTGGTAGGAAAGGTATTGTCGTCCGACCCTAGATGGTGGATATATTGGTTTTGTTTTCTCATTGTCCAAATGTGAGATGTGATAGAAAGACATACATAGGTTTTTGTCTTCAATTTTTGGTTAGGATCTCTGGAAGTATGAAAGTAAAAACTGTTGTTAAGCTTAGTTGTAAAGTGTTTCCTCTGTTCATTTCTTTTTTCTTTTTTCTTTTTTGGTTTTTTGAAACAGGGTTTCTCTGTGTAGCTCCTGGCTGTCCTGGAACTCACTCTGTAGACCAGGCTAGCCTCGAACTCAGAAATCCGCCTGCCCCTGCCTCCCAAGTGCTGGGATTAAAGGCGTGCACCACCACCGCCCGGCCTCTGTGTTCATTTCTTAAGACATCTGACTTTCAAGTGTTTTGGCTGCAGATCATCTCATCTTCCTCCCTTTCTACTAGGAACTAACAAAAATCTACCAGAATTACCTCTGCCTGGCTGACGGATCTGAGCGGGGGTGTTCAGGCTCATAAGACAGCTCAGGCTACCCCATCTCTTCCTTAGTTCGTCTACCATAATACCCAGTGCAGGCATGTACTGAAGGAACGCTTTTAAATCGCTGTGTGAAGTTCTGCCGTCTGTTGCACTCAGGTACCACAAACACTCTTTTCTTCCTCACAGATATAACATAGAGGAATAGGCTGATTTTCTGGCCTCACATTATCTCTTTCCATCTTTCTGAACACTTGTCGATGACATGCATTTGGAACGGCAATCAACAGCTGTTTGAAGCTTGTACATAGGTAGGAGAGTTGCTATTTACCTGCCTCTCATGCAATGTCTTGGTTAGTTTGCCTTTCTGTTACTGAACTGGGATGAATTTGACAATGTCAAGTTTGATGTGGCATAGGAAGGATGAAGTGTTATAAAAGAGAAACGTGGAATGTGAGACCTTTCTGGAAGGGTAGCGAGCACTGAGAGCCCATATTTGGAGGCTGGTCGAGATGAGACTAGGAGAGAGACAAGGAAAGTTAAGGAGTGGGAGTGATAATGTTGACTGGAAAATTTGTCCTCGGCACTGCATCGTATGTCTGTAAATCTGGTGTTCTGCATGTCACTTTCATTCAGGTCAGTGTTTTAAATCTTTACCTCAAGGCTTTTTCTTTTGACCCATGGATTATTTAGAAATGCACTATTTAGATTCCAAGCATTGGTGCTTCTGCTCATCTTTCTAGTAAGATATCTAGTTCCATTGCAGTGTGGAAGGATGCCCCAGGAAGTCAGCCTTTTAAATCTGTTGGTGTGTGCTGTCCTCAGGACAGGGCCTTCTTGGTATCTGAGCGCTTGAAGAGAATACGCACATTCTGCGTGGACTGAACGACAGCGAGGCCTGTGAGGCGATGGGTGGATGGAGATTCCTGAGCCCTTCAACTCTCAGCAGGCGCTGTGTGTGGTCAGATGATGCTGAAGCCTGGTGACTAGAACAGTTGCCTTTTCCACTTTTTACTTTTATTTCATCCTTTTGCTTTCTGTATTTTTTCTCAGGTTTTTGGTTTCTTTTCTTGCCTTCCTGTGGGTTTCTTGAATGTATTTTTGAGTTTCATTTTGATTTATCCTTAATGTATATAAGTTCATCTCTTTTACTGCCTGGGTGACATACAGAACCCTAATTTCTTTTTCGTTCTCTTACTTTCTCCCATGTATTAGTAATGTCTTCTTCATGTATTAATTTTTTGTTGAAACTATGAAAATTAATTTCAAAAACTCAGGTAAGAGGAAAATCTGTCACACTAACTGATTTAAGCTGTATTCTACTTTCCTTTCTGGTATTTCACATTTTCTAATTACATATTTTTCTTTATTTAGAAAAGTGGCTTCAACCTTCTTTTAGGATAGAGCTGTGACAATTCTGTTAAGTTTTCTTACCTTAGACTCTTGATTTCTGTGCATCCATGAAGGATAATTCCACTGTCTGTTGTAATCTGCTGGCAGTTCTTATAGTTAAATCACTTAAGCTAGTTAAACATGCTTTTTGCTAAGAAGTCAGCCATCATTTCATTTTCCACTTAAAGGTAAAGCCTCATTTTTATGTACATTGAAGATGGGTTTTTGCCCTCAGTCTTTGATTTTCTGAAATTTAATTATATGTTTTTATGTGAATGTCTATTTTTCTGTCTTGTGATTTGTAGTTTCTGGACTCTATAAGCTAAATTTATTTCGCTAAATGTAAGAAATTTCTAGTGAATTTTTTATTAACTGAGTTTGCTCTGCAACAGTTTCATGCATGTGTGTGCTGCATCTGATTTTTCGTGTCCCACCTTTTCTTTTATAGTTTAATGTATTTTAATAGCAAACTTATAGGAACAGCGCAGGAGGCAGACAACGTTAAAAACATGCACTTGCATGCAGGACAACTCAGAAAAATATAGTGAGTGGGTAGAATCTACTGTGTGATAAAAATGCTACAAACACCATTTAGTTGCTGTCAATAAGAAATTTACTTATTTTTAAAAAATCCAAATGCTGGCATTGTCCAGAAAAATTTAACAGGTTTATTTATAATTGTTATAAAGTTGAACTATTGAAACGTGTTCAGTGGAACATTTTGCTTGCATTCATGCTTTACATCTTGCATTTATATTAAAAATTCACATACAAGTGAATGTGGAGAAACTGCCAATACCTGATTCCATCACCTTGTTTCCACTCTCAATCCCCCTTTCATCCTCTCCCACTTCCGCCAGCCCCTCCTCTACATTCCGAAACATCCTTTCCCACACTCATGTCTCTTCGTTTTGCTTTGTGGCCTACTGAATTTACCCAGGGCCATCTGGGCTACCGTGATCTGGAGCTAGAAATTGGAGCGTGATGAACTCACTCATAGATGCAGAACTGAAGATAAGACCTGCCCCTCCCCTAGAATCCACTGGTAGCAGTAGTTAAAGGGGAGGAGCGGGACCTGCACAGCCTGGTCTCTGGCTGACCGCTGATTGGTCTAGTGCTGTGCAGATGATGCAGTGCAGGCTGCTGGATGCAGATGCAGTGCAGGCTGCTGGATGCAGATGCAGTGCAGGCTGCTGGATGCAGATGCAGTGCAGGCTGTTGGGTGTGTTGTAAGATTAATTGCAATGCTAGCTATTGTAGCTAAAAGACATGACATGTTTCTTTTCTACAGCTCCAAAAACCTGAATGCTGGATGTTTTGACTTGGCCCTAGAGAAGTTCATGGGACTCTATCCATTCCTCCCTCAGCGATACCACCATTACCCCCATGTGCCCAAGTCAAGGTTTTCCTGTTGTTCTTACAGAGAAAGTATTTATTCTGTTGTTCTGTCTTCTAGCTTGCTGGTTCTTTTTTACTAGATCTTCCCTGTCTCGTGTTGAAGCCACATACTGAGCTTTTTATTTTGGCTGTTGTGCTTTTCACTTCTAAATTTCCATTATGTATACGTATGTATATGTATATGTCAGGCTTGGCAACAAGTGCCCTTCAACTATTATTTATAGTTGTTAATTGAGGCACTTTTCTTCTCTTTCTGATTTAAAATATTTTAACACCTCCATTAAAACCATCTGTTGTTTTTTGTCATTGAAGTTATAATCTTCCTGGTTCTTGAATAGGATAAGGAATTTTTAGTTTAAAACTGGACGTTTTTACTCTCCAACTCTCATGTAAACTCTATGTTAGATAAATGTTTTTGACATTACACCAGTTGGGACCAATAGAGTTTGAACTTCAGATTCCCTGCTCAGCCTTTGTGGACACCAGTGGCAGGAGTGGTTCTTCATTGCTGGCTGGGTGGGGTCACAGTTCCAGCTTCTCATGGAGATTCATTGCTTAGTGATTGTTTTACTGTTGGGTGATAGTGAAAATCCTGCTGGGTATGTAGTCCTCCTCACCAGGTAGAGCAAAGGGCAGCTGTTTACTGCCAGGCTGAGGTAGAACTCCAAGCACCCATGGTTTCTACATACTGGAGTGGTGAGATGTCCATAGAAGGCCGGAAGTCTTCACTCCATTCTTGGTCTTTCTGATAAACTGTGCAGAAGTTCTGTGGTGCCCTTTTCAGTTTGTAAAGGTGGAAGTGGAGGCTGTCCTTCATTCCTTATGGAATGTATGGGGTAGAACTGTGGGTTCCTGCCATCCGTGCATCCTGATCGTTTAGTTATGTATGAGTAAAGAGTGAAATGAAATATATCTATAACATAGATAGATAAATATCTGCTTTTTAGGTAATAAGTAGCAACAGATGCAGTCTATTTACTGTTGATGAAAACCTGCCCCTGAGGTAGTGAGCTTTTGTAAGTCTCACGTTCCTCTGCTATTGGTCAGCTCTTAGTCTGTAAAACTGGCATATTTCCCTAAGTTTTTGCTTCCTACAGTGAGGTTTGGAATGGGTCCTTGATACTCTTACCATAAAAATGATGAGATAAAAAATGTTTCTCAGGTAGCTGTGGCATGCAGCTGCTGCTGAGAACTCATGGCCCAGGCTTTGGGATGCATACTTGCTCTGGTTCACAAGAGGGTTTAAAGAAGACTCTGCAGTTAAAGATTGCTTCATCGTTTGTTTGTTTGTTTGTTTGTTTGTTTGTTTGTTTTAAAGCAACAACAAAACTATTTTCACTGTATCTTTTACTGAGATATGGATTAAAGCATTTCCAAGGTGAGACAGAGGAATTATGGAAGAAAGATTGCTTTCCTCTTAAACTTTTGCCTGAGTTCCTGCAATTGACAGTTTCTTTTTGGCCTAACCTAAAGTTACTACTTTCTTTCTATCTCCCTCTTCCTGGCAGGTTGAATTTTCACCTTACCTGCCTTAAAATTTTTTTCTCTTAAATACTAATAAAATTCTTCCTGATATTCCTTTTCAGACTGACAATCCACAGAAGGGAACCCTTTCCCTGATAAGCGTAGGGTTGTCCAGCTGAGTGCTCTCTAACAGTATAGATAGGTACTATAGTGTTCAGCCCGAGTGCTCTCTAATAGTATAGATAGGTACTATAGTGTTCAGCCCGAGTGCTCTCTAACGGTATAGATGTAGGTACTATGGTGTTCAGTCCAGTCGCTACTCTCCACTCACAGCCAGAGTGCCCACTGCACCTCTTTCCTTAGATTACTCTCCAGGCAAGCAGACTGATGTTTCCTGGCCTGATGAGTGATTGTGGACATTCCTCTAACTCAACCTTCCTTATACTGTGTGACTCTTTAATAAACTTTCTCATGTTGTGGTGACCGCCAATCATAAATTTATTTTCATTGCTATGTCATGATTTTAATTTTGCTACAATTAATGGAAACTGTAATATAAATCCTGATATGCAGGATATTTGATATGTGACCCCTGTGAAAGGGTCGTTTGATACTCCCTCCCAAAGGGGTCAAGACCCACAGGTTGAGAACCAGTCCTCTGACTAGAGCTGAAACGAATAGTGAGTTTCTAGTTCTGTGCTTTGCTTATTCCACTGTGGGAACTGGAAGGCAGGAACATGGCTTCTTCACACCCTTTTCACCTTTGCATTTCTTTCAGACCAGCACGTTACTATTTGCAGAGCTGCAGTTTTACACCTGGATGCTGACATCTTTTGTACACAAAGGACATGGCCTACCCACCTCTCTTGTGTGAAAACACTGCGCTGGAGACACAGTCAGGGCTGTGTTTCTGATGGCATCCAGCTTCACCTTCATTTATTCTTTGCTCTTACTTGTAACATTTTTAAAAAGAGGTTATTACTATATTTCCTTTTTTAAAAATCCCATCTTTATTGGACTAAGCTTGCTACCTGTATATTATGTTCACTCTCAAAAACAGCTGTGGTTCTTTGTAGGTGCTGCCCCACCTTCCTCCTGTTTGTTAGGAAGATGTCTTCTGCTCACATACCAGTGACTTACTGTTTTCCTGGCATACTCCATGCTCCTGTGCATCCACAGAGCAGCTGCCTTAGCTCAGGCATAGTTGCTAATTCATTCCACTGAGATTAGCTTCTCAGTGAAGCACTTTCTGCAAGTTGGGGCTCTATAGAGTCTAAAGCATTTCAGATATGAAGCTAGTTAGGCATTTTGAAGCACATTTATTTTCTGACCTCTTCAGAGTACTTGTGATTAGGGAAATTAAAAGAAAATTCCAAACTTCGTGATAGGTTTAGTGTGTAGTTAAGCAATATATTGTGTAGAAACAACCATAGGCTAATCGTATAATTTATTGCACTAACATTCTTCAATCAAATGGTGTTAGAGATAAGATCAGTTATATGGCTCTAATGTGTGTCTGTGCTGTTTGGTTGGTGGCAGGGAATGTTAAGGCTAGCCACTGGTAATCAACACTTTCTGCAACAGGGGCTGTGACTTGACTGACACAAAACGGAGAGATTCTTAAGAGGATCCTAGTGGTTGGTTGGACCCAGTAAAGACTGTGAGAAAATCTGCATCTGTTACTGATTTTTCTAAAAAGTTAAAGACAGAAATGAAAGACATAGCGTTTTCCTGGAGACACTTTAATAGACTTGCTTATTTGAGCTGAGCGCTCAATGTCCGTGCTTGCTCAGTGCTTGTTTGCAAGTATGATGTGACATTATACTCACTTTATGATAGTACTGGGTAAATAAGAGTTAGAGTAAAGCTTTTCATCCTCTGGTTTCTAATAGCTACTGCCAGGTGAGCCTTATATGTTAAGATTATCAGAAGATAAGGCTGCAGCTTATTGGCTCAAAGTTCAAAGAAGAAGCATTAGCTTCAAGGACATAAATCATTGGGCTGTTATCTGCTAATTTGTAACAGAACAGTGGGGAACAGCGTTTATCTGGACAATCTGGTATCTACCTGCAGTTGAGGTTAAGGTCAGCTCTCCAGGGCCCAGGTCTTTGGACTGTTGTCAGAGAAGAGGTTTAGATGTGTTGTTTTTCCCCCAGTTTGAAGGAGCAGGTGATTCGCTCCCTTTTCTGAAGCTACTGTTCATGTTGTCCATTCTTGAAGTCTCACTGGAGTCCAGGATCACTATGGAGCCATTAGAGATAAACCCGGTTAGTTAGAGATAGACCTTCATGGTATCTGTTCCCAGTTAGTTAGAGATAGACCTTTATGGTATTTGTTCCGTACGTTCATTAATTTTTCTCTACAAGTTAACTGTGAGCTCTGTGGGTTCCAGGTATAGATAATATTTTAAAATTTGTAATAGCAAAGATTACAAGGTCACATACTTGAAGAGACCATTGAGTAAAGTAGTTGATTTTCTGACCAAGTGACATCCTGGTTTAAGTTAGCCTAAGTCTAAGAGATTCTCTTACCTTAGGTAAGCTTGACATTGTCTAAACAAGTAAACAGAATACAGCAGAACAAAGTAGGCCAACTGTTATTGCTTGGTCAACGACCTGTCATTACTTTCAGAAGTTGATTACTTCTGAATCACTGTATCAGCTGACTATACAGAAAATGACCTTAGAAATATTTGCTTCTCTGTGTTTATTTTGCTTTGCAATACTACACTGTATGTGTATGGGCATCTTACCTGCCTGTATGTATGTTCACCATGTACATGTCTGGTGCCCACAGGGTCAAAAAAGGGCATCAGAGTTACAAACAGTTGGGAGCCACCATGTTGAGTGCTGGGAATTGAACATGTGTCCCCTGCAAGAATTAAATTCTAGGCCACGCCAGGCCCAGTTTTAATCATTTTTAAGGGTCCAGTTCGTTGACTCCTCCCTCTCTTCTTCCCCATCTTCTCTCTTCCCAGTTGCTTTCCTGTGGGGTTCCAAGTGCCACCTCTTTGTGTCTGGCTGCCTTTTCCTGTGAGTAGTGATAAGTATCTGCCTTGTGCTTGTTAGCTATTCTTGTTTCTTCTTTGCAGAAATGTTTCTTTAAGCCCTTCACCTATTTTAAAATTGAGTTGTATGTATTTTTGGTAATTGGTTGTAGGGATCTCCTGTGTCTTCTAGTTCTCTATTGTTTCTGTGGAATTCTCTATTCCGGTTACCATCTTGCTCTTGTGATGGTGCTGAGTGCTCTAGTGATGTACAGAGCCGTAAGTTTCTATAAAGTTCACCTTACTTTTAGTCATTGTCAATTCCTCATCATGACATTTTTCTCATGTTTCCTTCTTAGAGTTTTATGGTTTTAGCTCTCAGGGGTGTCTGATAATTTTGTAGTTCATTGTAACACAAGCTTCATTTCTTTTGCAGCCTCACTGATATTGTTTGCTGAGAAAACTTTGATTTGAATATTCTCTCATATTTGGTTGAGAGGGCTTCAGCTTAATAATTGTGCAGTTGTGATTCTAGTAAGTCTAGGTAACCTTATAAAGTCTTAAAGCTTGCTCATGCTTTCTTCCCTCTGAGGAAGCAGAGGGGAGGACGTGGGATCCATGTGCTGACCGTGGGACTGTTTGTCATGCCTCACGTCTCCTTCAGTGTTTGTTTAGATTTAACAGTCATCTTTGCTCATTGGAACTTAGAAGCGTTATGATGCTTTCCTGATGATTTAAATGACAGCCCTGTTGTACATCTGAAATTTCATTTTTAACTCTTAATCTCTCTAGATTTTATGTTATTTTTCTGTAAAATAAACAGGTTGAAGTAAAGATCCTGTTGTATTTTGTTTACTGTGATTTCAAGCCAGTTATACATATCTTTTTGCCAATTAATAAAAATTCAGTGGATAATAGAAGCTCTGTCTTATGCAAGGAATACATTAAAATTGATACAGTAAAATATGTTTTGTGAATAACTTTGCAGTTGTGATCTTT
The DNA here is from genome assembly GCF_011762505.2 of Arvicanthis niloticus. Taxonomy (NCBI): domain Eukaryota; kingdom Metazoa; phylum Chordata; class Mammalia; order Rodentia; family Muridae; genus Arvicanthis; species Arvicanthis niloticus. Next base: position 14,218,859 of record NC_047670.1, on the reverse strand, counting down.
TCTCTATATGTGAACAGAAGTTTTAGCTGTAAACAATATCCTAATCCTTTTAATGATAAAAAATTTAATTTCTAAATGTTGTTACAATTTATAGTATTACTACCCCTGTCTTTTTTTAATGCATTAAGAAGAATGAGCATGACTTAAAGTACATTAAGTTTGCATACAAAAGAAGAGTCCCATCTAGAGTCAGATGAAAAGATGCCTTTCCAAAGGGGGCGGATTCTCAGACCTAGGAAGGGAGACTGGGGTGCTTCCTCTGAGATTCTCAGACCTAGGAAGGGAGACTGGGGTGCTTCCTCTGAGATTCTCAGACCTAGGAAGGGAGACTGGGGGTGCTTCCTCGCAGTTTCTCTCTGTTTAAGGGTCTATGATTGTGTGCTACATGTGTTTATTTATTGCTGTTAAAAGGTCTTTGTTTTGTCCTCTCACCTGTGTTGTTGTGTAATTTTATAAATTTACATATTAATACCTACATAAAATTACCAATGAGTAGTTATTACGTGTTCTAATTCATTTTATTTCATAAGATTTCTGTTACTGCTGTTTGCCTCTTGACTTTTAATAGCATGTATGAGTAAAAATGTTAATATTTATTGAGTATATTATGTGTTTGTTTCAGTTAGGTTTTGTTTTCTCACATGGAACTTGGAGAGATAGTTACCACAGGCTGTGAGATGGAGGGTCTCTTTTATACTTTTCAAATTTGAATTATCAGAATGTATTATCATAGCTATGAATGTTTAGCACTTAACTTATTTCTGGTACATCAAAGAGGTGTATTTAAAACTTTTAGAATCTTCATTATCTAGTA